>NC_056730.1:777765285-778107785 GCF_019279795.1 Protopterus annectens
TAGGGGGGTGTGGGGGCTGCAGCCCTCTACATGGGGGTGCAGAGGGGCTTGCCCCCCTGCTTGTCTGTAGTGTAGGATTGTTTGTTTGATTGTGGGGGGAGATTGTGTGTATATGTCTGGTGTATTTGCACCATAGGTTCACGGTTTTAAATTTCATGGTTATGGGGTTTTGGTATTTAATGGTTTTGGCTATAGAATTTTGAAATACTGAAATTCGGGGTTTCAGTATTTTGGGATTTTATATTCGAACCCATATATATATATATATATATATATATATATATATATATATATATATATATATATATAAAATCTACATATATCTTTATATAATATTGACACACACACACACACACACACACACACACACACACACACACACTGGATATAAAAAGTGTACACACCCCTGTTAAAATGCCAGGTTTTTGTGATATAAAAAAATGAGACCATATTAAATAATTTCAAAACTTTTCCCACCTTTAATGTGATCTATAACCTGTACAATTCAATTGAAAAACAAACAATTCTGTTAGGGGACAAATATAAAAAAATAAAAAACATAATAACAATAAGCTGGTTGCATAGGTATACACACCCTTTAATACTTTTTTGAAGCACTTTTTGATTTAATTACAGCATTCAGTCTTCTTGGGTACTCACCTGCCATCAATTAAAGAGACTCTGATTACCCCAAATAAAGTTCAGCTGTCCTAGGAAGATTTCCTGACATTTACTCAGGTCCCTGCTACAGCAAAAGCCATGATTCGCAGAGAGCTTACAAAGCATCAAGGGGATCTCACTGTTGAAAGTTATCAGTCAGGATAAGGGTACAAAAAATATCCACATCATTGGATATACCATGGAACACAGTGAAGACAGTCATCAAAAAGTGGAGAAAATATGGGACAACAGTGACGTTGCAAAGAACTGGATGTCCCTCCAAAACTGATGAAAAGAAAAGATAAAAACTTGTCAGGGAGGCTACTAAGAGTCATACATCAACACTGAAGGAGCTGCAGGAATTTCTGGCAAGTACTGGTTGTATACTACATGTGACAACAATCTCCCATATTCTCCATATGTCTGGACTATGGGGTAGGGTTGCAAGATGGAAGCCTTTTCTTACACAGAAAAACATCCAGGCCCAGCTAAAATTTGCAAAACAATACATGTCTCCCAAAAGCATGTGGGAAAATGTGTTGTGGTCTAATGAGACTAAGGTTGAACTTTTTGGCTACAATTCCAAAAGGCGCATTTGGTTCAAAAACAACACTTTGCATCACCAAAGGAACACTATCCCCACAGTGAAACATGGTGGTGGCAGTATCATGCTTTGGGGTTGCTTTTCTTAAGCTGGAACTGGGGCTTTAATCAAGGTGTAGGGAATTGTGAACAGTTCCAAATAGCAGTCACTTTTGGCCCAAAACCTTCAGGCGTCTGCTAGAATGCTGAAGATGAAGAGGAATTTCACCTTTCAGCATGACAATGACCTCAAGCACACATCCGAATCAACAAAAGAATGGCTTCATTAGAAGAAAATTAAAGTTTTGGAATGTCCCAGACAGAGCCCAGAACTAAAACTAATTATTGGGATGACCCGAAGAGGGCTGTGCACAAGAGATGCCCTCGCAATCTGACAGATTTGGAGTGCTTTTGCCAAGTCAAGATGTGCCATTCTGATAGACTCCTACCCAAGAAGACTGAATGCTGTAATTAAATCAAAAGGTGCTTCAACAAGGTATTAGTTTACGGGTGTGCACACTTATGCAACCAGTTTATTGTACTTTTTTTATTTTTCCCCTAACAGGTTTTCCTATTGAATTGTACAGGTTTATAGGTCACATTAAAGGTGGGAAAAGTTTTGAAATATATATATATATATATATATATATATATATGTTCTGGGGGTGTGGGGTTGCTTGCTTTGCTATAAAACTGTTTTTCAGCATTTTTTTGCAAATGTGGTTTGAGGATTCCAGTCCTCTGTGTATTTGCTTTCATCTACTCAGTGGAAGTCGCAAAAATATATATATGCAAATTTTGTGTGTGTTTGCACATACCACTTGAAATAAATCTTATTTGAATTTGTAACTATTTTGGGGAACCGCAGTGAAGTATTTTGGAAGTTTAGCACAGAATATATAAATGTGATAGTCCTCACATATTATGCAATTTTGGAACAGGAGCGATAATCATAGATAATGCATTATGTACCCTTTGGAAATGAACACATTATTACATCATAATCTTACAGATTACACAACTAGTGATTACTTTACTTTATGGAAAACAAACTTTATTTTGCTTTACTGATATGAGCAACACATTATGAAACACATTTAACATTATAATAGCAACGTTTTACAAAAACAAAATAGCAAGGCTATTTAAAATAGCTTCCTGTGGTACAAAAACATGCCTATCACAATCACGGTATGCCTTCTGTGGGCATAACTCATAGCATGATATGTCCAGAAGGTAATTATCAATTAGGAGGAATTTCACAGTACATACCACTGCTGATTAGGAATCCTAACCACAGAAATGACAGAACACATGATACACAGTTGAAGGAGGGAACAGAGGCAAAAAAAAAACATTCATTACTCATACTTACATGATCTTAAAGGTGATATCTGCAGTAATATAAAGGTGTAATAGGTAATCAGAAAAGAGTATACAATGGGACACATTGCAGACTTTTGCCAAAATTCATACTATTATGGACTAATGCTAGGATATGTGGTTAAGTTAAAAGTGAGGCAACTAGCATAACCTGGTGTGGGCACTCAGATGTGCTGTAGGGCTTGTAGGCAAATGTTGCATTGTGTTGTATCTGCAAAGGCTTAGCCTCTCTGTGATGCATTGTATCCATGGCCTCCTACAAGCAATGATGACACAGACCCTTAATGATTGGTCCTTAACTTAAGAATGACATGCACCTCAAACACACTACCAACTAAAATTAAAACTCATGTACAGCAAAAAGGCTATGTCCATCCTTGGTTGCCCCACATTCTACACTCCCATCAACATTACACAAGCATCTCCATGCCAGCTAAACAAAATATATATCTAAACTCTTGTGTTGCACGTTGTATGGATGTTTTGCAGGTAGCTACATTTGCCGGGCCATTCTTCTTACTATCAGACCACTACTGCAGATAGGCTCTGCTCAAACCAGAAACATGCCAGGCTATAGAATTCCTTCGACCAGTCTCAAACATTTGGGTGTGTGAAGAATATTGCTACCACCACTTTGATTTTTATTTCATTTGTAGCATATATAACCTGAATATGACATTATACCTAGGTGTCCTATGACACCTGTGAATGAAAGGTCACTTAATATATTCATGAAATTAATATTTATGTAACATATGCCTAATTACATGCTGTTGGCCTAAGAGGTGATCTCCAGACTTTGCACTAACATTCTACAGGGACACACCTTGGCAGTCTGTAGGTATATGTACTCAAAATTATTGTAAGAGACAACCAAACCAACTCCACCTGAAGAACCTGTTCATTCCCCTCTGATACAGAAGGGTGTTTCGATGACTTACCATGGTAATGGCCTGCTGTCTGTCATTATCCCATCTTTGGGGGTCAGCTGCAGGTAAGCACTCCATATTTAAGGGAAGTGCTGCTATTCGGCCGTGCAGAATTCATCAGCAGGCACGTTGTTTGCACAAGGATGGAGCCACCTGGCAGTGATCGGGTTGAGGGTCACAGTAAGGGGCCTTCTGATCATATGGTGACTGTTTTTGTCATCCATACAGGGGTGGTGTGCTGTAGAAATTTTATTTAAAAAATAAAATAAAAATAAAAAAATAAATAACAACGATAATAGAATCTTTTGAATTTGTTTTGTCTCGCAGGGTGGTCGGCAGTTTTTTTTTTTAAGGGGAAAATATCTATACTTCGTGAGAGGCTTACCTCTCAACTGTACAGATTTGTGTAAAAAGTCCAGTGTTTTGCTTCATATTTTTGGTCTGTCCCCATAGAATTTCTGATTTTCTGGATTTTTGTGGCAAATCATTGAGGACTGAATTCACTAAATAATGACAGTCATTTGAGTTACAGACTTTAAATCCTTCAGAACATACTTGGTAACCCAAGACCTTTTATTCTAGCAACTTTCTAAGTTTATCAGAGCAATATTTAAAACTTGTCCCTATTTTTGAGGTTTTGTCCCCCCCCCCATTATTTTTTGCTTTGTCCAGAATTCATGTGTTAAGAGGCTGAGAGCTATGGTGAGACGAGATAAATGTTAACTACAAAAAAAAAAAAGAGAGAGAAAGAGCCTGATGTACGGTTCGCTCTTGGGCCTAGTGTATGATTGTTGGGATATGTAGGATGTGGTTGCTTATGGTTTGCTTCTTTACTTCAGCATGGTTGTTTACTGCACTGCCTTAGGCAGCTGAATCACGCTTTAATTAATTAATGCAAGTTGGGTGTGGGAGCCTGCCTGAGTAGTTGGGGGCTTACATCTTGTCATGTTTTGTGTTAGCCTTTTGGATTGATGTCTCAGTTATACAGGTAGGTCAGTAGCTGCATCTCATTTTATGGCAGGTTGATTTATTATGGGAGTAAATGTTGTAGGCTGACTACATGGAATTCAGCCAATTTTGTTTTATGTTCTAGTGGGGGTTGTGTGTAGGTTAAATGGTGTAACAGAATTCATTGTGTGATGGTATTTTCCGTATAATGAATTTATAAAAAAGTTGTAATGTTAGCATCAGATTTTATTAAGTTTTAGGCATGGCATTTCAGATAACTGGTAGTATATAATGTTATCGCAGCATTTGATTATGTTTTGTCAGAGTAGTTTTGTGAGAAAATGTCATGGCATTCCTGAACTCTCGCAGCAGCCCAGCTAGTTTTAGCCACAGTGACATTTTTATGGAAGGAGGTACTCTGCTTTACATAGACTCCCTCTCCACGTAAAGCAGAGTACCTCATTAAACCTTTTTAAGCGCAAGCTGGGCAACTGGATGGGGAACAGAAAATACACCCCTTTTTTGATTTCTCCAAGTCATGAAATTAGTATTATTTCACTCTTTGATGTTAGCCAAAAGTGCTCTTCGCAGTACCCGCAATGTGCCCAGCAATGACTCCTTCTGCAATTCATACGGTGTTACATGAATTGCTAACATATCTGAATATGATTGTAAATTCTTTTTTATAAGACCAGTTGCTCCTACTACTATTGGAACTGTCTGGGTATCTTTCTTCCACATGGCTCTCCTTTCTGCCTGCAGATCAAGGTATTTTATGACTTTGTGTCTCTGTAACGCAAGACACTATAGTCACTAGGTGTGGCAATTTCAATGATCAATGCTACTTTTGTCTTCTTTTGTTGGATCACTATGTCCAGTTTTCTAGCATCTATCTTTTGGACTGTTGGTATTGGATGATCCCATGTGATGTAAACTTCATCATTTTCTATGATTCTCTGTGGCTCATGTTTCCAATGTTTTTCAGCCACTTCGATACCATAATGTTTGCACAATCTCCAGTGTAACAATCTCTCCACATTATTATGCCTTTCAGTATACAGTCCCTTTGCCATTAGAACATCGCAACCAGCAATAAGGTGTGTAACTGTTTCCAACTTGGTTCCACAAAACCTACATATATCTGTTTCTCCCACATGTTCAATGGACTTAGTAAACCAGCGTGTACGCAGCCCACTATCTTGGGCTGCCAATATTAACCTTTCATTTCTTGATGTAAATTCACCTTTCCTTAACCATTCCTGCATTCATTCTTGATCAACATGAGGCTCTTCCAGAAGTTTTTTATACTTGCAACTATATTTATGTTTTTTCCACATTTCTTGCCTTCTCATCTGATCCTTCACCTTATATTCTTTCTTTTCCTGTTTAGCACATTCAGATGCCGCCTGTTTTTTTTCCACTTCTGGTATGATTTCCATTCCTGCTTGACGTCGATATCCTTCTGCCAAATTAAGCAGAGATGTCATCTTAGATTTATTCTTCTCATGTTTCAAAACTTTCACCACATTTGGATCTTGTGAGGTCAATAGATATGTGTGGAGTCCCACGATTGCAGAACTACAAATGTAATCAATTTCAAGGAGGCCCATCCTTCCTTCAGAACGGGGGATATATAATCTTGGTATACACTGATTTTTATAAATCATTTGGTGAGCATGAAGCGTCCTTCTTGTTTTGATATCCAATCTATCCAACACTTTTTGGGGCCAGTCAATCACTCCAAAACTATAAGTTAGGACAGGAAGAGCAAAGTGATCTTCTAAAGTACTCATTACTAAGCCTTATTCACATTTGTTCATGTTTTGTTGCTGATCCTTCATCAATTCCCAAGTATTTATACACCCCCTCTTGCTCAAGTTCTTTTATATCACATTCTTGTCCCAAACTGATGTTTTCCTGGTGCTGCAATTTTCCCTTTTTAAATGTTGCTTTTGGACATTTATCAAGACCAAATGACATTCTGATACCATCTGAAAAAGTTTTGACAACCTGCAGCTGTGCTTTCAGTTCCTCATCTGATGAGCTATACAATTTTAAATCATCAACAAAGAAAAGATGAGAAGTCATTAGGCTGTTCTTTTCTAGAAGCCAAATTGTAGCCATGGCCTACGGCTGTTAAGTAAGCAGCTTAATGGGTTAATGCAAGGCAGAATAACAAGGGTGACAGAGAGTTGCCCTGGAATATTCCCCTTTGAATTTTTATCCCTGGGATAATAATCTGTCCTTTATCATGGCTTAATTGCAAAGTGGTCTGCCACGGTTTCATGGTTACTGTAATGTAATCAATCAGTGTAGGGTGCATCTTATACATTTTTAAGCACTCTTATCCATGAATGCGGGATACTATCAAATGCTTTTTTGTAGTCAATCCATGCCATACTTAGGTTCTTCCCCTTCTTACAATTCTCCACTATAAATTTGTTTAACAACAAATGGTCCTTTGTTCCACATGACTTTCTTTAAGTGCCCTTTTGTTCTACTGCCATAATTTAGTTTTCTTCTAAATGACTATAAACTCTGTCAGCGTCAATTCCCGTGTATAGTTTGTATGTTGTCGGAAGACAAGTTATTAGTCCATAACTTTTAGGGTAGCTTGCAGGTTCCCTCTTAAGTAAGAGCATTGTTTTTCCTGTTGTAACCAGTGCGGTGTGTGTTCGGGGTGCATATATAAATAGTTGTTACTCATGGCTAAATTATCGTGCATAGATGTTAATACTTTAAGCCAAAAGTTAGGTACTGCATCTGGGCCTGGGGTTTTCCAGTTAGAGGATTTTCTCAACTTTATTTCAATCTCTCTAGTTATTTCATCCCATTTCATATCCTGTACCCTTAAACTTCTTATTCTTGCTTTTACTTCTTCGATCCATTTAGCATCTTTGTTATGTTCCACAGGATTCAATTATAAAATAAACCAGCCACTAAGCAAAGTATCCACTTACTAAGCCAGACGAATGTATATAAAAAACAAGTGATACACCAACAGCAGAAGAAAAACGTAAACCTCAGTATTCACTTCACGGTTTATTCAAGTAACAGGATCCAATAGTAAGCGCTTTCACATCGATCAAACAACGCTTCCTCAGACTTCAATACTTAACTAAATATCCATACATTTATATAATGCTCATTGTTAACAATTAATTGAATAATTGAATATTTAGTACTAAAAGTCATTGGAAGAAAACAAATTTAAAAACACAGTTATAAAATTCATGTTATTCACAATGAATGGAGACATATAAAATAATGTTAATTTATCTAAAAATAATATGAATTTATCTAAAAATAGAAAAACTACTGTTATTAACGTATATATAAAGAACTACTTATTATATTAAAAACTAAAAAATAATAATAAATATTCCATGTTATTTAGACATTAAATATGTAACGACAATAAATACTATATATATATATTATATCAAGTAGATATGTGGCTTAGGTATCCAAACTAATGACTATATGGTCTAGCTGCCAGAAATGGTTTCAGTGACACTTTATCATTCAAGCCATAGCCTTGATGTGCTTGAAGTTTAATGATCCATCTATTTTCTATGCCCTATGTGTGATGTTTAATATTTCCTAACCTACAGGTCTTCTTTATTAATTCTAGTACTCTAAACCTAAAGGTATGTTTCAAACCATTTTCTAGCACATGTTTGGCCAAAGCATTATTGGTATTCTCTTTGTTAATAGCATATAAATGCTCCCTAATTCATTCTCTAAGTATTCTATTGGTTTTACCCACATAGAAACATTGACATGCTTGGCATTGTGCTAAATATATCAAATCACAAGATTTACAATCAGCATAGAATTTGGGAATGAATTCCCATCCTGTAGATGGATGTGTGAATCTAACATCCTTACAAATATATGTGAATTGATTACATGATCTACATGCAAATGTGCCTAATCTCTGGGAAGGAATATCTCTCTTGTTAAAGTTTTCATAACATAATAGTCTTTTCAAAGACTTCATGTTCCTATAAGTTAACCTTGGTCGCTCATCAACAAGACCCTTGACCTTATCATCTGTTTGTAGTATTTTCCAGTTATTTTCAATGATGTGTTTAATATGTGTGTTTCTGTTGGTGTATGGGATGGTCAATCTATTATTATACCTACTGTTGGTCCCTTGTTCGGCCAATTCAACATTCTTATCGGTGTCTCCTTTTCTAACTGAACTGTCATGTCTTTTGAAGAATGGAGTTCCTTTGCCAGGCCTATCAAGGGTGTGGGAAGTCAGAGACTCATGTATTTCTTTTTTATTATATCCTCTTGCAAGAAAACTTTCTTTCAACATATCTTGCTGTGATTGATAGTCTTGTTCATTTGTCGTTAATCTAGAAACCCTATATGCTTGACTCTTTATGATATTAGGATAGATATGTCTAGGGTGCATGCTGTCACGATGTAACAGGTTATTTTTCCAGCAGGCTTTCCTGTACATAGCTGTCTGGATACCATCTGTATCCTTCCTAATAATAACATCTAGAAATTGCATATTCTCTCGTGAAAAGGTATATTCAAAAAATAGAAAATCAGTTGTTCCATTTATATAAATTATGAGATCTTTCAGATCTTCCTCAGTGCCATCCCATACAAAAAACACATCATCTACAAAACGGCCATAATATTTAATATGATCTTTAAATGTCATGTTGTTTAACAGATAGGTTTCCTCCCAATACGCCATAACCAAATTGGCGTAGGAGTTGGCACAGGGTGTGCCCATTGCTACCCCTTTGCTTTGTAAATAATATTTATCTTCGTAACATAGTACATTATTGTCTAAAACTGTTTCCAAAATCAGCATCAATTTAATAACATGATTCTTCCCTACACCTTGCTTAAGTAGTAATAACCTGACATATTCTATTCCTGTTGAATTAGGAATTGATGTGAAGAGTGATCTCACATCGAGGGTTACAAGAAAATCAGACTTTGTAATTGGTTCCAATGAATTATGCTCTGACAAGTTTTCAAGAAATTGTTGGGTGTCTCTTAATATTTGTTTAGATTTATTTAATATAGGTTTAAATTGCTTGTCTACAAAAACAGACATTGGCTCTATTAGCCATCCTTTACTGAATACTATGGGACGTAAAGGAGGGTTGAGCATATCTTTATGGATCTTTGGAAGACCCCTAAAAGTAGGTATTAATGGTTTCTCAACTAAAAAATATCTATATAAATCTATATCAATAACATTCGTTAACATAAAGTCATATAGGTTGCTATGTCCATTCTTGATTAACTTGTCCAAATGGTTACCAGTAAGTAAATTATATGTTGTTTCATCAGCTAGTAACAACTCCATTTTATTCATATAAACCTCTATGTCCATAACAACGATGGCACCACCCTTGTCAGCTTGTCTAATTATTATGTTTGCATTATTTTGTAAAGTCAACTCATTTTTCTGTGACGCCACATATACAATCAACCAATGAACTAAATGCGTCAAATACAACTCAACGTGAGCCGTCTAAAGTAGATAACCCTAAGGTAGTGGGGCGTTCTACCAAACAGATAACAACCAAAGCGATAGTACATTCTATACAAGATGACGAGATAGTCACGCTACCTTCCACGCCAACTCCTAATTCATCAGACATTACTTTTGAGCAGGATGTACGCCCAAAAACAACGAATCAACCTTTGGCTCCAGTTTCGTTAGGAGAAAATCCTCAAGCTACTCTTGGACTCAATGGTTCTCTTGTTTTTCCACTCCCTTTTCAGCAGTACGAGAGACAGGCATGGTCTCCACACAATCAAATGCGGAAAAGAAAAAACAAGGAGGAGACATACGAACAGCAGAAAAGGGCTCTGAGACCTGTTCACAGAAAGTACAGTTTTGTACCTACCATAAATGTAGATGTCCGAACTGGATAGCATCTGCAGTCATAACAACTGGGTTGTCCTGTCATCAGGCAGCCCTTCAGTCGGCCGGATTCCAAAGTCCGGGTCCGGCTTCGGCTGATGTCGCACTTCACCCGACGTCATCTCTGTTGGTCTTCGGGTATAAAAGCATCAGCCGACGCCATTTTCCTCAGTGTTTCTTGCCCCAGATGCCAGTAGCCCTCTTGAAGGCTAAAATTTGGATAGATGCCAATGTTTCCAAAAAGATAGAGGTAAACACAAAAATAAGCATGTATGTACATATATACAAACAAATACACCATAAAAGACCCCCCCCCACCAGCTAGCTATTAGGAGGGTAAACACCCTAGGAGTACCACAGAGGGAAGGAGGCAGGGCAATCCTGACTGCAGATGCTATCCACTTCCGACATCTACATTTATGGTAGGTACAAAACTCTACTATGTCCTTCATGCATGCATCTGCAGTCATAACAACTGGGTAGAATACCATAGCCAACTAGGGAGGAGGATAAAAGTAGATTATGGTGTGTTTAGGATCCCTTGCAGTACAGCAGTGGCAAACCCTGCTCGGGATCTGGAATATAGAGGCAAATTATAATGCTTGGCAAATGTATGCACGGAGGTCCAAGTAGCCGCTTCAATAATGTCTTTGGTTGCCACTCCTCGTAAGAAGGCTGTGGTAGTGGCTGTTGCCCTTGTAGAATGAGGTCTTATGTTCTGTGGAATTGGTTTTCCATGGAAGGAGTAACAGAATCGTATGCAATTTCCTATCCATTTGGAGATTGTCTGTTTGGAAATAGCTTTTCCTTCCCTTCCTGTTGCATAGGCTACAAAAAGTTGGTCAGTCTTTCTGCTATTTTTGTTCTGTCCAAGTAGTAGCGTAGCTGTCTATGTACATCCAAGGTATGCAGTATTCTTTCCCCTCTGTTTTGTGGGTTGGGAAAGAAGGTAGGTAGGTGGATTGCCTGGTTTAAAGACACTCTGGATACCACCTTAGGCATAAATGTAGGATTAGTCCTCATGGACACTCTATCTTGGTGGAAGATTAGGAAGGGTTGCACTGCCATTAAGGCCTGTAGTTCTGAAACCCTCCTTGCTGAAGTAATTGCCAGTAGGAAAGCAGTTTTCCATGACAGGTGTTGTAGGTCTGCTGTTGCTGCTGGTTCAAAGGGTGATAGTGTCAACTTTTCTAGCACAAAGTTTAAGTCCCAAGCTGGTAATGGTGGTTTCCTTGGAGGTTTTACATTCTTGATTCCTCTCTGGAACTGCCTGAGCAAAGGGTGTGAAAAAACAGGTGGATCAAAGCTGTATTCTGCTGAAATAGCTGATGCATGTATCTTGATGGAGGAGTAGGACAGGCCTGAATGAAGAAGTTCAGCCAGATACTCCAGAATGTTAGGCATATCTATGTTTGACACATCTTTTCCTCTTTCCGTACTCCAAATGACAAACCTTTTCCATTTTCCAGCATAGTTCCTTCTTGTTGAAGGTCTGCGTGCTTCAAGAATAATGTCTTTAACTCTTTGGGAAAGTTCTGGATTAGCTGCTGCTATGTGATGTTCCATGCAGTCAGTTGCAACGTTTTTAGGTTTGGATGCATGATGCTGTAGTTGTTCTGAGTTAACATCAAAGGCATCAGGGGTATTGGCCACATATTGTTCCGAGACATGCTCCTCAGCAGTGGGTACCAGTGTTGTCTTGGCCAGTTTGGAGCTATCAGGATTATCCTTGGACGTTCTTCCTTGAATTTTAGTAGTACTTTGTGTATCAAGGGAAGAGGTGGGAATGCATATGCTGTTAGGCCTTTCCAGCTGAAGGAGAGCGAATCCACTTTCCATGCTAGTGGGTGGAATGTCCTTGTGCAGAACTTTTTGAGCTAGTGATTGAGAGGTGATGCGAATAGATCTATCTGAGGCATTCCCCATTTCTTTGAGATGGTCTTGAAGATGTCCGGGTGCAGCTTCCATTCGTGGGCATCCGATGTGGTTCTGCTTAATATGTCTGCTAGAGTATTTTCTTTTCCCGGTACAAATATTGCCTGTAACTGGATGTTGTAGCTGAGTGCCAGGGTCCACAGCTCCAAAGTCATTCTGCATAGGGGTATGAATGAGTGCCTCCCTGTTTGTTGATGTACCACATGACTGTGGTGTTGTCTGTCCTTATCATCAACTGGCCCTCTTGGAGAAATGGTTTGAACTTTTGGATTGCCAGTTTTACTGCCAGCATTTCTTTTAGGTTGATGTGCAGGTGAAGTTGATCCTGTGTCCACAATCCTTGCACGAATTTGTCCAGCATGTGGGCCCCCCATCCTAGGTCTGAAGCGTCTGTTGTGATGGTCTGGCTTGCTTGACATCTGCGAAAGGGTAGGCCTGGGTTTGACTGACATGCCTGAGCCCACCATAGGAACTCCTGCTTTAAGCATGGAATTAGTGGGATTTCTGTTTCTAGGCTGTGTCTGTGTTGGGACCATAAATTCTTTAGGTACCCTGTAGTTTTCTCATATGTAGTCTGGCAAATGGGACCAAGATTATGCATGATGCCATGAAGCCCAAGGCCTGCAGTACTTTTCTTGCTGTTAACTTGTTCAGTTTTGTTAGTGCCAAGAAGTAAAGAGGGAGTTCTTTTTGTTTTTCTGTAGTCAGGAATGCCATTTGTTTTACAGTGTCCAATTCCGCTCCCAAGAATGTCCTTGTTTGGGATGGTATCAGCCTTGACTTTTGTAAATTGACTGTGTATCCCAGTGCTTGTAGCAAGTAAATGACCCTTTGTAAATCTGTTGTCAGCTTGCTTTTGTTGTCCCCTTGTAGCAGGCAGTCGTCCAGGTATGGGTAAATTTGAATTCCCTGTAGTCTGCAATGGGCGATTACTGATGCCAGGCATTTTGTGAATACTCTGGGCGCAGTAGATAAGCCAAAGGGCAATGCTGAGAATTGATAGTGCTCTGATCCTGCAAGAAATCTGAGGTATCTTCTGCAGATTGGTCGAATGGGGACGTGCAGGTATGCCTCCTTGAGATCTAGAGTTACCAGCCAAGACTCCTTGCCCAGCATGGGAAGAAGTTGCTGTAGGGTCAGCATTTTGAATTTTGGGACAATGATGTATGTATTTAAGGTGGACAGGTCGAGAATTGGTCTCCAACTTTTTCCTTTCTTGGAACTAGGAATAGTCTGGAGTAGAACCCCTTTCCTTGCTCTGCTGTTGGCACTCTTTCCACAGCTCTCATGTTTGCTAACTCCATTATCTGTTGTAGTGCCTCTGTTTTTGATTTGGAGGTAGATTTGGCATTCCTCTTTTGACTGGTAAAGTGTGGAAGTGAAACTGGTAACCTTGATCTATGGTTTGTAAAATCCACTTGTCTTTTGTTATGTAGTGCCAGTTCTTTGAAAATAAGGTTAACTTTCCGCCTAGAGGAGCTGCTATTTGTTCCCTGGTAGGCGGATTTAGGGTTAAGTCACTGTGGTTGTGCTGATGTAGTGGCAGTGGTTGTGTCTGTGCCTCTGTTGTTACCTTGCCACTGTCGTCCTCTGTAGGCACCTCCTCTGGATTGGTTTCTGCCTCTGGAACGTCTATTCCTCCTGCCCCTTTGAAATTTTGTGGAGTCAGGAAAGGACCAATTTTTGGCAGGCCAGTTCCTGCTAAACCTTGGGGGTTGAACCTGCAAGAAATCTTTAACCGTTTGAACAGATTTTGCCTTTTCTTCCATTTTCTTCATAACCTGCTGGGCAGGTGTACCAAACAAACTTGTCTTATCCATAGGAGCATCTAGCAACTTAGCTTTAACATGATCCGGTAAAGCTTGCTCCTTTAGCCATGCATGCCTTCTTATCACTGTGCCAGTCATGGCTGATCTAAATGAAGCCTCCAGTGCATCATAGCCACATTTTAAGGAATGGTTGCTAACCTGTTGTATGTTATTTACCATTTCTAATACATATTTCTTATCAAGAGATTCATCAGTGGTTAGTTTTTAGTTAACTGATCAAGCATAAACTCTTGGTATTGTATCATGTGAAACTGACAGTTTAAAGCTCTAGCTGAGAGAGTAGCTGAAGTGTAGACCTTTTACCCCATCTGTCTAATGACCTTGCTTCCCTTTCAGAAGGAATAGGGTTTTTAGCTATGGTCGCGGCTACTGCCTTGGGACCCTGGGATATAGTTTCGGGTCTGCAAGTGGGGCCTTGTAAAGGTGGTGATGAGTATCTGGCACCCTGTAAAATCTGTCTGGTTTGGCAGGGGCTGGGGTAAAGAATCTGGAGCGGAGCAGACATCATTGAAAGCATCATCCACTACAGAGAGAACAGGAGGTATAGCTAAGGGCCTGTGCTGTGGGAGGTGCAGAAAGGTCCTAAGTCTTTTCTGGAGTCTGAAAAATCCTGTTGCTGCCATTGGAACTGCTCGCATGGCATGTAAGGTTTCCCCAAAGGAGAATTCTTCTGGTGGGAAGCAGCTGGAATGGATTCTTCAGCATCAGAATCTTCAAAATTGGAGAAAGGAGCCTCTGGCTGGTCAGTTATGTCTGATTCGTCAGCAGAATCATCAGAGGACACTGGCTCAGGGGCTCTGCCCTAGGTCTCTTCTCTGGGGCTGAGAGGCCCTGTCTGGGTGAGATTGAGATCCTCTAATTAATGAAATTAAATCTTCTGCCAAAGTAAGCATTTGAGAACTAGAAGAGGGCCTGGTTGTGGGGGGTTTAACAGGCACTGTCTTAGTAGTCTTGGCTGCTTTAGCCCTGGCGAAGGCCTTAATGGACATGGCTGCTGGAGGCCTAGCAGCACCACGTGCTGGGGTAGAGACATCCAAGGGAATGGTGTCTGATAAGTCAGTGGCAACCACCGTAGTGGATAAAATTTCTGAGGCCGATTCAAGAGTGGTAGCAGGGGCCTCAGTTGTAGAGATAGGTTCAGCTGTACTTTGATCAGTTTTCTCATTTTCAGCCGAAACCGAGACACTCGCGGTTTGCTTAACCATGGTTTCGGCCGAAACCGCGGACCGCGAGTGTCGGTCTTTATCTTTGCGTTTTTTGGCAGATTGGGTAGTCGGAGGATCCGACGGCATAATGTACGCAAAATCAGAACCGAAAAACTGTTCTGCAAACTCCGACCGACGCCTAAGCGTTCGTCGGTTGAAAGAAGCACAGGCCGAACAGGCTGCTACGTCGTGGGCTGGGCCTAAACAAGGCAGACAATAAGAGTGGAAATCTTTATGAGGTATTTGTTTCCCACAGGTTAAACAATTATTAACTTTTTCTGACATCGGCTGAGGCAAGAAAGAGTCCCCAACGGGTACTTAGCTTTAGAAGTCTTCAAGTAGTATTCGTAGAAGTAATCTCTGGATCCGACCGACCGGCACTTGCGAACAGCTTCTGCTTGGCCACGCCGCAAGAAAGACTGAGGAAAATGGCGTCGGCTGATGCTTTTATACCCGAAGACCAACAGAGATGACGTCGGGTGAAGTGCGACATCAGCCGAAGCCGGACCCGGACTTTGGAATCCGGCCGACTGAAGGGCTGCCTGACGACAGGACAACCCAGTTGTTATGACTGCAGATGCATCCATGAAGGACATCCTAGCCTACAACATTTCAAGGTATGAATTAACTGAATCTGAACTAAGCGTTCTCAACAAAGGATTAAATTTTATACCATCAAACTTTTCCAATGTCATGGACATTATTTTAGACATTACATTTTTCACTAGGAATATTGCTCTTAAATTGTTATTTGGCGACACTAGAGATGCACCTAACAGTGATTTGTTAAAGAAACCTTCTACTTTTTTACCACCTTCTAACCCCACTCTAGAAACATTTGAGCGGGCTTGTGAGCATGATTTATTAGAGTTATATGCTAGACATGATTTAAAACCTGACTATTACAATATGAAGAATGATGAAAGGCATGCACTTGTGAATTTACAAAATAATGCAAACATAATAATTAGACAAGCTGACAAGGGTGGTGCCATCGTTGTTATGGACACAGAGGTTTATATGAATAAAATGGAGTTGTTACTAGCTGACAAAACAACATATAATTTACTTACTGGTAACCATTTGGACAAGTTAATCAAGAATGTACATAGCAACCTTATGACTTTATGTTAATGAATGTTATTGATATAGATTTATATAGATATTTTTTTAGTTGAGAAACCATTAATACCTACTTTTAGGGTCTTCCAAAGATCCATAAAGATATGCTCAACCCTCCTTTACGTCCCATAGTATCCAGTAAAGGATGGCTAACAGAGCCAATGTCTATTTTTTTAGACAAGCAATTTAAACCTATATTAAATAAATCTAAACAAATATTAAGAGACACCCAACAATTTCTTGAAAACTTGTCAGAGCATAATTCATTGGAACCGATTACAAAGTCTGATTTTCTTGTAACCCTTGATGTGAGAATACTCTTCACATCAATTCCTAATTCAACAGGAATAGAATATGTCAGGTTATTACTACTTAAGCAAGGTGTAGCGAACAATCATGTTATTAAATTGATGCTGATTTTGGAAACAGTTTTAGACAATAATGTACTATGTTACGAAGATAAATATTATTTACAAAGCAAAGGGGTAGCAATGCGCACACCCTGTGCCAACTCCTATGCCAATTTGGTTATGGCGTATTGGGAGGAAACCTGTTAAACAACATAACATTTAAAGATCATATTAAATATTATGGCCATTTTGTAGATGATGTGTTTTTTGTATGGAATGGCACCGAGGAAGATCTGAAAGATCTCATAATCTATATAAATGGAACAACTGATTTTCTATTTTTTGAATATACCTTCTCACGAGAGAATATGCAATTTCTAGATATTATTATTAGGAAGGATACAGATGGTATCCAGACAGCCATGTACAGGAAAGCCTGCTGGAAAAATAACCTGCTACATCGTGACAGCATGCACCCTAGACATATTTATCCTAATATCATAAAGAGTCAAGCATATAGGGTTTCTAGATTAACGACAAGTGAACAAGACAATCAATCACAGCAAGATATGTTGAAAGAAAATTTTCTTGCAAGAGGATATAATAAAAAAGAAATACATGAGTCTCTGACTTCCCACACCCTTGATAGGCCTGGCAAAGGAACTCCATTCTTCAAAAGACATGACAGTTCAGTTAGAAAAGGAGACACCAATAAGAATGTTGAATTGGCCGAACAAGGGACCAAAAGTAGGTATAATAATAGATTGACCATCCCATACACCAACAGAAACACACATATTAAACACATCATTGAAAATAACTGGAAAATACTACAAACAGATAAGGTCAAGGGTCTTGTTGATGAGCGACCAAGGTTAACTTATAGGAACATGAAGTCTTTGAAAAGACTATTATGTTATGAAAACTTTAACAAGAGAGATATTCCTTCCCAGAGATTAGGCACATTTGCATGTAGATCATGTAATCAATGCACATATATTTGTAAGGATGTTAGATTCACACATCCATCTACAGGATGGGAATTCATTCCCAAATTCTATGCTGATTGTAAATCTTGTGATTTGATATATTTAGCACAATGCCAAGCATGTCAATGTTTCTATGTGGGTAAAATCAATAGAACACTTAGAGAACGAATTAGGGAGCATTTATATGCTATTAACAAAGAGAATACCAATAATGCTTTGGCCAAACATGTGCTAGAGAATGGTTTGAAACATACCTTTAGGTTTAGAGTACTAGAATTAATAAAGAAGACCTGTAGGTTAGGAAATATTAAACATCACACATAGGGCATAGAAAATAGATGGATCATTAAACTTCAAGCACATCAAGGCTATGGCTTGAATGATAAAGTGTCACTGAAACCATTTCTGGCAGCTAGACCATATAGTCATTAGTTTGGATACCTAAGCCACATATCTACTTGATATAATATATATATATAGTATTTATTGTCGTTACATATTTAATGTCTAAATAACATGGAATAATCATTGTTCATTTTTTAGTTTTTAATATAATAAGTAGTTTTTTATATATACATTAATAACAGTAGTTTTTCTATTTTAAGATAAATTCACATTATTTTTAGATAAATTCACATTATTTTATATGTCTCCATTCATTGTGAATAACATGAATTTTATAACTGTGTTTTTAAATGTGTTTTCTTCCAATGACTTTTAGTACTAAATATTCAATTATTCAATTAATTGTTAACAATGAGCATTATATAAATGTATGGATATTCAGTTAAGTATTGAAGTCTGAGGAAGCGCTTACTATTGGATCCTGTTACTTGAATAAACCGTGAAGTGAATACTGTGGTTTACGTTTTTCTTCTGCTGTTGGTGTATCACTTGTTTTTTATCTACATGTTCCACAGGATCTTCATAGATACTTCGCCAAAATGTATCTACTTCCTCTTTTTTTGGCAGTCTATCTATTCCTTTCACCTTATTTCCCAGTTCTCTATAAAACTTTTTTGGGTCATCAATAATTTGTTTATTTGTATTTTTCCCTTATATTTATCTTCGTATCTTCTAAGTCTTTCCGCTTGTTTTGTAATTTTTAGTTTATCTCCAATAGTGCATAATAGATCCTGGTCTGTTCTGATACTGTGCATTGCTTTTATCACATCTATCTTTCTTAATATTTTTGTTGATCTGTTCCCTCTTCTATAATCTTCTAACAATGACACTTCTTGTCTTGAGAGTTTTCTCTATTCGATATTTCCATTATGGTATTTGCTTACGCCCCTTCATTTCCCTCACTACCCTGTGTTCTTGTGGTAGAACTTTATCAGTTATTAATTTATCAGCACAGTAATATATTCTGTTTACTTCTGTTATATTGCATGGGTCTCTATGGCAGTCCTAATTACTGTGTTCATTTGTTTTATCAAGCGTCTGACTTTTGGGGTTTTATTAACCTTCTGCAGTCTATTTCTCTCATTGATCTTGATATATCTGTCTTTGTCTATTAAATCAAGCAACTCTTCTCTTAACTCCTTTTCTTCAATATTGAGGGTACATCCCTTGTTTTACATTTCCTATGAGCATTCTATAGAAAGTTCTACAGCATCTTCCTGTGGCACATTCTCTTTAATTTCATCCTGTGTCTTTTGTTGTTCTGTCATATGGGAACTCACTGGCCTATCACTCCTCTACATTGACTGCATCAGAGTACACCCCTGAGATTCCACCTATGTCCCTGCTGGACAGTGGCATAGGGTGCTGACTTGTTGGAACATGGGCTAAATTTTTGGCTAGGTTTGTAAGGACCTCAGGGCCAATAGCCTAGTAACTTCCTATGATCCAATGAAATATCCTGAGGGCTATACATTCTAGAACCCCACAGCAGCACAGTATCCAAGCAGCCCATTATTTCTCTTAAAATAACTGGAACTTTGTATGACTCTTAGTTGATCGCACCCCTCCCCCCGCTTTCTTTCTTTCTTTTTTTTTTTTTTTTTTTTACATTTTTCCCTGTGTTAATTCGTTCTATATTTCAGGTTCATCCACAGTGCAGTACATAAAGAGAGATGATTGCATTTATCACAGGAAGTGCAATGTTTGCTACTTGATTTGGAAATGGTGGGGATGGCTGACCAAAGCCTGAATACCAGAAGAAAACCTTTAATGAAAGCTGTGCAAACCCCTCCAGTTAAGAAAACTCTGAAGAGACCGTCAGTGATGCTTTCATCCAAAAGGTCACCCCTTCTTACTCATCTGACATATCTACAGTAGCACACGGTAATGTCTCTGTAGGGGCTACAGGGCTTGATATTAGTGGCAGAGGTCAATCTGCTGAGAACGGTTTATAGGATTTTATAAATTCTTTGCTGAAAAGGGTAGAGTTTGGCTGTTTGACTTAGCCTTAAAGAGAAACTTTGTTGCCTTTATACCTTTGAGTCCAGTAGTGGGAGCAGGTATTGATGCTGACCAGGTGGTGCAGTTACCTTTACCCAATTTGCATGGGGATGTGAAAAGGTCATGGGTTCACAGAGGGAGGTCCTACCCCAGTCAGATGAGTGTATTCCACAGTTCTTGTCCCCCATGGCTACCCTTGGGTTCACATATTCCAAATCATCTGCCTCTCATATCACAGCACATGTTCCCTCTAAGGTCAAAGATCAGATTTTAAAAGGAGAGTTTGTAGATATCTTCAATCTAGTGGATAATGAGGGTAGAAAGCACACACTGGATGCTGATAACATGTCCAAAAAGGACTTGATAGCAGCCTTAGTGGCCATCAGGAAGAAGGTAACCAGGAGACCCGTGAAGAAGTTGGATACTTGGTCTCTGGGGTTTTGTGGTATTTATGGCCATAATCATTGAGAAGGATCCCATCCAAGCATTACCTTTACTGGCTTACTTTCTAGTTATAAGGAAAGGGTAGTGGATTTAAGATCAGCTCTTCAGGAAGCTGAAAGCACTCTGACATATGGCTCAGTGCCATGATGGACAACGAGGTGACTATGGGCACTGAGGGAGGGGCTGCCAATACAAAAGACATAAGCTTTATTTGGGCATTCAATCAAGGAAAATGTATATAACCAGCTGTGTTATGGATGTGGGAAGGGTCATCCTCTTTCCAGATGCTGGAGCTTGTTGCCTAAGGACAGATGGAATTTTTCAGCATCTCAGACAGATGGAGAGGTTGGTAAGGGGAGCAATGCTTCCTTTTGTGCTAAGCCACCTTCCCGTGGATACAAGGGAAGCTTTGGGAGGGGGCTCAAATGAGCCACATTGGGCTTACTTCCCCATTTGTCTAGATAATATATCATATTTGCTATCAGATTACCCAGATCAAAGGAAAGCAGTCACCCTTATTAAAGTTTTTTTTTCCATAGGCTTTCCAATTGGGGTTGAGAGGGTGGCCTAATGGTTAATGTGTTTGCCTTACAAACACAAAGTGCAGGGTTTGAGTCTCACAATGGATAATTGGCTAGGCTTAAAGTGGCTCTCAAGAGCAGTTAGCTTAATACTAACCTATGTATGGCTCAATCCACTCCACAGCCCAGTTAGATTCCAAGTTAGTTAACAATTTGTTATCCATAAAAGGACACAAACATACTGAGGCCAGGTTAACAGTGAAAGAGAGGTGAGCTGGCAGGATAGTTGGCCCCTTTTCATACACTCAATGTTTTTTATTTAAAATTTCCCCTATCGGCCTGGTTCGCAAGAAACAGGAGGGTGAGTTCAGATTGATTTATCACTTATCACATTTTTCGACACTGCAATGCCAATGTGTGTTCTGCGGCTTGTGCAATGTTTGAAAGATTTAATACAGCTTTAGACTGGTGTTGGCAAAAATAAGCCCCCTGCCAGCCAGCAGTACACTACCTAGTTGATTTTTGATAGTATGGGAGGGTCAGGATGGTGCTTTAGAAGGGATATCCATTTTCAAGCAGCTTTGCAGCGAGTTGGGGTACCTCTGGCCAATGACAAGTCAGAGGGGTCAAGCTGGGTCCTGACATTCTTGTGTTTAGATGTAGGCAACACTGATAATGCCTTCAAGCTTCCTCCACCCAAACTGTGACAAGTCCGGCAGTTACTATGGAGATTTTTGTGTTCCAGCAAAGTACAGGTAGGAGACATCATGCAGTTACATGTTTTATTGAATTTTGCCTGAAGGGCTGTTTCTCCAGGCAGAACCTTCCTATGGCCAGTATCTGACTTTTTGAAAGCTAATAGGCCCAAGCACACCTGGTCTGGTTGAACAGATGGGTTAAAGAGGACTTTTGGTTATGGTTTACATTCTTGAGCCAGTTTAATGGAGTTTCTTTTGGCAGTCCTTGACCAGAGCTGACCTTAATTTTTTTACTGATGCAGCTGGGGGGTCCAGTATGGGGGGGTACTTTATGGGTAGCTGGTTGGCCAGAAGGATGGACATCATGTTTCTGGAGATTTTTCCCTTCTGGGTGGCAGTATTAGTATGGAAGGATAGATTACACAACAAGAGGATCATTTTTCACTCACATAATATCACAGTGGTTCATGCACTCATAAAATTTTCTTCCAGGTCCAGACGGGTCCATTCGGTCATCAGGCTTTTACTTTTGCAGAGTTTACAGATTAATTTGTCAATTTCATGTGTTCATGTCCTTGGTTATCTTAATCCTATAGCTGACAGGCGTTCCATGTTTCAGTTTGCCAGGTTTCCCCTTTTGGCCAAGAATTTGGTTCCAAGGGATACTCCAGTTCCTCTGGGAGTCTGGCTAATTGGAGAAGACTAGCATTATCATTTTGGCAAATTCTTGGGCCAGCATTACTAGGAAAGCTTACTTGTCATTTCTACAGGTTTTCAAGACATTCTACAGATCTTTGATCCCTTGCCCCAGGCCATGTGAAGTACAGTTGCTGCTACAATTTTTAGTGGCTAGGTCCACAGCGGGGGATTCACCTACAACTCTCTGAGTACATCTGGAAACTTTTGGATGGTTGGAGAATTTTTTGGGCCTTCAGGTTGTGTCAGAACACTGGGTTTTGGGGAGGATGCTTAAGGGCCTAGAGAAAATGTGGGGACCTTCTCTGGATCCCAGAAAACCCATTGGAAGACAACTGCTTCCCCTTCTTATTCAAGGTATTTACAGGACCATTGGTGAATTGCACTTGTTCAGCTCATTGTATGCGGGCGCTTTCTGGGCCAATGAACTTCTCCTTTACATTTGTTGAGAGGATCTTGTCATCCACAGTGAGTTTGTCATGATCTGGTTTAAAAAATCCAAGACTGACTACGTTGGTAAAGGTCAGCAGGTACATCTGGATAAGACCAGAGGACTAGTCACTTGCCCGCGTATTAAGTTAGTTTGCTATTTAATATTACCCCCTTAGAGAAGAGGTAGGGTTTGCTTTTCATGCAGGCTCCCAGCAGGCTTTTTAACCTATCACAGATTAACATATTTTTTTATGTAGACCTTGGCAGGGAAAGAAATTGACCTACAAGGAAACTCCTCCCATTCCTTTTGGATAGGTCATACCTCAGACTTGGCCACAGAAGGGCAATCTGTGCAGGTCATTCAAAGGACAGGAAGGTGGGTCTGTGATGCCTTTTTGTCATACATCAGGCATTCATTTTTGTTTCTGTTGCAGAAAAGAAGGTGATTTGGCTCTTGGGCAATTCTTTAATTCAGATATCATCCTTCCGAGCTTTGGCTCGCCTGGCTGGTCAGGCAAGTTCTTTTGATAGTAATCAGTGGACAGTTCATTCTTTTGATTTCCCGGATCTTAGTTGGTTTCAATTTTAGGAAATCTGGCATAAGATTACAATGGAAAAAGTCTTGTCCAGGTTCACCTAAGGGGGAATGATCTGGGTCAAGCCCCTAAGAAGATATTGTTGGCCAGAATTGTATCTGATATGGAACATTGGCAGCAGCTATATCCAAAAAATGGTGTTCTTTTGATTCACAATCATCCCTAGACTGTACTTCAGGGGTGCTAGGCCTAGTGCCATTGAGAGAGCAAGGTATTTTATCAATCACAGAGTCAATCAGGCTGCTAGCCAAACTGGTTTTCAGGTGATTGAGCACAGTGATATTGACAGTCTGCAGCCCAATTTCTATGCTTTGGACAATGTTCATTTAAATAACATGGGTTTTGATGCATTTAATTTGGATATGGTTGCTGCTATTCAAAAAGTTTAACTTGTTTTATTTCATACCCCAGAACTTATTTGCAAGGCAGTTGTTTTGTGGGGGAATGGCATGGTATGCCAATTTGGCAGTGGGCTTCCGGCTTCACCCACTTGTGATTCCCCCCTGTTCTTGTTCAGTGGTCTTGGCTCTCCTCAAGTTGGACCCAGATTTCACCAGTGACCTGTTGTCTGCGAGTGTGAGTGCAGGCGAGCTCTCCCTATTTAAGGGAAGTGATACTGTTCATGCTTGCAGAATTCGTCAGCAGGCACATCGTCCCTCCCAGTCAGCCTTCCATGGATGCTCAGGCGCCGGCCTTACGGCTTCACCCCCCCCCCCATTCTTGTTCAGCAGTCTTGGCTCTTCTCAAGTTGGACCCATATTTGATTGGTGGCCACATCAAGGGGTATGTGTCTTCTAAGTATGAGTTAAACGGGTTTGCCACCAGGTCCAAGGTAGCCAGGAATACGCACCTGTTGTTTTATGAAGTGGCAGCCAGAACAGGCAGGTGTACACCAACTGGCTTGAGGTGATTGCTTGATGGTATTTGCTGATATGTTGCATATGAATTATTTATGACATCACTATTGGTTGTCCTTGACTATTATGTAATAAAAGGTCACAAAGTCAGTCTGGTGTGTTTTATGATTCATCTCAGAGGACAACCCATATTAGCCTACTGAGCTTTATATAAAAGAAAGGATCATAAAGAAATCACAAATGACATGTCTAAAACCAGCATATATAAAGTACTATAACTAACCAAGAGTACCATTCTAAAGGCTAAAGAAAACTATTATATTAATACACTACTCTACATGAATACCACAGTAAAACTCTAAGACAGCTTTGGTCAACAATCAATAAACATATTCAGCCTAGTAAAATATTACAAGCCCTGCCCTTGCACAGAAGAAGCAAATTACAAAATAGCATGCATTATTCAATTCATACTACATAAACGTAGCTAACTCCCTTAATAACCCAACACAGCAGTAAGTGATGTAGACGGTGTCACTATTACCTTCTCACTTACCACAGCCCCTACCTTTTGCTTTCAAAAAAATTTTCAAAAACCTTTAACACACCTGTCTTGCAGCAGACAGTCTTTTAGTTAAATATCTCAAAAAAGCTCCATTTCCCACTGCATACACAATATCCTTTCTGTCTCCAAGACGTTACAGTCCTAATACTCTGGAAACAATGCTACATTTTTCCCTTATGGAAAGGAAGCAAACCCCTTGAAATGGCAAACTATAGAGCTAAAGCCATCTTGTCCCGTCTACCTAAACATTTAAAATGTGTTCAACTACAGTTGATCACCTAACTAACAGAGCCCAAATAACTTTACACAACGCAACATGGATTTAGAGCAGGCCGCAGTACAGAAACGTCCTTATTAAGTTTCATAAACTGTGTTTACAAAAGCAAAATAAATGTAACATTTTTGCTTCCCTATTTTAGACATATCTAAAGTATTTTACAGATAATAAAGGATGTGAAATTAAATTCAAGGAGCTGGGCCTCACAAACAGTAGAGTCAGTTGGTTTAAAAGTAACCTTAGCAGCTGGACAGATGAACTTATCTCCTCAACAACACTAGTTGTACCACAAGTTTCAATACTAAGCCTGTTACTCTTTACTATGTTTATAAATAAAATGTATAGAGCACATCTCCCAGCAAATATAATCCAATTTTCAGATGCAACAGTAAGAAATGCAGGCTGAAAACTGGCTGTAGCAATCTAAACTACTCCTAAATCCAAAAGAATCTAACCTAATAGTATTTTCACTTCCAACCCAGCAATCAAATTTCTCTGACTTAAAAATATTATCAGTTAATAGTAACAGACTTGAGCTTATACAAAACACAAACCTACTGAGCAAAATAACCGACCACAGATTACGATTCTATCAGCATATCCAATATGCTGTTCAAAAAATCAGCCTTAAACTGAGACTTCTATCTAAAGTCAAACGTTTTCTATCAGAACATGCACATAAGACCATAGCTCTAATCTATCTACTCTCTAGTATCCTGTAAGAGTTGTCAATTTTACCTAATCTACAGTCTCCCTCAGCTAGCCAAATGGGAGCAATTGTATAAAAAGATGGCAAAGTTTGCAAGTAACCATATTAAAGCAACACATCACTGTCTTGAACTTTAGACATTAGCTGGCTGGAGCTACATAATTTATTAGCCTACACTCACATTAAGACTGACTACAACATTCTCTGTAGCCTAGATAGATGCCCTGCCACCAGCCAGATATTAAAGTAGAATTCCCCTGACAAGAGAGGAGGCTAAGCTCTCTCAACCCAAGACTGGACCAGGCAGTCAAAAGGAGAAGCAAATTACTTGCATCACACCACCAGTCTCATATAGACCTACGAAACCAGCACCAGCATAAACCACACATAAATACACAAAAACATACTTGGAGGCTCTAAATAAAACTCTGCAAAAGCACCAGAGACCTCCAAAGCAGACATCCAAGCAACCTCCACCCCCCCAACACAAACCATGAAACACACACTTCACAAAACCAGTGTACCATACAATCAAAGCCCTTAAGGCAAAATAACATACCCAACACACTAGTAATAGACAACTCTATAGTCAGACACACTGATGTCCCACTCACTAGGCTGAACAAGGAGAAGGTTAATGTTAGCTGCCTGTCAGGTGCCAGGATCCACCACATAACACAAGTACTCAGGTCACTCTAGAACAAATACAAATATGACTCTGTCATTGTCCATGTTGGTATGAATGACCTGAGCCATACCTCCCTGGACTACTTGAAAAGAGACACGGAGGAGCTCTCTGATCACATAGCCCAGGCCGGTATGACCCTGACCCTGAGTAGCATCCTGCCCTCACCAAGAATGATACCACAGTATAGAGAAAAAATTATCAATTTCAACAATTGGCTAAGCTTCTGGTGTCATTCAAAGGGGATCCAGTGTCTGTCAGCCTGGGATGACATGCTCAACAAGCCACGCTGCTTCGCTAGAAATGGCTTGCACCTGTCACCCTTAGGCATTCGAATACTGGTCAAGGCTCTTGCCACCCTGATAGTGCCTTTTTTAGGCAAGGCTCAAAAGACCAACCCAGAGCCGTAAATAGCACAAGTAACAAAAACCTGAGGGTAATGCTACTCAATGCCAGAAGTCTAAACCTCAAAATGCACGCACTGGAGGCACTCCTCAGTATGGAGAAAATCGATATATGTGCAGTAACAGAAACCTGGTTTAAGGATCCAGAGAGCACCCCAGCACTACCAGGCTACAACTCTTACTATACATTTCAGCCACAAAACCCAGACCGAAATACAAAAGGCGGGGGTGTATCCATATTCATCAAGGATTCCCACACCTCCAGGTTAGTGGCACAGCACGATGCTTCAGAGATCATCCACATACAACTAACAATGGGCAAAACTGCTATTCAAATTATAGCTTGCTACATATCACTCACCATGTCCCAGGACCCCCATTCCACATTTCTGGAAACACTGGGAAACATAAAGGTCCTACCAAACACCCTGATATTGGGTGATTTCAGTTACCCAAACATTAACTGGGAGAACTACTCAAGTACAAACTCTCTTGCCCAACATTTCCTAGAATTTATGAACTCAAACGCCCTGGATCAACTGGTCAACATCCCCACCAGAGGTGACAACATATTGGACCTGGTCATCACCAACATGGGTGACCAGTGTTCCACATTGGACATCAACCCCTTGTTGGTTAGATCTGACCATAAACTAATCACTCTGGATATCCACATTCCGCCTCAACCCCGGTCAAAGACATCACCGTGAAAAACTTTTCAAAAGCAAACTTCACGTTACTTAAGACCGAAGTGGGAAGTTTCAAAGCCCCCATGCTAAAGGATAGCGCTGTCCAAGCTGCAAAATCCTTTACTAATGCACACTAAAGGCACCTACAAGAATGCATGGATCGTGCTATCCCAAACAAAACCAAGACTCACTCCTCCAAGAAAAGGAAACCAGTCTGGTGGTCCCCGGCTACAAATAAGCTATATAATAGAAGGAGGAAACTAGTACAGAAAAAGAGTAAAATCCCAAGAAAGGAAGACATCCCTGATCAGTATCAGCAAGAAACTACGTTCCCTCATAAAATCATCCAAGGCTAGCTTCGAAAGAAAAATTGCCATGGACTTCAAAGATAACCACAAGGCATTCTTTAGCTATGTCAAGAATCTAAGTGGCAATTCTCAGATCTGCTCGGAGTTAGTGCTGAATGGCACAAAATACATTGAACCGACCGATATAGCCAACATCCTGGCAGACAGGTTCAGTGCAAACTTCACCCCCCTCTCACCCCCAAAAGGGCCCATAACTATACCAGAAGAATGCAGTGCCCCTGAAATAACAGGCACTCAGGTTAAAACAGCTCTCTCCAAATCCAAAAACACAGCATCAATGGGACCGCATGGTGTCCCAGGCTGCGTCTTACATGAACTCAAGGATGAACTAACCCCTTATCTAAACACATTGTTTAAACATAGCCTCCCCACAGGCTATGTGCCCACAGAGTGGCGCACAGCAACTGTTATTCCACTACCCAAAGGTGGAGCCACAATAGACACCGGGAAGTATCGACCTATAAGTCTGATTAGCTTGGTCTGCAAAGCTATGGAGCACATCGTCATCATGGATCTCATTAACAGAGACACTGGGAACCTCCAAACACTGGACCCTACCCAGTTCGGCTTTGTTAAGGGCAGATCATGCCTCCTAAACCTGGTGGACTTCTTTGAGACAGTTATCAAGGCTATAGACGAAAGAAAGGTGGTCCACACAGCCTACCTAGACCTTGCAATTCCCCACTCAGGTATTATAGACAAGCTCACCAGCCTGAGCATAAACACCTACATCACGAGATGGGTTGCCAACTGGCTCACAGACAGAGCCCACATGGTAAGAGTTTTGGGAGCTAGTTCTGACTCTAAACCGGTTACAAGTGGCGATCGCCAGGGCTCAGTCCTAGGACACCTCGTGTTCGGCATATACTTCTTAGTGGCACAGGCAAGTACAGGAGGACTATGGCTGACCAAATTCACAGACAACTGCAAACTAGGAGCTATAATTGACTCTCCAGCTGACACAGACATCCTCCAAAAGGGTCTCACTGAGACAGATACCTGGTGTCAAAACCATGCCCTCAAGCTAAATGCCAAAAAGTGCATAGTCATCCCCTTTGGAAAAAAGAAAGCATCCACAAAATATCACACAGGTGGTAATCCCTTAAATACGGAAGACGTAATAAGGGATCTGGTGACCCAAGTAGATAGTAACCTCTCCTTTGATAATCACATTGCCAAAGTGGTTAGAAAATTCTTTTGTGTGGCCCACCTAATCACAAAAGGGTTTGCATTCAGATCGAAAGAGGTCATTGGGACCCTCTATGCATCACTCATCAGACCCATCGTAGAGTACAGTGCCCCATTTGGGATGTACCTTACAAGACACCTGCAACAAATGAAAAGACCACAGAAGTACCTCACCAAGAGGATCACTGGCCTCAAGCAGATGCCCTGTGAAGCTCGACTGAAGAAACTCCAGCTGTACTCAGTTGTATACGCCTACTCAGAGATGATCTCTGCCTGACATACAAGGCCATGTCCAACCCAGAATTGATGGACATGCTCCACCTAAAGAAAACCACATGCTCCAGGGATCTAAACCTCACTACAACAATAAATAGGACATGCTGGAGGGATAGATTCCTGTCCCAGAGACTTCCCATGCTCTGGAACAAGATTCCAATCTACATTAGGCAGAGCTCCAGCCTTGACGAGTGGATGGGAAACAGAAAATTTACCCCAGGGATCACTTCAATGGCTCTGCTGGACAGAGGCACAGGGAACTAATCTAAGGGGGCGGTGAAAGCCAACACATTCTGGCTAGGCTTATAAATGCCTTCGGACAGATAGCCTAGTACCTACCTATAAACCTATAAGAGGACTGCATTTACTGAATCAATATTTTATGCTTGCTCAAAAATCAAAAAATAAAAAAAATAAAAAAAAAAACATAAGGGTGATTGCCTATACTCTGTATATTTTGTTAAACTATGTAACTCTCTCCCATGAAATAAAAGAACTATCTTACCGCATCTACTATACAAAATCTCATTGGAAACATACCTGACAACAAAATGGTCCTGCACTTCTGACACCCCCATGAGTAAGCACCTTTCTTATTGTAATTATCTCCCATCTGGATTTTAAAATCCCAATGAAAGTGTACCTATCAACAAAACAATCCTGCCCATGTAACAGCACCATTACTAAATACCATCGTTTTTGCATCCAAATCAAGTACTGGTATATATCATAAAATCCTCAGAGAGTTATATGTTTGCTTGTATTAAGTAAATAACTGTGTACCATATGCATACTTCCCATCTGATGTCTATGGCAACCAGCTGTTAAATTACTCATAGGTCAGTGCTATGCAGTATATTTTAGTTGTTAATTCATGGTAATTGCCAATGAATAAGTATGAAACATAGACGTTTCTTCCCTGTGCCTTCACTGAAAAGGGACTTTGCTCAATAATCCAAGGCAAATAAATAAATAAGAATATGTCCAATATTTCTCAGGTGCTCCTGCTCTGACTTCACTTCCCACCAGCGAAAATGTTCACTCACCTCCAGTTGTAGCTGTATCAGCACAACTGAGCAGAACAGGGTATGCGCCAGTGGCATCAGACAATGTCCTGGCAAGACTGTGGCAGGAATCTGCTTTGTACTGGAGATCCTCATAACATACCCCATCAGGCACTCCCTGTGGTCTCTATGCAGCAAATACAGAAAATATTTTAATTTTTTCTTTACTGCACCACTAAGGAGCCTGTTAATCTCAGTGACATTGGAAGCCATAACCATTTATAAGGTCACATTCCAGACAACTATAGTAGGCTTCTCATGGTCACAGACATTTACAGTTTTGGCACATGATGTGCATCCTCTGGTAGCATGACCAGTCACAGTGCCAAATTAATGGTGTGGCAGGACTGCTGTCAGAGTAAGAAGACTGCCATGGAACATGACTACAACAATTATGATTGATAACAATAGCAGGTTTGTACTGCCTCTATAGACTGCAGTGTTAACCTACTGTCTTCCAAATTTTTTATTTATTTATTTTTTATTTATTTTACATTTGTTGACCGGGCTAGTCTGGCTGGATACATGTCCATTTTCAGCAGAGGCCCAAGGAGAAAAGCTCCACTATATACTAGTAAAAACATTCAAAAAGAACAATAAAAGAAACAAAAGAAACAAAAATTATAAGAATGTAAAGAACAAATTCAATGTAGTGTAGTTACATTTACAGTAGCACGTTAAGATAGGTAAACAAAACAAAGATGAAATACAGAAGGGATCCATGATCCCATATTCTTTCGTAACAACTATAAGAATCAAAAATATTTACAATATTAAGAATTATGATAAACAATTAGTGCCTGGGCACTAGTTCTAGGAAACAGAAATTGCACAGCAGAGATGATTAATAGGTTTAAAAACAAGGTGAGATGACATATTGCAGTAATATATCTTATAAAAGGAGAAAGTGACCTTGTAGAGAAAAAAGAAAAGTCCATTTGAGAGATAGGCGTGCTACAGAGGGTTAGTATTGAGAGAAGAAAGAGAAGTATAAAGAAAGTTAGATGGGAGGTCAGTCTGGATTCAAGCAAGGGCATAGCCAGTGGGATTTGAGATAGTTTCTTAGTTGTTTCTTGAAAAGTTGTGATGAGCCCAAAGTAGTCAATTCTGTGGGGAGTTTATTCCAGTATGGGCCAATAGTACTGGTGAACAAGGAGTCGCCTGCTTTATTGTGTGACTTGAGAGTGGCTACTAGAAGTTTGTTTGCAGAGTGAAGGGAAGAGAGATTCTTGTAGGGGGCCACAAGGTTAATGAGTATGGGTGTATTAGTAGGGTAATGGAGAATTTTATATGTGATGACTAATTGATGTAATAGAATAAGATATTGAAGTTCAAGCCAATCAAGCATTTTGAGATGAACACAATGATGTGTGCGAAATGGGGAACCTGTAGCAAACCTAGCAATGCTGTGGTAGGCCTAGGCCGTGGCAAGTTTCTGAAGGTTAGATTTAGAGAGGTTGATAAATGTTGGGGAGGCGTATATGGGAGATGAGATGAGTTTGGGCTAGGGACACTTTAGCAGTTGTTGTTAGAAAGGGCTTAAGTCTGTAGAGGGCTCCTATCTTTTTATTAACAGTTTTGATAGTAAGGTCAATATGGGCGTCAAAGTTCAGTTGATTATCTATTGTTACACCCAGTAGTTTAGTGGATAAATCAGGTGAGATGATAGTGCCGTTGGTAGATGTAATAGAAAAGGAGAGAGGGGCTGACTTAAGGGTTGGAGAGAATATGAATAATTTGTTTTTTTTGGGATTAAGGAGGAGACAGATATGTTGGAACCAGTTTTCTCCTGCTGTGAAGACTTTTTGGGTGGAGGAATAAAGTTCAGCTGGAGGTGCAGCAGAACAGACGAGAGTTTAATCATCTGCATACTGAATACATGTGGATGTTGGGAGAGAGGAGGACAGGTTATTTATAAATATAGAGAAGAAAAGGGGGCCTAAGATGGATCCTTGGGGGACCATATTAGGACTGGGAGCTGAGAAGATAGGTGGTTTTCCCAAAGGACTGCCTGTTTTCTTTCTGTCAGATATGAGTCAAACCAGCGCAAAGCTAAAGAGTCAAGAGCAACAGATTGTAGAGTGTCTAGCAGAAGTTTATGATTCACCATATCAAAGGCTTTAGAGAGGTCAAGAAATAAAGCTGAGGAGTATAGGTTGTTATTGCGATTTTTGTTGATAGTGTCTGTGAAGGAGAGGAGAGCAGTAGAAGTACTATGAAAAGGTCTAAAACCATGTTGGGAGTCTGCAAGAAGGTTATTTAGTAGAAGGTGGTTAAGAAGTTGATGGTGAATACAGCGTTCCATAATTTTAGATAGTGGCGATAGTAAGGCTATAGGGAAATTAGATAGTTCGTTAGTGTTACCTCCTTTGTGCAGTGGAATAATGTGGGAAACTTTCCAGAGGGAAGGAATAGTAGATTCGGTTATTGTTCTGTTGATAAAGATGGAGACCAGGTAAGCTAGTTCAGCAGCAGCTAGTTGGAGATAGTCAGCTGGAAGTTGGTCGGCAGAAGGAGTACATGGTTTGAGTTTTGAGAGTAGCTTATGTATATAGGTTGTGGAGACTGTGTCAAGTTTTAGAGTGGGGCTGTTGGTAAGAGGAGAGGTCTTTTGAAGGGAGGCGGGGGGAACCATAGTTTATGCTAGTGAGGTGACTGTTTCAGAGAAGAAGTTGTTAAAAGTGTTGGCTATTGTAGTGGGAGTGGTCTGGGCTAGGTTAGCAGGAGTGGGTGTTTTGGTATTCCCTGGATGGAGCAGTTTATTGATTCCTGTCCAGAAATTTTTGGGGTTATGATTTTGGTTTTGTTGATATTGAAGGTAGAAGTTTTTTTATCAAAGAGGGTCAGTTTTTTTGCAATATTTCTAAGTTGTCGGAAGTTTTGATGATCTGTAGGGTTTTTAGTAGTTCTCCATTTTGTCCAGAGTTTATTTCTTAACAGCATAGTTTGCTTAGTTTCCTTAGAGAGCCATGGAGCAGCTTTGGACCTTATTCTAACTAAGTGTGAGGTGGCGTGATGCTCAAGAATTTGGAGGAATGTGTTGTTGAATAGAGTAATGGCCTCATCAAGTGGGAGGTATTTAAGAGCTGACCAGATATATTCTTTGAGTTCGTTAAAGAAACTTGGAAGGTTAAATCTTTTCTTGTTATGTATAGTACGATAGGTAGCCTGTTTGAGATTGTTGTTTTTTTGTTTAGTGATGTAGGTGAGAAGATGGTCGCTGATATTGTTAGGGATTATTCCAGTTTTATATGAGGTGGGATTACTGTTGACCAATATCCAGTCCAAGATGGTCTGTTTATTGGTAGATTTGTGAATATGGTTTGTTGAAAGTTAAAGAGGTTGAGGTGTGTGGTGTGTTTGGGGGATATGCAGAAGTTCCAATCAATATTGAAGTCTCCTAAAATTCCCTGGAGAGATTTCCTGTGCATCCTCAATGTACTTTGCAGAGGCTGTTGTGACTGCACATTGGTGAGTGAACATCTTAGAGTGTCTTTGGTCATAGCCATGATGAGTAAAAACAGCAATTAAGGTGCATTCATTACTTGCTGCCTTACTGGCGTAAGTGCCATGATTGAAGCATTGAAGTTTCATGAGCTAAGCAGGTGTGACTTCCATGAACCTAATTGTGTAGAAAACTGGAGTCCAGAAACTCCCTAAGTTTGGGAAATTGGGTATTGCAATGAGTTGTAGGTAAGTGTGCATCCCAAAAATTAACAATAACTTCTACCAGGACAATAAATGTTTGCTTGATAAAGGCACTGAGAATGATATTCTTAAACATGTCTGTTTGCTTGATAAAGTCATTGACAAAATAGTAATTGTAAAAATGTCTATGTTGTAGCTCTGAAGTACATCCATGTACACAGTGTGAGGGTACTGTATTCTATTTTGGGCTGCAATACCATGACAGGGTTCATATTTCTGTGCAGCAGAACAGCAACCTGCAGTGCATGTAGTATTCTGTTTCTATGTACACATGAGAATCCATGCACAGTTCTAGTAGAAGCCCATAGCTCTACTCATGCACCAACACCTTTGCCCAATGGTTCTTGGAATTCATAAATTCCAATGCCCTGGATCAACTAATCCAAAGTCCCACCAGCGGCTCCAACATCATGGACCTGGTCATTACCAACATGGGAAATCAATGCTCAACACCTATGGTCACCCCCTCGTTGGTCAGGTCTAAACATAAGCTAATCACCCTTAACATCCACATCCCACCCCCACTCCCCCCCAGTAAGGAAACCTCCATAAAAAACTTCTCCAAAGCCAACTTCATGCTACTCAAGTCAGAAGTTACAAACTTCATGACACCCATGCAGATGGGAACTGAAGGTTCGACTGCTGAGTCCTACACTAAGGCACTGTATGAGCACATCCACTCATGCATGAATCGTGCCATCCCAAATAGAACCAAGATGCTCTCCTCCAAAAAAAGGAAGCCAATCTGGTGGTCCCCTGCCATAAACAAACTTTACAACAAAATGAAAAAAACTGTTGCAGAAAAGAGGAAAATCCCAGGATGCAAAAAACTCCCTTACCAGCCACAGTAAGAAGCTGAGATCCCTCATAAAATCCTCCAAAGCTAGTTACGAAAATAAAATTGCCAAAGATTCCAAAGACAACCACAAGGCATTCTATAACTATGTCAAGAATCTAAATGGCAATGCTCAGATCTGCTCTGAGCTACAACAGAATGGCATTAAATATACTGATCCCAAGGATACTGCCAATATCCTGGCAGATCGATTCAGTGCCACCTTCACCCCCCTCTCACCCCCTAAATGGCCCAGCTCAATACTGGAAGATTGCCAAATTCCGGTAATAACAGCCACACAGGTAAAAAACGCACTCTCCAAAGCTAAGAATACAGCATCCATGGGACCAGATGACATCCTGGGCTGTGTACTACATCAACAGGCACCTCACCTAAGTGTCATGTTTAATCATACCCTCACCTCAGGCTTCGTGCCCACTGAGTGGCGCACAGCTACAGTTATCCCACTCTACAAGGGGGGATCCACCTTGGATCCCGGGCACTACTGCCCAATCAGTCTGATGAGCCTGATCTGCAAGGCCATGGAACATATTATCATGGAACTTATAAACAAACACATTGGCAACCTTAAAACACTGGACCCCACCCAGTTTGGGTTCGTGAAGGGCTGATCTTGTCTCCTGAACCTTATTGACTTCTTCGAATCAGTCTCCAGAGCCGTGAACGAGGGTAAGGCAGTCCACACGGCCTATCTGGACCTCGCTGAGGCCTTTGACACCATCTCCCACTTTGGAATCATAGATAAACTTAAGAAGATGGGCATAAATCCCTTCGTCACTCAATGGGTTGCCAACTGGCTTACTGACAGAACCCACACTGTAATAGTAGCTGGCTCCAAATCCAGCTCCAGACAAGTGACAAGTGGAGTACTTCAGGGTTCAGTCCTGGGACCTCTCTTGTTTGGCATCTACTTCTCTGCAGTACAGACCAACACTAAGGGACTCCGGCTAACAAAGTTCGCAGATGACTGCAAACTGGGAGCCATTATTGAATCCCCAAATGATGTGGATACTCTACAAAAGGGCCATACAGAAACAGATGCTTGGTGCCAGAGCCATGGGCTCAAGCTCAATGCCAAGAAATGTATAGTTATCCCCTTTGGGAAAAAAATGTACCCATGAATTATCACATAGGTGGCAGTACACTAAACACTGAAAGTGTGATAAGAGACTTAGGGACACAGGTGGACAGTGGTCTCACCTTCAATAACCACATCACCACAACAATCAGGAAATCATTCTATGTGGCACACCTCATCACTAAGGGCTTTTCATCCAGAAAACAGGAGGTCATTGTCCCACTGTACTCATCCCTCATTAGACCCATTATAGAATACAATGCCCCATTTGGTATGTACTTCTCAAGACATCTGCAACAACTGGAAAGGCCGCAGAAATACCTCACTAAAAAAATCAAAGGCCTAAGGCAGATGCCCTATGTTGACCACCTTAAAAAACTCCAGCTATACTCTGTTGCATACCGTTTACTCTGAGGCAATCTCTGCTTAACATACAAGGCCATGTCAAACCCAGAGCTGTTGGACATGGTACACTTAAAGAAATCCCAATCCCTCAGAGCCACACGCTCCAGGGATCTAAATCATGTCATCACAATAAACAAAACATGCTGGAGGGATAGGTTCCTGACCAAGAGACTCCAAGACTCTGGAACAGACTGCCCATACATGTCAAGCAGAGCGCCCCTTTGGCCCTCTTCAAAAGGAACCTTAATGACTGAGTGGGAGAAAGGAAATTCACCCCGGGGATCACTTCAGTCGCCCTGCTAGACAGGAGTCCAGGGAAGTAAATAGTGTGGGAAGAAATAGCCAGGAAATTGTTATGGCTCGACTTGTATAGGCCCTAGGGCAGATAGCCTAGTAGCAACCTATGAACCTAATGTTATTGTTATAACTACTACCTGTGGGTTTACACAGCTTGCTACTCCTACTGTACTTGATAAACTGTACTATTAGCTATTGTTGTTTGGGGAAAAAAAGAGTGTAATGTGCACATAAAAGCATCTGATACACCAGCTGGAAGGTAACGTACAAGAAAGTAACATTCTATAGTACTGAGATGTTAGTATGTATGTGTTTTGCGTGTTTGATGATTGATGGAGCAGAGTATGTTTACAGGCCTAGTAAATAAAGTGTAAACAATGTGCATCCAACAGCAGAAGGTCTAGGCTCATATATTTATATTCAAGTAGGTATATGAAACATGGTACAGGAGGCATTCCCTTTCTATATGTTTTAGTAAGAATATGCCCATGATTAAACTGTATGCTGTCATACAAATGGTCTATATGCATGGTCACAAAGTGGCAGGAGGATGATAATTAACAGTGAAATACTGTCAAAGGATACCATATAAAGTTCAGATGTCAAAGGTTTTTCCTGATTCAAAATTTTTTTTTGGTGGGGTGTCAGTGTAGAGGCAGGATACAAAATCTGTCCATGGTTATCCAATGTGTGTGCGTGATATTTACCACAGAGGTAGATCAATGCCACATGCTACATGACACACAAGCACCCTACAGCTTATAGTAGTATAGGGATATGTCACAGTAGGGACATGAATGCTTTCATATATTTTTTTCCATTCTCCACCAGGGTACCAGAATATGGGAAGCAACATATATTTAAGTTATGTCTTGCAGAGATCTTGATGCAACCCCCCAATTTCCATGGTTGGCAGACGATCAGTCATGACAAATCAGATAGGCCCTTTTTTGACTGCACTTGCTGGGATGTGGTTGATGACAACAATGTTGTTAGTGGCCAGGGCAAGAGTAAAAGTGAGAAGTTTGGCCACCATCATAAGTGCCACTAAGGTTTGGGATTCTCACCTGGTATGGGAGAAGAGGATAATGGAAGGCAGCCTGCCAACCAAATCCCTTTAAGAGACAAGAGACATGGATGAATTCCTGGTCTCTTTACAGAGGGGCCAGATGCCTGTATATGCTATGGTGGAGCCTTAGATCTAAGTGCAGAGCTTCTCAAAGCACACAGAATATCAGTTGGAGATGCTCCACAGTTGGGTATGTCTTGGCATGGTCAAGTATCTGCCATAGTGGGTACATGTGTGGTTTTCTGCAGTTCACAAACATGACAACATCTTTTCATGGGAAAATCAAGGTTACAGGTGCAGACACCGGCATCTCAAGATATCTTATGTATTAAGATGCCATACCACTATATTAGGTAGTATTTATTTATTTATTTATTTATTTATTTATTTACTGTGATTAAGGAATTTGTGACAGGTTTTTCTTAATGTGGGTAATTTGTTTTGCTGTTTTCAAAAGTGATGTATGAGCAGGGTTCTCCACCATGCCTTGGACATGCCACTGCCTGATGTCAGAGATATGGCCAGCTCTAAAGATGATGACAGTCAAATCCTGGTATAACCAATGGTCAAAGTGTCGATTCAGGACATGGTCAATCTGGCAAGCACATTTCCACCCCTGTCCATGGACATAACTTCTTTAATTGTGGAACCCACCCCAGAATTCATGGTGACATACAGAGATTGGATGTCACAGACAGATCAACCTGTGAATGGATGTCTTTTCCTCTGTTGCATTCCTCCTTGGTTGATGCAATCTCTATTGAGACAATGGAATATATGGGTGGACAGTTGTGCCAGTAGCCATGCATGCCATGGGTGCTATCCACCACCTGAGCTAGCTGTTGCATCAGCTATGACCCAGCGTATGTTCAAGACTGTAATAAAGGGACAGTCTGTCACCATAATTGTCCATACTCTTAAGGACTGTATGAGATCTGTATGATAACCTTCAAGAATGCATGGGACATATGCAAGATCATGGGCATGGGGCACGAGGATTTTGCATGAAGCAGGTATCCCTATGCAGCTAGACATCATAGCAGATGTACTTTCCACAGCCAGCCTACCTGCACCATGAGTGATAATGGCTGCCGTAGAAGGGGAAGGCCTCAGTCAGGTGCACGCACTGCCACCACTTCCAATGCACTATGCAGTGTTGAGAGAAGTACATTGCAGTGTGTTTGCATCGATTTACTATCAAAATTGTGAATGACAGAACAAATTATGTTAATTCACGCAAATCAGAACACCAAAAAATGCAGTGGCAGAAAGTCAGCATGCTGAATTTAATGCTTCTTATTTCAATTATTCAACATACACCTTCCCCTGCACCTTTAAAGAACAACAGCAGATGTTGTAGTTTTCAGCATTACATACCTACTGCACAACACAGACGTGCCTGTTTTTGCAGGGGGCAAACCCCCTGCATCCCCCACGCCCCATGCAAATTACATATTCCTATTCCAAGATCGCACTACAGTGGGGAAAAGGGTAATTGTCCTGATCACACTTACCAAAGGGTGTCCAGACTTACTGTGTAATGTTACAAGTAATCCAAATTGTAGTTCTGACAACAGCAAGGCTATTTAGGAGTGGCCTGTACAGTGTCACCAAATACATATGCAAGTATGCTAAGAGCTTAAATATGTCTCACAAAAATCAGCCATAAAGATATGTTTAAATGTATTTAATAATAAATAATAGAAGAACAAGACAATACTCAGACAACACAGTAACTACCGAGTTCAGGATCACAGGAAATGTTTTAAAACAACATTGTAGGACAGTCTCAAATAAATACAGAAAACATCTAAACTAATCTTTACTATATTCGTATCCATATCTAAAAGATATTATGCCCAAAATAACTTATTTTATAGTGCAACACACAGGCAGAAGTGCTGATTATGGATGTTTCCAAATTAAAGACAAATTACAAAATGCACACAGTATCTCTCTGAGAGTTTTTCTAATTACTGTCAAACATTACTGCTGGGTCAGCTTGGATGACATCACTCTGTCTCCTGCTTTCATTTCCCATGCTAACAGAAACTAACATCTGTGTGTTAAAAATACATCTTTCTCAGATGTCTGCAGAAATTGGAAGTCTTAAAACAATAAATTGCTTTTACATTTGAAACCTAGTAATTATTTCTATTTCAAGACAATAGAAAGAAACTTCTAGCTCTAGACATCCTATCTCCTTGCTGCATTAACTAACTTTTATAGCACATCATATAAAGTTCTAAATTTCAACTTATTTTCTTGACGTTTCATAAGTTAATATTCTATGTTCCAGCAGGGTATGCTGTGGTTACATTCTTTAAGCTCAGTACATAGCATACACTTCTGTATAAATCATATCAATATTCACAAATGACATAGAATTATTTACAAAATGCCAGACAGCTAGACTGGCAGTGTCACAATCCCCCTACCCAAATACTAAAGCTAGTTTTTCAAGTGACCCTTGAGGCACATTGCTTGAGAGAGTAAACCTATCTGGGAATACACTACCCCATGCCCTGTCTTAAGAACCCATTTGTGCTGCCATTGCTAACCGCACTGCAGTGCTGCACTGTCATATCATATCATATGCTTGCAACCCTAAGCTCCACCTTAGTAACTTGACATTTTATTGGCTGGCTTGATGTAGCCATGTTAAGGGATTCTGGTCTGTAACTACAATACATTTTCTTCAATACAGATAAGGCTGAAGTTTCTGTAGTGCCCGTACTATGGCTAGACATTCCTTTTCTACAGCTGCATAGCACTCCTCCCTGGGTTGGAGCCTACAACTGAGATGTTCCACTGACTGCTCTTCGCCCTCTGAGGAAACCTGGCTAAGTACAGCCCCCACCCCATGGTTTGAAGCATCCACCTGCACAACAAATTCTTTGCTGTAATCTGGACTGGCTAACAGACGGGATCCTCCCAAAGCTCCTTTAAGCTTCTGGAATGCCTGCTCACATGCCGGGGTCCAAACTACCTTATCTGACCTGTTTTTCCTTGTCAGGTCTGTGAGGGGAGCAGCTATGATAATATAATTCCCTAAGAATGCCATCACCTACTTTTTGGTAACTGGGCAGGCCATGCCTGAATGGCTTCCACTTTGGCAGGTTCTAGCCAGATCTTACCACTCTCCACTCTATGTCCCAGGTAGGAGACCTCTGCCATACCCACCTGACATTTTCTGGGCTTAATGGTCAACCCTGCTCTCTATAATCTGCCCAGCACCTTTGTGACATGCCTGAAGGTGCTTTTGCCAGGAATGGCTGTAGATGGCAATATCATCTAGGTAAGCAAGGGCAAAATCTCCTGCTCCTGGTAGGATATGATCTACCAGCCTCTGTAAAGTCGGTGGGGGATTTTTCATCCCAAAGGGCATCTTTGTGAACTTATACAAGCCAAAAGGAGTCACAAAGGCTGACTTCTCTCTCTATCACTGGGAGTCAAGGGCATCTGTCAGTAACCATTTGTAAGATCAATAGTGGTAAGATACTTATCCCCACCAAGCTGCTCTATAGATTCATTTATCCTAGGAATGGGGTAAGCATCTGACTTTGTGTGAATATTTAATTCCCTGTAGTCCACACAGAACCTGGTGCTGCCATCCTTCTTTGGTACCAGCACCACTGGGGAGGCGCAGGGACTGCTGACCTCCTGAATTACCCCTAGTTCCAACATTTCCTTTATCTCCTCCCTCAGAGTCTGTTTGACTCTCTTGGGCACCCTATAAGGGGCCTGCTTAATAGACCTTTGGGGTCCTGTATCCACATGGTGCTGCACCAGGTGGGTGCACCCTGGTTTCCCAGTGAACATGCCCCCAAACTCCTGTAACACTGTTCAGATTTCTCAAACCTGGGTAGGGGATAGCAGCTGGGGCACTACTACCCCTTCCACTGAGGTGTCAGTCTTTGCCTCACTGAGGAGATCAGTCACCAGATCCCCCTCAGACTCCTCTTGCCACTCACTGTAAATATTCAGTACAAGGACCTCCCTATCATGGCAAGGTTTTATCATGTTAACATGGTACAATTTGTGCCCCTGCCTCCTGTTTAGCAGTTCTACCATGTAGTTAACAGCACTGACCTTCCTTACCACCTTGCAGGGTCCCTCCAAAGCTGCCTGCAGCGTGTTGTGTCTGACAGGAATGAGGACCATTACCAGCTACCCTACAGCATACTCTCTAGCTCAAGCATTCCTGTCATACCAGACCTTTTCCTGCTGTTCGGCTTCTTCCAGGTTCTCCAGGGCCAAGCCCATGAGTTCCCTGAGCCTTGTCCTGAGGTTTAGGACATATGCCACAACAGACTCCTTGTGGGATTCACACTCACCCTCCCACTCATCTCAAATCAAATCTAGATGTCTCCTCACCCTATTACCATACAACTCAAAGGGTGAAAAACCCATGGATTCCTCGGACACCTCTCTGTAAGCAAATAACAGATGGGGCAAATATTTGTCCCACTCCCTCTTAAACAGATCTGCAAATGCCTGTAGCATCATCTTGAGTACATAGTTTAACCTCTCAACAAGACCATTAGTTTGGGGATAGTAGGGGGTGGTCTTTAGTACTTCCACAGACAAGCTAGCAGGTCTGACATGAAATTGTCACCTCTGTCAGTCAGTATTTCTTTTGGGAAACCTACCCTGCTGAAAATCTCTAACAAAGCATTTGCCACTTTTTCTGCCTCAATGGCGGACAGGGCCACCACCTCAGGGTATCTGGTAGCATAATCTACTACCACTAAGATATACTTTTTCCCTGTGGAACTTGGATACTCAGAGGCCACACAATATCCACAGCTACCCTCTGAAATGGCTCCTCAGTCACAGACAAAGGCATCAAAGGAGCATTCACTTTGTCTCCTGCCTTGCCTACCTTTTGGCACTGCTCACAGGTCCTGCAGTACCCTGTTACATCTCTGGAAATCCCAGGCCAATAGACGTTCCGTATAATATGTCTCTCTGCACGTTTAATGCCCATATGACCTGCAGAGTGAATATCATGGACTATGGCTAGAAGTATCAGATGGTAGGCTCTGGGGACTACCAACTGCTGTATTCTCTCACCCTCTAGCCCTCCCTAAGGGGTCCACTCTCTATACAGTAACCCTTTGCCCCAGTATACAGATTCCCCCTTCCCTTGAGAATCAGGGCCTCACTAGCTACCTCCTTCAGGCCTTGTAATGTAGGGTCTGAGAGCTGAGCCTGTCTTAGCTCTCACTTTGTAACCCTTCCCAGCTCCCCTTCCACAGGAAGTCTGGCTTCCTCTGACAGTGGTGCCTCACTGTCAGCCTTGGTACTACTACTACTCACCGCTGCCCTTGCAATCACTCTATACAAGGGAACATCCGTACCCACAAGCAGCTGTGGCTCACCTTCAGTCTCACTGCTACAGGGTAGCTCCTTCCTTGAAGTAACTACCTCACCAGTCCTGGCTGCAAGTGTGCGGCCTGTCTGGGTCTCTCCCAGGCTACCAGACCCACATGCCTGTCTCCAAGCCTGACTGCATGTAACTGCATGTGCACAGGGCACTGCATTATCAAAATCATTCCCTATCAGGACATCTGCAGGGATATCCTCAACGACATCTACTTGCTTGCTTTTCCACCCTCCCAGTCAAGGTGAACCTTAGCCAAAGCTATTTGGAAGTGGGTCCATCCTAAAGCTCTGACAGGAGTAGACTGCCCAAGCAAGTAGTGCTCCTCTGTAACCACTGCAGGCTTCACAATGGTTAAGTTAGAGGCTGTCTCTCTCTCTCTCTCTCTTAGCCATAGCCTCTTTCCCATTCACTAAGATAGGATATAACCTCTTGTGGTAGTTTGGTACCCTTATTGTCTTGAGACAACTTACTGCTGGCATTTTGTCATTCCCACTTACTGGCTCTCCCACCTTTTGTTCCCCACCTTACCTCCATGGACATGTATATGCTACAAGGCCCCACTGGTTGCATTTAAAATATTTACCAGTTGGTCCTGGATGTGTACCTGGACTAGTGACTTCCCCTGCTACTGATGGACTCTGTTGGGGCAATCTGGGCTTCCCACCATGGATTCCCTTAGACCCACGAATAGTGCTGGGTGTATCTTTCCTGTGCAATGATCCCCTGCTTGCTAGGTATAGGTCTCCCTTCATCCCCAACACATCTACAGTAGTGTATTGTCTATCACCTAACTAGATTTTCATGTCCACAGGCAAAGTGCTAAGGGCTTGCTCTCTCACCAAAAGGTCTACCAGCCCTTCAAAAGTGGCGACCTGACATCCACTCACCCACCTATGAAAATAAGTGCTTAGTTCAGCAACATATTCACACACACTTTCATCTGCCTTGCGTGTATGCTCACAAATCTTTTTCCTATAAGCTTCAGGTGTTAGCTTAAAAAATTCTAAAAGACAGTTCTTTACAACGTAAACAGTCATTATCAGACAGTTTAGAAATTACAGTTACAGCTTTACCATGGAGTAAGGGGGTCAGGAACCATACCCAGAGCCCTTGGTCAACATTATACTGTTTACATACCCTCTCAAACATATGAATGAAACTATCAGAATTATTCCCCTCTGTAAATTGTGGAAGAATGAACTTACTTTTGTTGCTTCTGGGATTAGTTACTCCCTTCACCATTATCTCCATGACTCTGGTGAAAAATCAGCATCTCCCTTTCATTTTGCCTCTGCCTCTCCTTATCCTCAGCTTCCAGACATTGCAGTTTCTCATTTTCCTCAGCCTTCAGACATTGCAGTTTCTCATTTTCATCAGTCTATAGACGTCTCAGTTTCTCTGCAACCTCTATTTCCAAACACCTTTTATCTCCAGTTCAAGTCTCTAACTCCAGATGGACTTTTAAGTCCTCTGTGGGAAGGTTGAGCTGTCCATTTTCAGAGTTGTACATTTCCACAGCCAGTCTGATTGTCCTGCTGGTTGCTATTCTGTGATGCAGCTGTGACTAAAGCCGCAATCATGTCTGCTTTAGTCAGGTTGGCATGCACAAGTCATTTAGCCTGGCACATTTCAGCCAAATGGTCCCTTGTCAGCTTGCCATACTCCTCTGCTAACATGCTTGCCCGCTCTCCCTGACTAAGCTAACAAAAAAAATAAAACAATTGTGATATGAACTCTGAATGTTCACTGCGTGGCTGACTGAGGGTACAAACACCTTCAATGACCACTGTACACAGGCTACAGGAATTCAATATTCACACCACTACAAGCCAATTAGTATGTGATATGGCTAACTCACCACTGTCAACCAATTAATATGTGATGTGAATATCCCACCACTGTCCTCCAATTAATAAGTGAAGCTCCTTGATTACTGGGTCAGTGCAGGGGGCATCACAGTTGCCACAAAGTCAGCACCTGTTTTCCCTGTCCAGACCTCTGACATAAGTTACGTGTGTGCCACATGTGACAGTTGTGGGCATGGCCACGACCATGTGGCAGTTAATTGTGTGGAAATATTTACAGTTGATATGCTTCTTTCTCCATTCCCCAGGCAGGGGCTGTATTGCAATTTGGGTACATTTTATGGTCCCCGGTACTTCAAGAAAACAGGCTATGTCAAAAAAGCCAATGCGAAATTGTATCTCTCCTCTATGATAAATGGAAACCATATATGCTCCCCCCATATGATATGTTTAGCATGGCTGGATAACATGATGCCTCTGAGGGCAACAATGCACAACACCATGACTACCAGCAGTGAGGTACATATACAGCTTTATTAGGGTGACACCTACTGCTCTGTACTTATTTTGGAAACTGGTCTCCTGTAACAACTTCTTATTCTGGCATTTCCTGGTTAGGGGTCGCAAGAGCAAATCATCTGTCTGCTCATGATTGGCAGTGGAGTTTTACGGTGTCGAGTTGCCAGACCAGTGCCCAACCTTCCACAGAAGGCACACATATGCACACACTCACGCCGAGGGCCAATTTAGTGTGTCCAATCCACCTACAGCATGTCTTTGGGAAGTGGGAGGAAACAGGAGCACCCGGAGGAAACCCTCGCAACCACAGGGAGGACATGCAGAATCCACACAGAAGGCTCCCCAGCCGAGGATCGAATCGAAGAACCTCTTCAAACCGGAGAACCTCTAGGATTTTACAGTGATCAATAATTGTGGAAGTAGTGGCTGCCAGCATGGTACATATATGTCTCTGAATTGCTCCACCATTTTATTTACCATCATTCGTGTTCATAAGTGCTCTCATATTACTGCTGATTACCATTACCATATAATTATACTGTCATTTGTACACTATGGCATCTGCACAACTTTCCTGTTTTCCTGCTTGTGCTCAGTGTGTGCATCTCTGAATCACACACATCCTGCATGTGGCTGGTCATAGGCTAAAACTGCTTACAGTGACATGAAAAGGTTTTCTGAATCCCAAGGATTCTCTTCTATAAAGAAAGTACAGGGACTGTCTTCAAAATTCAGACAATCTATGGGACCCAATCATACCTCTCAACTGTACACATTTTCACAGACTGTCCAGATTTTTGCCTCATATTTTTGGTCCATTTTTCAGAAAATTGTGGTTTTCTAGTAAATCAGAGGCAGGTACTTGCATATTATCACAAGCATATTTTTTACATCCTGTAATTTCACACATTTTCGGTAAAAAATGGCAGAAGTTGTATCATTAGTTCTGTGCAGTGGCCCTCATTACTCGTGATCTGATTTCCCACATCCCTTCTGTTTCCCAACGCATTTTTTACTCTATTTATTTTGTAGGTTGTGTAAAGCTGTTAGTTGATTTGCCTTTGGAACACACATCGCAAGCATCAATGATAACATCCATCAAATGACGCATTCAAATCTCCGGCTGCATTTCCAATGGTGTTTAATGACCAACTAGTCCTGAATATCTAAAATCTAAACACCTGCTATAAACAGCAATACATAATTAAATGCAACACTACAAATCTAATTTCTAAATTGGACTTAAGCGATGGATAAAAGTCCATGGTCGTGGCAGTTCTGTATTGAAAGGGTGTCTCAAATATGCAAAGTTAAGATGGCACATGTTAACTGCAGTTAGTACTTCAAAAAGGCAGTGTTGATGTAGGAAGTGCTTTTCAACAGTAGTACAGAGAAGTAAAACACTTACAGGTTCACACTTCTGCTTTTCTGGTCAATGTAATAGTACACAGAATGGTTGTAGGCTCCGTTGTTTTAAAAGCGTGCTGACTGAGAAATTCTGTCCGCTAGCAGTTGGTTGACAACCTCCGGCTGGCGTGTCTTGTTCCTGCGCCTGTTTCCAAAGCGATGTGGTAAAATAGTAATTTGGAGTATGGACAGTCATTGTAGTTACAGCTGAACTCATTTCTCGAAAACGTTAAGAATTACAGGATGTAAAAAAATCTGGTTGCGATAATACGTAAGTACCCAGAGGCAAAGCATTGATGATTTAAGTCAGAAAAGACATTTGAGTTTCTAACTTCATACCCTTCACAAAATCTGTGCTAATGCAAAACCTGTAATTCTCTCTACTTTCTAAGTTTGTAAGAGCAATATTTAAAAATTGTCCCTATTTTTGAGTCTTTGTCCTCCCCAGTATTCATGGCTTTGTCCAGATTTCTTGCTCTAAGAGGTTGACATGTATGAACCCAATATTCACTTGTTGATATGAAAGTGGATGGGAATTATTAACAACTGCAATCTGTATTTTAAAAATGTTAGTTTGTATCTACTTCATTTAAACACCCATTACTTTTGTTCTCAGTTTACAACATGAAATGCATTACAAATGACAGTCTGATGGTTATGGTGGACATCACTCATGTTAAATTCCAATTTCCATTTGCTGTGCATCAGTTGAAGTCTAAGGATTACTACTGTTTGACTGTGTATGATACAAAGTCATCAAAACCTTTCTCAACTTTCTTAAAACTGTAACATCTCACTGGTAGCAAACAGTGTACAAATATTTACAGCTCTGATAGTTGATACAACAATGCAAGTGCTGCGCTTATTTATGTACAACTTAGCAGGAATGTCTTTGTCAGTTTAGAGGAATCACCTGACTCGAGCTGCCATACATAAAAAGGCTGAAAATTAAAATACTTTCAATGCATTCCTGTTTTATCACAACTGGAATTATATTCTGACAGCGCAGAATTACAAAAACATAGTTTAACACTGTGGTCACAAAAGACATTTAAAATGTCAAAAGCAATACATCACAGAAACATATGTAATAGCATTTGTGAAATGCTACATTACAGAAACAAAGTGCAATAGTATATGCATCTGCAAATTTATTGCATTAACATATTACTGAATCAAATACATAAAGCTAATAACATAATGAACAATAATACAGAGCATCTCTAAATGATATTTAATTCAGTATATGGATAAAGCTATAATAAAAAGGTAAGAGAACAAGCAAAGATACATGTGGAGTCAAAAGCCCACATTATGTAATGCAGTGCATTTCAGTGTACACAGAGCATCTCACACACACACACTGCTATTCTGTTTTGGAAATACTCATAAAATTAACTTCTATAAGGCACATTTTCACTAAAAGTAATGGCATTTATTTTTGACTTTGTTAACTGGGGTAGAACATTGATCCAGATGAACCTTTTTCAGGTTCAGTCCTGGTGTACATTTACACACAAAATGACAGATAACAGAGAATACATTGTATAACTTAAAATTAATATAACATACTGAACGTCATTAGTGTGCAGCATTTGCTGCACGTATTTTTAAAAGGACAAAGAAAAAGTGGGATTGTGAATCGCAATTCAGGCTGAACCAGCATTTCTGCAGAATCACCACATGGACAGTGCATCTAATATCTGAAACTGAAAGCCCTTCAATCAACTAATAGAGTACAACATTAAACATAGTGACAAGTTTACTCACATGTGCTCACAGAGTCGATAATTGCCTACATGCAGTGCATATTTGAGAAGCAAAAGCAATAAAACTCAAGTTCCTAGTCACACAACTTTATTACAGAGGAAATATCACTACTATTCCCAATCTGATATCTCAGCACAAAATCTTTTTAATTTTTTCAACATTTGCAGAAAACAACTGTTGCTACTGAACTAACACATTGCTGTGCCACATAGCCAAGCCAACACACATACAAATACACACACACACGCACGTTTGTGAACTTCTCCACATCACATCTGCTACACAGCCTGAAGAGAATACTTTGCACAGATATTTTTATGACTTCATAATAGACTCAATAAGTCTTGCAATTTATATATTTATTGATTGCGAATGATGTGAGTATGAAATATAAGTAAACTAAAAAAGCAATAATTCCACGAAAATTTCCAGTCTTTTTTTGGACATAAGCAACCCCTCCTTCCAGCGCACACCTTCAACTCAGGGAAAACAGGGAGTGTCCCTTATTTCCAAAAAATATTGTGTCATATTCAGGTGTATTTGTCACTTGAGTCATTTGCAACCATTATAAACTCCCATCCTGGCAGATATTCTAAGGATCAGAAATTCCATAACACAAACAGAAAGAATATATGCATACAGATTTTTGTCTAAAGTGGCACAGGATAGTGTAGTGATATTATTGCTCAGCTTTTATAAAAATATCAAAGACTACATCAGTGTTACCACACCTGATGCAAAGCTACATGGCATGGCTGTTTTGCCTTGCATCACACAGAACACATTGATGGGAAATGAGCAATTTCTGGCCTCGCTAGTCTACCCATTTTCTTACCTATCTGGTAAGCTTCACATCCTTATTTAAAACAATAATTTATTTGGTGTGCATCTCATAGGGATACCCATAACTTTGTTCCAAGAACTCCAGAATGAGACCACAGTTTTAAAACTCTTGTTCCTTCCAGCAGGTTTTCTGTGAGAAATTCCTCTTTCTCTCTCCCCTTAGTAGCCACCTTGCGTCCACAAAGTGTGCTATTTTTTTCTCATATACTTGTCATTTTTGTGTTGTGACACCTGTGTGAACTCTGCAGACATCCCTGAAACACTTTTTTTTTAATAATTCCCCTATTCTGTCTTCTTCTTAAGAAAATAAAAACTTCACACTTTTAAATGTTTATCCTGTCTCTTTATATGCCAACTGTTTCACATTATGCATGATTTCTGGTGCCCTTCTCAAACTTGTTGATGACTTATTTCACTGCAAATATTAACTCTCCACAACTATCCACATCAATTTACATGGGACATCCTCTATACCGGTAGTGTCTCTTCCTATATATGCAACTGTCTCTGCAGCCCCAGTTGGTTATTTATCTTTATGGCATATGATATGTATTCCAAAGAGGTCATCATCTTCCCATCTGTGTATTCAACCACCCCTAGTTATTATTCAGCACTGAAATTAAGCGGCCATCTTTTTTTAAATTCCTGGAGTCATGCCATTGGCAAGCAGAAAACTACCAGTATGAGACTGTATCCACATGTATACTGCATGCTTTCCAGTGGAGTTTTGTCAAATTTTGGAAGTGTTTCCTCACAAGAATTAGGCAGTTATGCTTATTTTGAGAAGTTTTTGGGTATCACCCCCTACTCTAGTCCCAACTCTGGTGCTGAATGGACAGTTATGTTTATTAAGGTTACACATATCAATTTAGCCATGATTCAGAAATCACATTATTGATCATTCTGCACTTATTTTATTTATGCATATATAGTTATTGTTGTATTTCTGAACTAGATTTCCTGATATAGTTAATCCTCTTAGAGGCAAAGACCACAAGTCCTTCTTTGATAACATCCAGGAAACATGAAAGCAATGAAAGAAATCTAAATCAGACTCAAAAGGATGAGAAGACATCATCATCATCATGTTTTAACTTTAAGTGTACGTTTTGCACAGTTTGTATAGGGTTCCTATCAGCATCTCGAATGTTAACAATATTGAATGCGATATCGCTGACGCAAGAATGCCAAATGTGCAGTACATCAAACGAGTAAATGTAAGGGGAGATTTCCATTTACTACAATGCAGTGCAGTCTCGGAGTTGCTATATTTAAGTAGCGTGGGGTGTGGGGGCGCAGCAGGGCTTGCCCCCCTGCCTACACCCTTTAGGTTATTTTTTTATATCGACATTCGAAAATTTAATAGTTCGATCATTTCAGTTCGATATTTTGTGATTCGAACTATTAAATTTTCGAAATGCTGATATAGACCCTTTGTATAGTACTGTTGTCCACATCAGATTATTTAAAATTACTGGGCAGTACTGGATTTCATAATTTTACTTCTTGTATCAAATTCAAATGCTACTGTGTGTACATATAAGACATCCATTTTACATTTGTAACCAGCACAAGGAAGTACAGAAATTAATGGAGAAAAATACACAGTTTCCCAAAGAAACTGATTAAATATCAGAATGCAGAAAGCTTCTGTATAAAAGAATCGGAATTAGGTACAGATGGCAACATGATTCTGATTAAAGACCATAATTCATATGTTCGGATTACATACACTCACAGTAGGCACCATCTTCTTTTGCACTGCAGTGAAGTGTACCAGTAAAGCTAATTATGAGAAATATACTGTGCATCATGCTGCAACATTTACTTTACACAAAATCAAGGGGAAAAAGCTAAGGCAACATGTCAGAGGAGTTCATCACAATTCTGTTCACAGTCTCAGACTTCTTGCTGTTGCTAGTTTGCTCTAACATGAAAACTGCATAATATATTTCACCATCTGAGATGCATGTGTTTTTCGCTTCCTAAAAAAAACATCTCCTTGTAAGGAATTCCTTTAGGCTGGTTTAATTAGCGAGTGCTAAATCTGGAAATGTCACATTGAAGGATCTCTGTTATACTTGTGCCTAGTTTCTGTGCTTATCCTATTAAGCACTTCAGGAAAAGGAATTACCATATAGACAAAATAGAAACACTGAAATGACAGTCTAAAGAAGAGATATTTATTCACACAAAGAAATGGGTCTTAATACTCAAGGGAGGGATTCAGAGAGACAGTTATGTTGTGCACAACAAGGAAATGCATGCAAAAAGCCTACATGATTCATAGGTAATACAGCCCATGTGGAGTATGGGCGACATTTTATTGCCCGGAATGAATACAAATGAGAAACAACAGGAATATCAGCAGCAGTGCACTTTACAGATAGCACTATGGAATACAGAATCTGCCATTAGCAAAGGTGTTGCAATGCAAATTAGCAGAGGTCTATCAACTGAAAAACAGCATCTCCCACCACAGTGTGAAAAGCACAACATCTGTCAGTAACATCAGTGCTACAATGTGAGCATACCAATCACCAGTCAGTCTGCAAACACTGATATGGCCTCCAAAGCACTGAGACATACAAATAGCAGGATACACATAAATGTTCAGATATGTATAGACAGATGCATAGATGCAAACAGCCATACAAAGTGTGAGTATGCATGTGTACAGACTATATTTGGATAAGTACACACATGCGCACACGTGTGTGTGTGTGTGTGTGTGTGTGTGTGTGTGTGTGTGTGTGTGTGTGTGTGTGTGTGTGTGTAAAATACAATAGAGTCCTATTGTCCAAGTAAAGTGTCCTGTTGCATGCTTATTTATGTTTTGTTGCTATTTGACTGAAAGGTGCATTAGAAGCTAGACAGGGCAAGACAGAGCATCAGGAGAATGACACCACTCAGTAAATACATGAGCCAGATGAGATGCAAATGACATCAGGTAATGCAGAATGGTTAATAAACTACATAAAGTCAAGATTTTTGTGACACAATTGCCCCCTCTGTCATAGCGGCCATCACCTTGCATCAAGAAGTGGCATATACTTTTATCACTGCCCTTTCTTCTTCTTCTCACAATGTAAACACATAATACACACCCCCATTACATGGCCCAGGGTTAGAAGGTGCATTGGCTTCATAGAAAAACCAACACAGCAGTCCTAATTGTAGAAAAATGACAACAGGAACCAGATCCAACGTTTTATTGCACTTAGGGCCTCGGCCAATCCAGCCTTCAAAGAGTACATTTTACATAAGAACATTCCCATGTATATATACACCCCTTAGCATCCAATTAATCAATGAAACAGTCAGTAAAACAATTACATGAATTAATTAATGCAATTTAAAGCAAACATTTCCAATTTATTTCTCCATTCAACCTCCATGGTGTAAAAGTATCAAATTTTAAAATATACACAATTTCCTTATATAATAATACATTTTTAATTAATCTCTTATCCCCTTTTCTAACAAAAACCTTTTCTAAAATTGTTGCCTGTAACAAACTACTATCACTATGGTGTTTCTCCATACAATGCAGAGCTATAGAACTTTCCAGTTTATGTTTTTTAATGTCTCTGATATGTTTCTGCAACCTAATTCTAAATTTTCTCTTGGTTTCCCCAATATAGAATAGGTTGCAGAGACACCTCAAACAATATACTACACTTTTCATGTGACAACAAAAATTAGTGTTTGGTATAAATACTTTCTCATTAATTCTATAAAAACTAGACACTATATGACAACATATATTACAATTATTACAAGGTGCAGTGCCCTTATATCTTAAGGGAACAGAGACATTTACTACAGGCAACAATAAGTAGGCTTTCACTTACTTATCCCCCAAATGTTGCCCTCTTTTATAGGCAATATAAGGTGTGTTACCAATAATTTTATTCAACAATTCATCTCTCAACAAAAATTTCCAATAATGTTTAACTATTTCCCAAATTTGTTCACTTAAAATGTTATACGAGGTGACAAAAAACATTTTTTCACCATTATTGGGTTTATTACTACTCATGACATACACATTCCCATCACTGTATTTGAAGAGGTTGGTATCAATTATTTTATTTACATATTCCCTGATCACATCTTCACTGTAGCCTCTATGTAAAAACATAGACAAAGTCTGGCATATTTGTTTTTGTAAATCAGATATATTGTTACAAAGCCTTGATAGTCTAATCATTTCCCCAAAAGGTAGAGCTTTAATGGTATGTTCAGGATGGCAAACAGTAACATATAAATAATGGTTGCCATCATCAAATTTATGATGAACCATAGTTTTAATAGCACCATCTTTCATGCCAGTTAAATGTACATCCAAAAAATTAATTTCTGTGCCACACTGTAAACCATCAAATTTAACATTGTAAATATTATTATTCAACTGACATAAAAATTCCTGAACATTGTCTAACCCTCCATTACAAATAAAAATCAAATCATCAATATATCTAAAATAAAATAAAACACGTTGTTCTACAAACTCATTTTTATATATGTAATCCATTTCAAATTTGGCCATGAAGAGATTTGCATACATGGGGGGCAAATGGTGTCCCCATGGCTGTACCTCGCAGCTGGTGGTAAACAACATCATTAAAACTAAAGTAATTATGCAACAAACAAAAATGAACAAGCTTTGCCATGTAGTGAGATATAGGGCTATCATCCAGAAAGTATTACAGTGCCATTATACCATCATTGTGTTTAATATTGGTATATAAACTGCTGTGTTGGTTTTTATATTTGCTGTTTTCTATGGCTTCAGATCCTATGTTGAATATTCCCCACGTTTTTCTTGAGGATTGTACTGCATCTACATCTATTTCGGGTACTTCTGGTACTATATTGCAAAAATCTATGGACAATTTTGTACTGCATGGTTCTGCTCCCAATGTTAACCCAACTCAACCCAATATTGTTGGAGGTGTTAATTCTTCTAACAGTGGTGATTATATATTTAATAACTTTGCTTCTAAATATGCAGAGGAAAGATTACAAAGACATAACAATCCTTTTGCCAGTATTGGCGGTATTTCTAACAGTTCTCTGCCTCAAGAAGTGCAACATAGCATTGACAGTTTTGAAAAACGTATCTTCAGAGAGACCCCGCTGTCATTTTAACCTATTGGGTTTGCTCAGATATTCTGAGTTAGACATTTCACCTCAAGGGTTGCGAGCATTCAAGAGCCCATCTACACCTTTTGATTCTGCGGATACCACAGATGCAGTTTTTAAAGAGAGATGGTTAACTGCGGCACACAAATGTGCTATGGAATGGGTTAGCATTTTGATCGAAAGGGAGCAACTTTTACACAAGAAACTTAAAAATGATCTCAATACCATGCACACTGAAATTTTAAGTAAAATCGTTTCTTCCAAGGTCAAGGAGGTCTTTAAAAATATTAAGGACAAATTAAATAAATTTGAGAATGAACAGGTCAACTTTAAGTTACACAAAATTAAAAAAGACTTGCGCGACTACAATAGTGGGCATGCCTTTTTGTGGAGAAACAAGAAAACTGTATCTTCTGGGTTTAATGGTAAACCCAGAACTAAAAAACAACTTTTTGTTTCTTTTGCATCTTTGGATGGAGCGGGTTACACCACAGATTCCGAAAATGATGTCTGGGCATATCCTCCACGTCTCCCAGCACAACAACCGGAACTTCACCAACAGCATTTTCGCAACAACGGAGAAGGTGCTAAAGAGGAACTAAAGAAGAGAGGAACTAGTTACGGTCTTACAGCAAATGAAGGATTTTAAACAACCATATAAGAGAGGTAGATGGAACTGATTTTTCTCCTATTTGCAATGTTTCAAATGTTGTTATCAGGTTGTTTTCTTACAGATGTGCAATATTCTGTATTGAACCTTGGACTAAAATTTGTTCCGATGGTGATACCTACGCTACATTCATTAAAACAAGAAATATTTAAATTTGTAAGTTACATCTTAAATGTTTTTTTACTGAACAAGCGGATAAACAACACGATTACATTAATTTTGAAATGGATACTGAAGATGATAGCTTCCATTCTTGTGTTTCTGATGATTTTAATATTGATACAATGGCAAATGCACACAGTTTACTTGATACCAGTGTAGTGCGTTTTAAAAGTAAATATATTCCCCCTATGTAAACAATACTGTTCATTGTTTCTCAGAAATGCTTAATTTTTCTGTTCAAGAGCTTTTTGAAGAATGTAAGAACATGTCTTATCCCCGATATAATATGACGAAGAATGAATGGCTTACTCTTAAAAATCTTATTGCTAGACATGATTTGATTGTAAAGCCTTTTGATAAGGGCAACAAGACTGTAGTGCTTCATTATTCACAATATCTTAATATGTGTTTGCAACATCTGAGTGATAATACAACATTTGAAGTCTGTGATGTTAGTACGTATGTAAAAGCAATGGAAGATTTTACTGCTTTAACAGAAAAGGGATGTCGTTTGGGTTATTTTACTAAGAAGGACATTGACACTAAATTTAATACTGATGGGTGTAATTTGGCCACCTTTTACTGCCTTCCTAAACTGCATACAGATAGTATTAATCCTCCAGGAAGGCCAATAGTGTCTGCCATTAATTATTTTTTTACATAATGTGGGTGGCCTTATACATAATTTTTTATTGCCTTATGTGGAGAGGATGGATTCCTAAATTAAGGACTCCTTTAATTTTTTGGAAAAGATATCACAAATACAATGGAATTCCAACATGTTTTGGATTTCCATAGATGTATGCAGTTTATATACCAATATTAAACACAATGATGGTATAATGGAACTGCAATACTTTCTGGATGATAGCCCTATGTCTCACTACATGGCAAAGCTTGTTCATTTTTGTTTGTTGCATAATTACTTTAGTTTTAATGATGTTGTTTACCAGCTGCAAGGTACAGCCATGGGGGCACCATTTGGCCCCATGTATGCAAATCTCTTCATGGCCAAATTTGAAGTGGATTACATATATAAAAATGAGTTTGTAGAACAATATGTTTTATTTTATTTTAGATATATTGATGATTTGATTTTTATTTGTAATAGAGGGTTAGACAAAGTTCAGGAATTTTTATGTCAGTTGAATAATAATATTTACAATGTTAAATTTGATGGTTTACAGTGTGGCACAGAAATTAATTTTTTGGATGTACATTTAACTGGCATGAATGATGGTGCTATTAAAACTAGGATTCATCATAAATTTGATGATGGCAACCAGTATTTATATGGCACTAGCTGCCATCCTGAACATACCATTAAAGCTCTACCTTTTAGGGAAATTATTAGACTATCAAGGGTTTGTAGCAATATATCTGATTTACAAAGACAAATACGCCAGACTTTGTCTATGTTTTTACATAGAGGATACAGTGAAGATGTGATCAAGGAATCTGTAAATAAAATAATTGATACCAACTTCTCCAAATACAATAATGGGAATGTGTATGTCATGAGTAGTAATAAACCCAATAATGGTGAAAAAAGTTTTTTTGTCACCACGTATAACATTTTAAGTGAACAAATTTGGGAAATAGTTAAACATTATTGGAAATTTTTGTTGAGAGATGAATTGCTGAATACAATTATTGGTAACACACCTTATATTGCCTATAAAAGAGGGCAAAATTTGGGGGAAAAGTTAGGGAAAGCCTACTTTTTGTTGCCTGTAGTGAATGTTTCTATTCCCTTAAGATATAACGGCACTGCACCTTGTAATAATTGTAAAAAGAAGTTATGTACTCACCATAACGTCCCATGTTGGCAGTCCATCTCACCCTTCATTTTTACATATGGGGTTCAGAGCCGATCCTCGGCTCTGACTCGGCCGATTTACAAGCTGGAAGACTTCTGGTTGGCTCGTGGCTAAGCAGGTATCCCATGGTGCACCAGTACAATCCCCAGATCTTGTTTACTGCTCACTAGAATAAACAACCATAAAAACAACCAATACTAAAGGGTCTCCAACCAAGGGCAACTAAATTATTACTTCCAGATCTTCCAGGATGGGGGCAGGAGGGCGGGTTGGTAAAAATGAAGGTTGAGATGGACTACCAACATGGAACGTTACGGTGAGTACATAACTTTTTTTATGTTAGGTAGTCCGATCTCACCTTCATTTTTACCTATGGGACAGCATCCCTAGCACCTTATTCTTGGGTGGCTCATTGGAAAATACTCTTGAGCACCGTGGAACCAAAGGATGCTCTACCCCTGGATGTCAAATCCAATTTGTAATGTGTAATAAAAGTGTGAGGGGTAGCCCACATAGCTGCTGCACAAATATTATCAAGTGGTACCCTGGCTTGAAAGGCTGCAGAGGTAGACAGCGACTTGGTAGAATGAGCCTTGATCCTGTAGGATAAAGGTTTGCCCTCTGAGCTATAGATAAAGGCTATACAACTGGAAATCCAATTAGACAGTGTCACTTTAGAAACTGGTAAGCCCAATCTAGAGTCAGAAAAGGAAATGAACAATTGATCTGATTTCCTGAAAGCCTTAGTCCACTGTAGATAAAAACATAGTTGTCTATGAACGTCTAGCTGATGAAAACGGTATTCAGCTGCATTACAGTGGTTAGGGAAGAAAACAGGGAGTTCTATTGATTAGTTTAAAGTAGCATTAGAACAAACTTTGGGAACAAAGGAGGGATTAGTATGTAATGACACCCTGTCTTTGTGAAAAATCAGATACGGTGGCTTAATAGACAAGGCCTGTAGCTCCGATACCCATCTAGCGAATGTGATAGCTACCAAAAACAAGGTCTTCCAAGACAAAAATTTTAGAGAAGATGAGTGGTAAGATTCAAAGGGTATAGAAGTCAATTTAGACAACACAAAATTTAAATCCCAAGAAGCCACTGGTTCTTGCAGAGGTGGTCTCAGTAGAGTGGCTCCTTTCAAAAAGGTCTGCATAGCTTATGAGACATTAAATTGGTATCTGGAAAACCTAAATGAAAATGATAAATCAACACCAATTGGACTCTAATAGTGGCAGCGGCAGATCCTTGTTGAAAAAGCTCATAAAGAAAATCCAGAATCACAGGGATAGAAGCAGTGTATGGATCTACATTCATTCTCTGAGCCCAAATAGAAAATCTTTTCCATTTACTGCCATACAGCCTCCTAGTTGAAGATTTATGGGAGGACATAAGAACATGTGACACTAAGATGATACATCATGAAGCCTGACTATGGATGGAACTGGAGCAGCCACTCTGTCAATTCGAGGGTGTGGATTGAGCGGTGTAGCGAACTCAACATGTGAGTCAATAGATCTGGAGCTGGGTCCGGAATCCAAGGATCATCCAGGAGGAGAGGCTCGAGGAAGGGGAACCAGACCTGATGAGGCCAGTAAGGAGCAATGAGGATCAACTTGCTTTCCAGCTGACTGGCTTTCTGAATCACTTTGGAAATGAGAGGGATTGGAGGAAAGGCATACAGAAGTCCCATGGGCCAATCGTGAGCCAGAGCGTCTCTGGGAGACTCCCCCAGAGGGGGAATGAGGGAAAAATTGCTGCTGCATTTGGTATTGACTGGAATGGCAAAAAGGTCACAGCAAGGCTGTCCCCATTTCAAGAAAATCTGATCCACTGTTTCCCGTTTCAGAGACCACTCATGAGGCATTAGGATTGCCTGGCTGAGCTTGTCAGCTATCACGTTGGTCATCCCTGGAATGTGCATTGCAACCAGAAAGAGCTGGGAAGAATTCGCTCATTCCCAAACTCGCATGGCCTCTCGACAGAGTGGGTAAGATCTGGTACCGCCCTCTTTGTTGATATACCAAACCACCGACATGTTGTCTGATAGTATTGCAATTGTCCCTAGAGGAAGAAGGTCTTGAAGTACTTGCAACGCCAGAAGCACCACCCTCATCTCCAGAACATTGATATGCAGATGAGCCTCATGTTCTTGCCATGTGCCTTGGACAGTCCTGCAGAGATAATGCTCTCCCCACCCGATCTGGGAGGCATCTGTGATCACAGTTGCAACGGGGTGGGCCAGAACAAAGGGGGCACCCATGATCAGATGATTGGGATCTATTCGCCAACGAAGGTCCTTCCTGCATGATTCCGTCAGCAGGATAGGATGACTCAGTGGGAGAAATGGGAAGGACCACTGAGAAAAGAGAAGCCACTGGAGAATTCTCATGTGCAACCTGGCTAATGGTACCAACAGAATTGTGGAAGCCATAATCTCGAGGAGCTGAAGAACCCACTTCGCTTTGACTTTTTGCAACTGGAGAAAAAGTTGAACTTGGGAGATTAAGTTCTGTGCCCTTTTGGTGGGGAGATGAGCTGTCATGTTCACTGTGTCTACCTCTACGCCTATAAAAATCACAGATTGAGAGGACAATAATGCAGATTGTTTCCAATTTTTGGAGCTCCCTAACTGAGCACAAAGTTGAATCATGGCATCCCTGTTTTGGATGAGTAGATGCCTGGTGGGGGTGGTCAAGAGCCACTTGTCCAAATACGGAAACACCTGGAATCCCTAACATTTCAGGTGAGCTGTCACTACTGCCATGCATTTGGTGAACACCCTGGGGGCTGTGGTGAGACCAAAGGGCAGAGCGCGAAACTGACAGTGATCTGCTCTTAGCCGGAAGCGTAGATGGCTTCTGGATGTCTTGTCAATTTTTATGTGGTAATAGGCATCCTGAAGATCCAGACAGCACATCCAAAAGTCTTTCTCTAACAACGGGAGTATAGACTGCAGTGTTACCATCTGAAACTTGTCCTTCTTCACTGATTCTTTCAATCTGCTGAGGTCCAATATTGGCCTCCAAACTCCGGTTCATTTTGTAACTAAAAAGAACCTTGAGTAAGTTCTGGATCCTATCTGGTCTGCTGGGATGGCCTGGATGACTCTTTTTGCGAGCAACTTGTTGATCTCCACAGTTGCCTGATCTCTAAGTTTGGGTGGTACATCTGGGATCCTTTTGGGAACAAACGGTGATAGGGAAAAGGGTATGATATAGCCTCTGGTAAAAACTCTGTGTACCTACTTGTCTTGGGTGATACTTAGCCAGGCTTCTTGGTACAAAAAAATGCGACCCCTGACCGGCCCCAGAGAAGCGCACTTGGGCTCCACCTCAGGAGCACTGATAAGGCGTCCTTGAAAGGAATCATGGCCTTGTTGGTATTGTGGACTGCCCCTGCCTCTAGGATGATGTCTGCCATTTCCTCCTCCTCTTCCTCTGAAGGAGGATTCACCCTGTGTGTCAGGAAAGACCCTCTGGGACTTCTTGAACCACATTTTACCGCCCCTTTGATACTTGGGGTATGGTCTGGAAGGGACAGTAAAACGCACTCCCACAGCAGAGAGCGTCTTTCCTTCTTGCTCACACCTAGTGAGTGTATCCTTCACCTTGGAACCAAACAATGAGGAACCATCAAACGGGGTGTTGGTGAATGTAGACTTGAATGGTTCCACAAAATTACATAAGTGCATCCAGTTGTGATGCCTCAAGGCAACTCCAGAGCCTGCTGCTCTACTTGCTCCATCCACAGCATAAGATATAAGTTGCATGGAGGAGTTAACCACAGAATTTAAGGTGGACAACTAAGTATAAATTTTAAAGTATTTTCAAAGTATAAACAGTTGCACATTATTTATTTATTTATTGATATCTATATTAACTTATTTGTATTTATGTATATTTATTAGACAGTTTTAAATTTATTACTAGTAATATATATTTATATTTATATTCCTATTATATAACATATTACATTCTTACATTCTTTATCATTTGTTCCAACAACAATTAATGACAATGTGTAGAGGTTTTAGGTATTTTAACTAAGTTTTTATTTATGTATTTCCATAAATATTAGCAAAAGCATTTTTAGTAAACATTTTTAGTGTTATACATTTTTATGTTTGCAACAACACCTAAGAATAGTTCTTAAACTTCTGAAATAGTGAACAAACAAAGTAATACATTTATTTAGGCTATATTTTATATTTTTGATATATTGAGGGCTCATTATAATGCTTACAAATAGTTTCGGTTTTGTATTGGCAGGCAAATGAAATTCTTTTCTTTCCTTTTATTATATTTACTTAATTGAAGACAATTAAGTGAAAAGGTTTTCAACTGAAATGTAATCAGTCGTTAATTACTCAGGTTATTTAAAGAAAGGTATTTTTGTTATGTGATTATCTTGAAAAAGCCTGACATAGCTCAGGCAAAAGCGCTTGGTGGAAATCACTTTTTACTTTGTGTTTTACCGAATAAAGTTGGTTTGTGGAAGCTGTTTGTGGTAATTTATCGTGAAATTCATCGTGGAAGTTTACTGCTGGATTATTTGGTCTTACCTCTTTGCCATATTCATTTGTGGAGTTCTGGGACTTAGTTCATGTTTGCTTAAGTATAAATTTTGTCAGGAACTCCCTCAGTACACGCACCTTATATGGAATCTCCTAACTCCTTGAGGAGATTCCTCTGCAACTTCATGAAGTGCGTAAGATAGTTCATGGAATGAATAGTAAAGGCTGCTGAACTAAAAATACACTTCCCAAATATGTCCATCTGCCGAGACTCCTTGTTTGGCAGACAAGCAGATGAAGAGGTCTCTGCTAACTCCTTCTTCGTGGCCTCGTTTCCTCTTACATAACCTCTTCCGGGGAGGCTCCTTGGAAGGATATTCTGAGGAAGCCTCTGAAGAGAGGGGGCCACCAGCCGATGGCTCCTGAGGCTGTGGGTCTCTGCTGTCTCCAGAAAGAGTAGAGGCTGAGACTGAAGTGGGTGCTCTCGGGGGAAGAGTGCTGGAGCCAGTGGTAGGTGCTGTAGAATGAGACAGCACACTCCTCATCATCTCAAATGCCGACCTCACTGGCTCTGAAGACCTCCCTCGCTCCGAAGAGATGTGGGTCAGAGCCAGAGCTGTTGGCTCCGAGATAGATGCAGGGTCCGAGCTCACCCTGGCTGATGTACCAAGAAGAAGGCTCAGAAATGAAAAAGATTGATTCCAACCCTCCCTGTTGGTGCTGACAGGAGAGCTTCGGCCCCTGGACATGACGGACGGCACTGAGCATGTTGGAGCCGAACTCGGCTCCAAGGCAGCAACAAGGTGAGTTGGAGCCGGCGTTTCCTCCATTGGCACCAAACACTCTGGCTCCATAGGGCCAGTATGGCTCAGAGGAGGAATAGCGGATAAGGGCAAAGCTAGGTCAAGTGGCTTTGGAGCCGACTGGGTCAGAGCCATCAATAATTTTGGCAAGGCAGATGACTTTAGAAGTCTTAGCACTACCCTCTCCACATCTTCTTCTTAAAGGGTCTTGGAAGACATAGTTGGGGATCTTGACCTGTGGGGCACTAGAGACTTCATTTTTACGGACAATGGTAGGGAGCTTACAGACCAGCTCCTAGTAGCAGAGTCAACTGCTGTATCAATTGTTTCAGAGATCGGTTCCAAAACCCCTGTAACTGACTGTGACACCACCATGATGCTCTCCATTGGCTCCAAAGGCTGAGGAGTCGAGGAGACAGATTTGGATTGTCTCAATTGTTTAGAGGTTGGCTCCAAGACACCAGCCGGTGCTGGAGAAGGCCTTTTTAAGGATTTTGGTTTCCCAGACTTAGAGGAAGCCGAAGAACTGGATAGTGCTTCCTCAAAGCATAGTTTCAATAGACCGTTGAGTATGAGTTTGTTCTTCCTCTCCTGTAACACTCTAGGAGAGAAAACATGGCAGAACAAAAACTACTCCTGTAAGTGGAGGGCCCCTAGGCAGTAGACACAGCTACTGTGGCCATCCATTAAGGACATCTTTTGGGAGCATTTCATACACTTTTTGAACCCCGAGGGTTTATGCTCCTTACTTTCCTTAGACACATTACACACACACACACACACACACACACACACACACACACACACACACACACACACACACACACACACACACAGCCCAGCGAGATTGAAAAGAGAAAGAGAGAAAAGGAAAGGAGGACTAGGTCCTCTAACTAAAACGGGCCTAGCTCGGTGTAGAGAAATCTAGCTAAAGGAGTTACACGAGGACTAGGTCCTCTAACTTAAACGGGCCTAGCCCGGTGTAGAGAAAGCTAGCTAAAGGAGTTACACGAGGACTAGGTCCTCTAACTTATACGGGCCTAGCCCGGTGTAGTGAAACTAGGTCTTCTAACAAACATACCAGAAAGGAAACCTCATGCACACAAAATAAACTGTAAATGTAAATGTAAATGATACAATAACTTTCTATTCTTAAGAAAAAACAGGCAATAAACTTGCATTCCTAGTAACTTCACAAGCGGATCCCCGCCAAAAACAAACAATGTCAAAATAGCAGAAACCGACGCTAACGGTGACCAAAAAAGGTCAGAATAACAACAGACAAGACAACAGGAGCCACTGTTGACTAAGAGCGGAAAACCGCCAAAATAATAAACAAAAAATGTGCAACAGTGCCTAAAAGTAACTGGCACACAGGATACCAATAACAACTAGAAAACTAAGTTGCACTCAAAAAAGGCAAGCAAAGCAACTGCCTGATATATTAGCAATACTAAATATACAATAATAAAGCATTGAACATGATACAATATGAAGAATTTTGAAAAACTTAGGCAGAGCCAAGAGAAGCACAACCGAACTTGTCGACGCAGCAAACGAAATCTTGGGATTGTACTGGTGCACCATGGGATACCTGCTTAGCCACGAGCCAACCGGAAGTCTTCCAGCTTGTAGATTGGCTGAGTCGAGCAGAGGATCGGCTCCAAACCCCATATGTAAAATTGAAGGTGAAATCGGACTACCTAACATTATATCTTGTCATATAGTGTCTAGTTTTTATAGAATTAATGAGAAAGTATTTATACCAAACACTAATTTTTGTTGTGACATGGAAAGTGTAGTATATTGTTTGAAGTGTCTCTGCAACCTATTCTATATTGGGGAAACCAAGAGAAAATTTAGAATTAGGTTGCAGGAACCTATCAGAGACATTAAAAAACATAAACTTGCAAAGTCCTATAGCTCTGCATTGTATGGAGAAACACCATAGTGATAGTAGTTTGTTACAGGCAACAATTTTAGAAAAGGTTTTTGTTAGAAAAGGGGATGAGAGATTAATTAAAAATGTATTATTATATAAGGAAACTGTGTTTATTTTAAAATTTGATACTTTTACACCAAGGGGGTTGAATAGAGAAATAAATTGGAAATGTTTGCTTTAAATTGCATTAATTAATTCATGTAATTGTTTTACTGACTGTTTCATTGATTAATTGGATGCTAAGGGGTGTATATATACAGGGGAATGTTCTTATGTAAAATGTACTCTTTGAAGGCTGGATTGGCCGAGGCTTCCTGTTTTCGTTTTTCTAGCATTGGCTTCATATCTCTGCTCCTTTATACCCTGTCAACAACTGAACAGCAACATATACAGATCTATATATGTGTATATGCACACAAAGCCCCCAAAACCTTACATCAAGTTACTTCCTGACCTGTCAAGATCCTGTTCAGACCTCTCATACAGTACTGAATGCACAGACTGCCACACTGTGTACCATCAGAGTATTCCATGTTGCTGCATCAGTATTTCTTGCAATAGGACTACTGGTGGACACAGAATGGCAGCAGCTAGTGCACCTTTCCTTCAGTCTGTATGTCTGCTATGGGATCCCATGGCACCTGTAGACAGCAAAGTGAACAGGGTGTGGTCATGATGTACACCTTTATTATCCCCACGTCTCATGGAGCTTTAACGATGTAATGTTTACAGCTGCTGTATACCCTTATGTGCCGTTCCTCATCTGTAGTACTATTGCAGGGTGCAAACCTACCCTGCTGTGCTTCCTTTTTGCTAATCCACTCAAAAGCCAGCATGAACACAATGAAGTCACAATTCCTACGCCTGAAGAGGATTTGTTCTGATACTGAGACCTATCATACATATGAGTCTGATTTGGTTAGCAGGTTCAGTGACCAAGGATACAAGAAAGGGGACATTGCTCAAGGCAGACGTTGTGCTGCAAATCAAGATAGGGAGACCCTACTCCAGTATAGGGACAAAAAACAAAGCCAGAAATCCCAAATCAGATTGGTGACCACTTATGGGAGAAACACGGATGTCCTCATCAACAGTGTCTGCAGACATTGGAACATCCTACTGGCTGACACCAAGCTTAGCACCTTGTTAGAGGATACATGTCATTTTTCCTATAGAAGAGGGAAGAATATTGGTTCATTTTTGAGCCATTATAAACAAGTGAACAGATCTGACAACAGCCCTAAACAAATAACTTTGGAAGGGGGGCCCTTGCAGGGATGTTTCCCATGCAGACACTGTACCCATTGTAAGAACATGTCTAAGACAAAGGAATTTACTAGTAAAAACATTGGACAGGTATTCTCTATAAAGTTTTTTGTGAAGTACCAGTCTGAATGGGTGATTTATATGGCTTCTTGCAACTGTTCAGCCTTCTATGTGGGACAAACATCCAGGTGTGACAAATTCAGAATATCAGAACATTTCAGTGACATCAGAACTGGTAAATTAACAAGTGCACTGTATAAACACACACAAAAACACCCCAAAGCCACATTTAGATTCACAGTGATTGATAGGATACAGTGAAACAGTAATAATAAATCAGGATGGCACCAGTTATTAAATAATATGGAGACAAAATGGAGTATTAAATTGGGTGCCCTGTTTCCCCCGGGTTTGAATGAATATCTTTAATGAAGGATGCAATTTACACCTATGGACTCAGGTGGTGCCACACTATATATACTTGAATGTATGCCTAACTAATTCAATGCACTGAAGAAGACTTGACAGCCGAAACCGGTTTGCTTTATTTTCAGCTTTATGTCTTCCAACTAATAAATTACTTTTTGCCTGTCACTGTTTGCTGGCTCTACAAGTTTTTTGAATGCGATTGGATTTCTGGAGCAGTGCAGCTACCATACATGCAGGGGCCTGCTCTCCTTGACACTCTAAATTTGCCCTAGATGTGCGTGCGTGCGTGCCTTATGTGGAAGGTTGGGCGCTGGGCTGGCAACTCGACACTGTAAAACTCCACTGCCAATCATGACTGGACAGGTGATCCACTGTGCTGACCCCTAACCGGGAAAAGCTGAAAGAAGGAGAAGCAAACTAACAAACAGCTTAAGGAAATCATTAGGAAGCTCAAAACTGCATATGTACCTAAAATAGCCACTAAAACAAAACACAACTTCAACTCTCTCCTTAATGATATCAGGAAGTTAATTATTAACACCAAACAACATTTGGATCTACTCCACAATAACACTGCACACTCTGCCCCAAAGGAAATAACTAATATTAGCTATATTTAGTACAAATTTTACTCCACCCACAGTTCCACTATTCCAGCCACCCCCTTAGTTAATATGGAGCAAGTTCTCACAGCCCTCTCAACATATTTGAACCCCCTACTTCACCTCTTTAATCAAAGCCCCTCCATTGGTTACTTTCCTGAAGGTTGGAAATCTGCCACTGTATTGTCATTTTTCAAGGGTTGGCCCAACCACAGACCCTAGTAACTATAGGCCTATTAGTCTCACCAGCCTCATACGTACAGCTATGGAGAGCATTATTTCAGGCCTTGTTAATCTGGACATTGAAAATCTCTTAACCATGGACCCTCATCAGTTTGGCTGTGTCAAAGGAAGGCCCTGCCTCCTTATTCTCATTAAAGCAGTGGACAGGGTGTATGCAGTAGTACAGCAGATCTAGACCTGGCCAAGGCCTTTAGCACTATTCCCTATGCAGCTGTTACTTTATATTGCATGGTGGATTACTAACTGTATTTGACAGAACTCATCTGGTTAAGAGTTGCAGGTGCGACTTCTGTAAACAAAAACTGTTTCTAATAGTGTACCATATGGCTCAGTGTTGGGCCCTATTATCTATTTCTCAGACCTTCATGCCAGCACTCCTTGTCTATGGTTATCTAAGTTTGCAGACAACTATAAATTGGGTGTTGTAATTTGATCTTTAACTGATTCATAATTGCTCCAACATTGGTTAGACCATGTTAACAACTGCTGCAAGGACAATAGTCTCAAATGAAATATATATACAAATGCAGTGTAGTTCATTTTTGTAAACAAAGCAGTTTCACTTACCATATAGGTGATGCACCCATCCAGTCAGATATGGTTGGAAGGGATCTATGCACTCTTGTTGATAATTCCTTATCATTCGACTGTCAAGTCTCCACAGTAATTCAGAAAGCATTTTATCTGGCATCGTCTAATTTCCAAAGGCATTTCTACTATACAGACAAGTCTTAGTTCCCCATTACTTATATCTTATGAGTCCCATTACTGAATGTAATGCACTTTTTGGCATATATTTGTCTAAACAGATCACATAACTTTTGAGAAACCTCAGAGATTAGTGATAACTAAGATTTTTGAGAATACTGATCTTTGTAATCAGGAGACAGTGACAGCCTTTTCTCAGTAATACTCTGCCTCTTACAGAGTCCCCTATGGAGATCCGTTTCTAACCTTTTGATCCATGAAAGATCCAAACTTGTATTCCTTCGCAGAACTAATTGTACTTCAAATACTTGGTTAAAAGAACTAAACCTTCATTAGCAGATAAATAAGACACTCTGGCATGACAGATTCATATCCCTGAGCTCTGGAACAAACTTCTATTACATGTCAAGCACAGAAGCACCATTGTCCTCTCCAAAGTAAACCCAGACAATTGAACGGGCACTCTCAAATTTGTCCCCAATCTATCTTGTCTTACTTTTGTTGAGGACAGAGGGAACTTCTGAATAGGACTTTTTGACTAGGCGTGTAATGGTCTGCAGACTGATTCTCTAGTACTTGCATATGAACCTGTGTATGGTGGGGGCATTAGATGTCCTCACAGAACTACTTTTGATACCGATTGTGGTTAAGAATTTATGAAGCTCCTGCTAATTAACAGATACAAACACCCAGTTTGTGATATTCATGTATTTTTGCAAATGCTATGCACGTAACTTTGATTAATTGCTTATTTCTAATTTAATTGTTTCTTCTTCCCCTAAATTTTAGCACAATGCTTGTTACCATTCAGCAAAAATGTAGATGCCCACAACAAATTAATTCTGACACAAATTCTTAAAACCAGCAAACCAAACTGCAACTTGGATTAGGTTCAACTACAATGTACATTACTCAGTAAGCCAAACAGAATGCTGTGCCACAGGCTGTCGTCGTTTTGTTCTGAAAGAAATTAAAAGGCTCTACGCAATAGTCAACTGACGTGAAGAAGAAAGAACTTCAACTGTAGATGAAAAACATTGCCTTAGAAGGCAAAAAAAAACAAAACAAAACTACACATTTGATTGCCCGTCCTTCTCATTTCCTCTTGCTGATTTTATATCATCATTCTCTACTGTATTTCCCTTCAAAAGATTTGGAAATTAAGATTTGAAAAAATGTATGTTAGAAAAATCTATACATGCTGCTTAGAAAATATATTTACAATGTATGCTGCTTAGAAAATATATTTACAATGTATGCTGCTTGGGAAAATGTGTATTCAAACATTCAAACACATATAAGTTGTGTGGTCAAATATATAGAGAAATGTGTGCTTTAGTTAGGAATAAATGTACTTAAATCCATAATAGAGAACAAAGTTTATGTAATGCATTTAATTCTGTCTTACTAGAATAATAGTAGAAATAAACCTGCATATTATTGCTTGAAGCACAAGCTGCAGTGTAATCAGAAATTTGGCCTTGGCAGCATTCAAGCACAGCCTGGCTCATGTCTTTCAAGTAAAGATTATTTTGCAAAGTTAGAAAATAATAAATCTGTTCGCATGTGTATCTTCTTCCTGCTTCAACCAGAAGAATAGCCTTGTGCGCACTATCAGAGATAGTGTCCAGCTGGCAAGCAAGAAACAAAAGAAGGCATTTAAGAAGAACTGCACCCATTGTATTCGAACTAATCTAAGAGCCTTGAATTGGCTACATCCTCAGGAGGTCATCGTGACTGACCAGGTGCTTGCAAGGCTGTAACATTCTCATGGGAAAAAAGACTTTTTGAAAAACACAATCTCAGCACTTTTTCATAAGTTACTATGATGTAAAGACCCTGTCACTGACCACGCCAGTGAGGTGGGCAAAACTGATAATGACATGTATAAAAATGGTGTCCTCTGTGAATAAACTAGACAAAATTCTGTACAAGTTTGTGTATGGTTTTTTGCCTCCTAATGTACATTAGAGCGTTAGATACTTGAGTTCTCCTGCATTATTGTTTGTTATTGATTGACATTGTTTTGAATAACTCAATGATTTTTACAGTCTGACTCTAACAAATTTATTTAACATTTTGGTCCTAATCGTGCGAATTCCCTTGGTAAGCTGCAGGTCAGAATATATAGGTGGTACGAAATCTGCAGAAGAAGGAAAGACCTCCGACTGAATTGTCGTGTCTAAAGAGGCTGTCCACTTGTCTGATCTGTGGCGAAAGCGGAAAACTGGATCCTAAAAAGCATATCAAACATAAGCGGGAGGCTCGGGTAAGCAGAATTCCTCTCTTTGTTTTTGTTTTAGATCAGGGACCAGGTTACACTGTGCTATTGCTAAGGTTTGTGATAGCAGGGAGAGAGGTAGTCAGTATTGTATCTTGAGTCATAGATCAGGAAATAAAACAAAGCAAAGTAAACAGTCATTCTAGACACTACTGTGAATACGGGGAATAAGATACCACGTGGTACAAGAGAAAGGGTTACGTAACAGTTCTTTTTTTCTCTCTCTCTTCTTTTCTTCTCTTTCAGAGACATGGGAAATGAATGCACTAAAGGGTCACGTGACCCGCCCCTAACAGAAGATGCAAAATACATGCAATTACAGAGAGCAGATAATGTGAGATATTTTTCAAAATGGGTTAACAAGTATGACTTTGATGGTAAATTAGATAAAATGTCATTAGTAAAACTTTTGAAACAGTTAAAATCTGACGCAGAAGGTCAGGCAAAAAAACAACAACAGTTGGGCGTTCCTCAAGCACATAGGTGGATTGAGGAAGTGAACCGAAGGGAACAGAAAAATAAAAATGCAAAGGCATTATTTTTAGACAAAGAGGATAATAACATAATAGTAGCATCGGTCCCTCCCCTACCACCTCCTCCGATGCCTTACTTAGAATACGAAGCGGGAGGGCGGGCTGGACCCCCCCCACGTTACCCAGAGACAACAGGGATATTAAGACAACCATTTATAAGAGAACCTATCGGGACTAGATCCCGAACACGCCAAACGCTTATAGATGTTCAACCAAGCGAAAGTTTATTAGATGAAAGTGAGGAAATCTGTCCATTAATAGAAGTACCAAACCCACAGGCAGGACAGGAGGGCCAGGCCTCAACTCTCTTAGTATATAGACCATGGACACCGGAAGACATCCGAAAAGCTACAGAGGGAATTCCCCATCCAAAAATTAACTTTGAGAAATTTCTACAGGATTTACAGGGCATGAGATTGAGTTACCACCTAAATGGGGAAGAGGTAGAAAGAGTAGTTAGACAAATTTTAGGTCCGGACTGGCACATGATTTGTGGCCTGGAATGCCCGTGACGCTTAACACAGGCCACTCCCACATAGTGACGCAGAACTAGATGCTAGATTGAAAGGTCTTACAGACCGCATTACTGAAAAATGGAAACCTAGGGCAGACTGGACTTGCATTAACCAATGCGTGCAACAAGATAATGAAACAGTGGATGCATACTATGGTAGATTATTAGAATGTTTTAATAACCATAGTGGCATGCCTATTCCTGAAAATCAAAAGAATGATAGCTCATATGAACAACAGTTGAAGAATGCATTTTTGAAAGGTTGTATTGCCCCTATCAATAGCTTCATCACGAAGCACATGATAGATCACCGAACAAGTAGGCTTCAAGCCTTGTTAGAGTATGCTAGACATGCCGAAAAACATTTTAACAGTAAAAAGAAAAAGAAAACGCAGGTCTTCACAGCTGAAGACGGTGCGGAAGTTTTTGTAGTACAAACAGCCAAGAAGGGTAAGCGAAATACTCAGGGTAACAAACGCTCTGACAGAAACTCAGAAATTTATGAGGACAGGAAGAAAAGAGGTGAGTGCTTCAATTATGCGGTAAGAAGGGACATTTGGCAAGGGATTGCAGGAGCAAGGCACCTGTGGGAAAAAAGGATAAGGAAGATGAGGATTGACTATATGACAGTTATGCTGCTCAGCAGTCACCAGGAGAGACTAATGAGCAGGGGAATGATGTAAATACCTTGGAAGAAACAAATGACATGCAACCGGATGTAGAAGTTGGGGAAAGTGAAGTTTTGGATTTGGCATTACTGAGCTTAGAGCTCTATTTAGCAGACACGAAACCGGAAGTTACACTTCTGGTGGAAGGGAGAGAAGTCAAATTTTTGTGTGACTCAGGAGCATCACGAACTTTGATACATCCTTCAAAGTTACCGGAACATTCTGAGTCACCTGATTACATATTAGTGAAAGCGGCAAACGGACAGCTGTACAGGGAACCACTTTCCCATGATATAGCAATAACTGACCCCGTCTCGGGCATGACTCAAAGAAGTAAAATAGTACTTTCTGCCAAATGCCCCATGAACTTATTAGGAAGAGATCTTATGCAACTTTTTGGCATAGCAGTAGTCCCTACCATGAACGGTATGGAGGCACAGAGGCAAACTGATACTTTTGTAGTACGATCGGAGGGTGAGGCTTATTATTGGTACAGCCAGGATCTGGTTACAACTGGTCCAGGGGCGGTGACCAAGGAACTGATGAATGTAGCCACCAGCAAGGTGCTTCCCCTCGATGTTGATCAGCAACATTTGTTACATTGTACCCTATACTATTGTAGCACATCGGGACCTGATAAAGAATATGAACAAAAATTGTTCAGGAATCCCGCAAATAGACTAATACTACGGACTTTATATTGGGACACTGAGGGCAATAGTGTAGTAAGTTGTTCACTACCTCAGGAGTTCTTGGAATTGTACAAATCCAATAAACTACCACATGTTAGCCTAACCAAAAACAAGAATGTTAGGTGGGTAGACTTGGGTGACAAAGTGACAAAGTGGGAGAAACTAACTGACTTAGAGTTATCGGACTTAGGAGTACAGAAACAAAAACTAAATTGGTTAACGCAAGCACGCCCAGCTGTACACTTACAACAGAGTGAAGACAGCTGACTGGCGTTCTTGATAGAAGAAGAAGAAAAAGCTTTGAGCGAAATACCAAATGTTCTTTGGTCAACAGGAAAATCAGATGTAGGACTTATTCGAACAGCAGGGCCAGTAGTTATTACACCAAAATCGGCCTTTAGACCAAGGAAAAGACAATATCCTTTGAGCAAGGATGCGGAACAGGGAATCAAACCTATCATAATGGCATTACTTAAGAAAGGGATACTGGTAGAATCCCTAGATTCACCATGTAATACTCCTCTATTTCCGTAAAAAGCAAACGGGAATGGCGGATGGTACAAGATTTACAGGCTGTAAATGATGCGGTAATACCAAGGGCACCTACGTGCCAGACCCACATACCTTGTTAAATGATTTGAAGCCGCAAAAAAAATATTTCACCGTGGTAGATATTAGCAATGCGTTTTTTCAATACCTATCCACCCTGACAGCCAGCATTGGTTTGCATTTACATTTCAGGGCAAAAGGTATACGTACACCCGACTACCACAGGGATATAGTGAAAGTCCAACAATATTCGCACAAGAGATGGCTAGCAACCTGGCGGGGTTTTCACCACCAGGGGGCAGCCAAGTACTACTTTATGTAGATGACATCCTGCTTGCAGCCCCTACCCAGCAGCAGTGTAGGGAAGATACAATAGCATTGTTGAAATTCTTAGCTGAGCAAGGGCATAAAGTGAATAAACATAAATTGCAACTTTGGAAAGAACAGGTTAAATACCTAGGATATGTGATATCCAAAGAAGGCAGAACATTAGATGAAGATAGGAAAACAGCAATTTTACAAGCACCAAGACCAACTACCAAAAGGAAATGATGTCCTTTTGGGAACGACTAATTTTGTCGGTTGGATACCGAATTATGCTTAAGAAAGGGCTCCATTGGATGATTTAATATTTAAAACACCAATGGCAGCACAAGAAACACTGCACTGGACTCGGAAGCAGAAGCAGCCTTTTGCAGACTAAAACAACTGATAGTTTCATCATTAGTTTTAGGGCTTCCGAATTACCATAAGAGATTTTTCCAAACTGTAGATTGTAGGCGGGGATATATGACGTCAGTACTGACGCAACAACATGGCGGCAAGCAACGCCCCATAGCTTACTATTCATCACAGTTAGATCCGGTGGCACGATCATTACCACCCTGCGTACAAGCAGTAGTCGCAGCAGCTATGGCAGTGCAAGCTTCAGCCTCAGTGGTATTGTTTCACCCTCTCACGTTGAGAGTACCTCATGCAGTTGCGATAATTTTACTGCAAGAAAAAATAGCATTTTTATCCCCTGCCAGACATCTTTCTTGTATGACCATACTATTGAGTCAACCCCGTATGACAATTGAACGATGCACGACATTAAATCCATCGACACTACTTCCGATTCCTGTAGATGGCACACCACACAGTTGCCTACAGGAAATGGAACAAATAACCACACCCAGACAAGATCTTACTGATGTACCTTTAGCCGATGCAGAGGTGACATTTTTGTGGATGGGTCCTGTAGACGAGGTCCTACAGGAAAGAACCTAGTGGGTTATGCAGTAGTGACTGATAACGAAATCATAGAAGCACAACCCCTGCAACATAACCTGTCAGCTCAAGCAGCAGAATTGATAGCTTTGACGTGCTTGCACTCTAGCGAAAGACAAATGTGTTAACATATATACTGACAGTCAGTATGCTTTCTCTACAGTGCATGTCTTTGCACAACAATGGAAAAACAGGGAATGATAACATCTACTGGCAAACCGATTAATCATGCACAATTGATTTTGAATCTGTTAGATTCTATTCAGTTACCCACTAGAATAGCTATCTGTAAATGTGCAGCCCATACCAAACAACAAGATAGAATTTCAAAGGGAATGCTCGGGCTGATGCAGCTGCGAAGCAAGCTGCCTCAGACCCAGAAACTGTGCTTTTAAATGAAGAACTACAACCTTCTGAGACTCTAGATTTAGAAATGTTAAAACAATGCAGACATTAGCTACAAAAGCAGAAAAGCAAAAGTGGATAAAACGAGGAGCAATCCTTGAAGAGGGACTGTACATCTCCAAAGAGAAAAGCCCATATTGCCATCTAATTTATTTAGATATGCAGCTTTGTTGAGTCATGGGCAGAGCCATGTCTCAACAGGGGGGATGGTACAGTTAGTTAACAAAACATTCCAAACATACGGATTTACGAATTATACACAAAAATTTTGTGCAACATGTCATATTTGTAGCAAACATCATGCACAGGGAGCATTTAAACCGAGCGAGGGAGCTTTCCAATACCACCCTATCCGCTCCATACTATTTGTATGGATTGCATCGAACTGAATAAATATGAAAGGAAAAATACTGTTTAGTGATCATAGATATGTTTTCAAAATGGGTAGAAGCTTTTCCAACCAGGAATCCGGATGCAGCAACAGTAGCAAAAGCCCTAGTGAAAGAAATCATTCCTAGATTTGGCATACCGGAAAGAATTTATAGTGACAATGGAACGCACTTTGTAAATCAGACAATTCACCAGCTTGGGAGATTTTTTGGGATTTCTTTGAAGAACCATTGTGCTTATCACCCTCAGTCAGCAGGACTGGTGGAGAGGTACAATGGAATTTTGAAAAACAAGTTGAGAAAATTAATGAGTGAGACTCAGAAGACTTGGATTTGCTGTCTGCCTTTAGCACTGCTGAGCATGAGAACTGTTCCAAATGTAAAGGGCTTGACCCCTTTTGAGATAGTGTTTGGAAGGGCATATTGTGTGCCACAATGGAAGGCCCTCATGCCTGCAGAGCTGGAGGCCGATGGCTCATTAGCTAGTTATATGAAGAAATTGTTAACAAATAAGACTGTTTTGCAGTTGAACTCTTTTCAGATAAACAAGAAGCAAAACCGAGGCCGTGCTGACCCCGGGTCCTGGATTTGGCTGAAAATCATAAAAAGAAAGAACTGGGCGAGTCCAAAGTGGGAAGGTCCGTACCAGGTACTATTGGCAACACCTACTGCAGTAAAAATTGCTGAAAGATCATCTTGGGTTCATTTGACCCACTGCAAACCTGTCAAGAAATTTAGTTTGGATAAAAACCTTTTAACTGACATACCACAAGAACAGGATGGCCAGAGGCAGAATGAATAAAAATGTGAAACAACCCCAGAGACATTGGTTCACTGGCCTACTGATCATACACTTATTAACTATGTTTGTAGTAACCTTTTTGCTGTTATGGTTTTTCTTGCATATAACTACAGAAGTGAAATTAATAAAACGTGATGAAGGACTAGCTATAGACTGGCACCCAAACTTTAACACATACCTGGCTATGAAACGAGTCTATGTAGAGACTATGAACGTTTCAAATTGCTGGGTTTGTACTGCAATACCCACAGCATATGGAGGACTTTTGATGTCTGCTGTCCCCTTGGGGATAAATGAAACTTGGGAAAACCTATTATTTGATACAGGCACTGTGAGATCACAAGACAAAGTGGCATTATATTTGCCTGTTACTCAGAAAGGAATTGTTTGTTTTGTTAAAAATGATACACTCCAGGTTGGTTGGAGTAACTGTAACATAACTGTGTCTTACAAATGTTATATAAAACCTGTAGACCAAGGTACTAGTTGTAGCACGAATTATGGTTCATACTTAAGCTTGATGAAAACAACATTGAGAGATGTGCAAAAAACTCCTGAAATATATAGACAACTATCTGTTATAGATAAGAAAATGTTTCATTCAGGGTTAACCCGCATCAGTACAAAAGTAGAAAACTGTTATTTTGTTTGTGGGAAAAAGGCCTATAAATGGTTACCTGAGAATTGGTCCGGCAGTTGTTTTTTGGGTTATCTGGTTCCAGCCATAAGACATACTGCAGAATTGCCCCTGGGTAAAATACGTAATGTGAGAGATGTAGCTCAGCAAGCCGAAAATACAGTCAGAAAACCTACTAATCCAGTGGGTAAGATCGAAGCAAGCTGGAAGGATCATTCGGCTGTGAAGGACAAAGAAAAGTTGACCCATATGGACTTGGGTGACAGTGTTATATCCTGGGCTGGGATATTCCCAACCTACGGAGCAGTCAAATCAATTTGGGAACTGAGGAAATTGTCAAAACTCCTCGAAGTAATGAGCAATGCGACTTTTTCCGCTCTTGAACTTGTGACTGATGAAATGAATGCAATGAGAACAGTTGTATTACAGAACCGAATGGCTCTTGACTTCACCCTAGCGGCGAGAGGTGGTACGTGTGCGCTTATCAAAGAAGAATGCTGTGCGTACATTCCAGACAACCAGCATGAAATCAATGATCACCTGGAGGTAATACAGCAGGTGTCAGCAATGGCAGAACCAGGCCCAAACCCACTGACGAACTTTTTCCAGAATCTGTTTGGGGGGTGGGGGTCGGTCCTTATGAACATTCTGATTGCAATTTGTGTAGTACTGCTCATAATTGGAGCATGTGTCTGCTATGGATACCCTGTGTGAAAAAATTAGTTAAAGACCTAGTTGACGTATCAGTGACTGAAACTATGTACCAAGACATGGAGTTGAATTTGTTGATACCAAGTGAAAGCCTATCTGAAATATAAAACAAATGACTTACTTAGCTGAAAGCCCTTGAAAGGAAAGGCTGAGGAATGAAATAATATTGTTTATGTTTCAAATAGAATAAAATGCATTAACAGGAGGGAGAATGTTAGAAAAATCTATACATGCTGCTTAGAAAATATATTTACAATGTATGCTGCTTAGAAAATATATTTACAATGTATGCTGCTTGGGAAAATGTGTATTCAAACATTCAAACACATATAAGTTGTGTGGTCAAATATATAGAGAAATGTGTGCTTTAGTTAGGAATAAATGTACTTAAATCCATAATAGAGAACAAAGTTTATGTAATGCATTTAATTCTGTCTTACTAGAATAATAGTAGAAATAAACCTGCATATTATTGCTTGAAGCACAAGCTGCAGTGTAATCAGAAATTTGGCCTTGGCAGCATTCAAGCACAGCCTGGCTCATGTCTTTCAAGTAAAGATTATTTTGCAAAGTTAGAAAATAATAAATCTGTTCGCATGTGTATCTTCTTCCTGCTTCAACCAGAAGAATAGCCTTGTGCGCACTATCAGAGATAGTGTCCAGCTGGCAAGCAAGAAACAAAAGAAGGCATTTAAGAAGAACTGCACCCATTGTATTCGAACTAATCTAAGAGCCTTGAAATGGCTACATCCTCAGGAGGTCATCGTGACTGACCAGGTGCTTGCAAGGCTGTAACATTCTCATGGGAAAAAAACTTTTTGAAAAACACAATCTCAGCACTTTTTCATAAGTTACTATGATGTAAAGACCCTGTCACTGACCACGCCAGTGAGGTGGGCAAAACTGATAATGACATGTATAAAAAATGGTGTCCTCTGTGAATAAACTAGACAAAATTCTGTACAAGTTTGTGTATGGTTTTTTGCCTCCTAATGTACATTAGAGCGTTAGATACTTGAGTTCTCCTGCATTATTGTTTGTTATTGATTGACATTGTTTTTGAATAACTCAATGATTTTTACAGTCTGACTCTAACAAATTTATTTAACAATGTATTTGATAAAATTTGATAAATATAAATCCTTCATTCACCCCTTATCCTTTCCCTGCCTCACAGTTATAAATCACAACCACGGCAATATACATAAATTCAACAGCTATTTTTCCTTTCTTCATCTCACATTCTTATGATAGCCAGTCTTTACACATAGGCAAATTAGGCAGATGCCTAGGGTGCTAGTCAGCCGGGGGGGGGGCTTTACTGGCTTGCTTATGTATTTATGTACGTATGTGTGTGTGTGTGTGTGTGTGTGTATATATATATATATATATATATATATATATGTGTGTGTGTGTGTGTGTGTATATATATGTATATATATATATATATATATATATATATATGTGTGTGTGTGTGTGTGTGTGTATATATATATATATATGTATATATATATATATATATATATATATTTTTTTTTTTTTAATGAGATAAAAAAGGAAAATATTTGTTGTCAAAGTAGAGGTGCCATATAAAGAATATGCAGTAATTTTCAGGCTGTCAGCCTGGTCCCTTCCATCAGCTACATAATAAATCTGCAAATGTGTGCATCTTGGGAGGGACAGAGGCAAAACTCTGGAAAAAGTGAACTTTGGACTGAAAGGAATGACTGTGATGAAAACCTAAACTGTACTGGAAAAAGAGGATGCTGAGGTTGAGATATAGTTCACTCAGGATTTTCTGAATGGTATCGGGTATTTATTATTTTTTTTTATCTTATTGGGCAACCAGATATTATGGGTGGACAGCGCTCACACTAGCATGCATTTGTGTGAATATAAATTGGAAGCTGTCTGTGATTTTGCCTCACGTTTTTGGTCTGTTCTGCAAAACATCTGTGGTTATCGGAGTAGTCAATGAAGACTGCAGTCAGTAAATGACAGGTATTTGAGTTTCAGAATTCACATTGCTCAGAAAATGCATGGCAATGCAAAACTAGTTATTCTAGTAATGCTCTAATTACATAACAGCTGCTTCTTCTGGCTGCTCCCGTTAGGGGTCACCACAGCGGATCATCTGTTTCCATTTCTTCCTGCCCTCTGCATCTTGCTCTGTCACACCAACCACCTGCATGTCCTCTCTCACCACATCCATAAACCTTATCTTAGGCCTTCCTCTTTTCCTGTTACCTGGCAGCTTCATCCTTAGCATCTTTTTCCCCAATATACTCTGCATCCCTCCTCAGCACATGTCCAAACCAACGTAATCTTGCCTCTCTGGCTTTGTCTCCAAACCTTCCAACCTGGGCTGACCCTCTAATATACTTATTTCTAATCCTGTCCATCCTCGTTACACCCAGTGCAAATCTTAACATCTTCAGCTCTGCCACGTCAAGCTCTGACTCCTGCCTTTTTGTCAATGCCACTGTCTTATTTAATATCTGGTTCTGATTGGTAGCCTCTGTTTCCCATTATTTTTGCCTTTGTGTCTGATTTTTGCACTACCAGGTTGAGAACTATGGACCTAAAATACTTCACTACTATGTGGTTGTGTAAAACAACAAATACAAGAAATACTATGATACATGCTCCTAGTAAGTATCTACAGTAGTAAAAAAAGTTGAACAAAAATTGAAGAAAATGGAATGCTTAGGTGTCATGAAACTGCAATTAGAACCAAAAGAATAATGGACATTAAAGATCACTATTGTAAAGAAAGACAGGCTAGCGTTATGCATTGCTGACAGCTGAAGTACTAGTTTCAACAATGACAAATGCTACTACATTTTTCTTAGTATTGCATGCAAATTCAGTTTTTAACAGATGCAGCTACATGAACAATTCTTCATGTTGTGTACTGTATTTCCACAAAAATAAGACCGGGTCTTATACTCTTTCCCCCGCCAAAATACACATTAAGGCTTATTATCAGGGCATGGCTTATTTACCCCCACTATACAACAATCTATATTTATTCATTTATTCATGTGTAAAAATCGACATTTATTCATGTACACAAATCGGCATATATTCATGTACACAAACTGACATTTATTTGGTACTTTTCTATTATTGGACAACAGTTCTAGGTAACGCGTTAACAGTTGTGTGAGAATTCTACATAAGCAGTGCAACAAACATTTTCAGCTTCAGAATAGCTACACCTTGGCTTTCACAGTGCAATATTTCATGCTCAACAGAAATGCAGAAAAATCTTAATACATGTGTATTGGAGGAGGGGAATAAAACTGAAAGCAGAAGCAATCTACTCTGTTGCCCCGATAATGGAAAACTTATTCAAATACAGTCATCTTCTTCTGGAACATTGTCATAAGTCTCCAACCCCCGAATTCTGACCTGAATTTCTTGCAACTCCATTTCCTGTAGAGCCATTGGCCCAAATTTGTCATGCATTGCAATAGAGATCTCCTTAAATAAGCACTGCTTGTCCAAGTAGCCTGCTCGTAGTGCATTGGAAACACATCTGTCAGTGATTTTATCCCATGAAATTTTCACCCAAGTCACGACCTCTTGCAGGCTAGGCTTCACAAAGTTTCCATGCTGATATCTCTCTATTCTGTTTTCAATGTAGTCATTGAGTTCCATGCACAAATGGTCCTTGAATGGCTTGTTTATTGCAATATCAAGAGTCTGGAGATAGGCAGTTATTCCTGTGGGAATCATTATTTGATCTATTCTTTTCTGTGCAAGGAATTTCTTCATTTCTTTAGCACGGTGAGTGCTGGCTGAATCCCAGACTAGCAGACTTATTTTGCCACCTCGCAAAACAAGTGGCAGCATTACATCGACCCAGTTCCTTATAACTGCTTGTGTGCACCAGGCTTTTTAGGTTTTAAGAATATAAATGCTTGAAACATGTTCAAGCTTATCTTTCTTGCCCTTACTAATGATTACAGGTGGGGTTTTCTTTCCATCTAGATGAATTGCCAAAATACAGATAACACGTGCACTCTCGTAACCAGTGGAGGGAATGTAGATTGATGAGGCACCCCTCTGATCAATTGTTGTTTGAGATCTTTGGCCCATAAACACTGCAGTTTCATCCATAGCAATCATGTTGGAGAGCTGGTATTTAGAAAAGTCGATGCCATCAACAAAGGACTTGAAAGCAAGTGCAGGTTTAATAAGTTCAGTATCTTCCAGCATGAACAGTGTTGTCAATCTTCTTAGAGACAGTCCATATCACTGAAGGAAGCCATCCAGCCAATGTTGTGATGCTTTGAATTCTTCTGGGGATATTTCTAACTGTGGTGCCATTGCAAGGACAAATGCTTGAATATCAGCCCTGCCCACAACCAAAGCCTTTGCTCTTCTGTTAGCAATCCATTCACAGATGATGTCTTCCAGCTCAGGAAATAATGGTTGGCAACCTGATCCACACTTGCACTTCTTAGCATTTCCCTCTTCGGCCTGTTGACTGAGGTTATTGTACGCTGCACACCATTTTCGGGCCATTCGGAGATCTAACTTCTTCTCTTTGCAGAAAGCCAAGAGATTCTTTCCCTGGGTGTCCTCTATGATTCCTTTCTTGTACTCGATGGAATAGCTTTTTTCTTTTTGCACTCATCTTGTTTGGGGGGGGGGTTAATTGAAGACTTAAGAGACCAAAGTGGCAACACAAAATGGCGATGGTTAAGACGAGAAGACAACCACGGCCGTTTGTTATCAAGTGCGCTTGCTTTACGCATGTCGTCTGTAATTTGACTGATCAAAGTACACCTGCCATTATTTATGGGCCCAGGATCTCAACCGTCAAGTGTGAGTGATGATTAGGGTTACAGCTAGAATTGTGGAGACCTCCCAGGGAAAGAATCTTACGACTTTTTGCAAAGAGAAGATGTTGGGTGTCCGATTGGTCTGAAAATGGCGAGCAGAGTATGATAACCTCAGTCAACAGGTGTCAAGAATATTATTTTATAATTCAACACATCATCATGTGTTGTTGACGATCTTAACTGGGGCTTATTTTTGGGGTAGGGCTTATATCATGACCACCTTGGAAAACAATGCTAGGCCTTATTCTCTGTTTAGGTCTTATTTACAAAGAAATACGGTAGATCTAAGACACCATTAGAATGATACAGGTTCCTCAGACTTTTACCACGTTTCTTCTCAGCACCAGAGGTCTATACCAAGCTGTTGCCAAAGCAGTTGAAGGCTTACAAAGTGTAATAAATATACCGCATATTTTAATGTGTGTGTCAGACAAAATAAAGCATAACAACAGACTGTTAAAGTTGCTTAAAAGACTGAGACCGAATAATTTCAAACTATATGACAGCATGCATCAAATTAGAGTAGTAAGTATGAAAAATATTGGGCCATATTATGGTATCAGTGGGCCAGAAACCTAACCCAGAGAAAAATCTGAACTACTGTGCAAAATCTGTGCCTGCTATATCTAAGATAACTATGCTTCTTTCCTGGTTGCTGGAGGTACCAGGTTGGGGAGGGCAGTAAGATGACTCACTCATCCTGTAAGAAGGAGAGGCTGTCTAGATAGAGGCAGCATCAGCAGCAGCTTTAAGAGTCTGGTGAGCTCCACACTTCAAACTGTATACTACTTGGGCAGGGGGTTGGTCTGCACATCTGGCAGACAGCCACTGCAGAACTCACAAGACTTCCATGGGGTGGTGAGGGTTACAGCACACTCCCTGGCAACAGTATGATGGGACACCAGAGTCCTTTATCTCTTTACTGGCCCAGACATGGGATGGTTTGAGCCCCAGGAAGGCTAAGGCTGATCTAGTACACCTAGTAAATGAGAAGAACCACAGTTGCAACCTAATGGCCAGCTGGGAGGAGAATGGAGAGAGAAAAAAAATGCGTACAGATTTTCCAAAATTAATATAAAGTGATGTAAATAAGACTCATGTTGGAAGAAGACATCACTCAAAATGGTATGCAGCAATGATGTAGCCAGGCATACTCTCTGTTCTCTACGGAGTACATTTTTCTGAGCATCATATCAGCATAGCTTTTTGCAAGTCATATTATGTCTACAACTGTCTAAACGAATGCCTTTAACAACAGGTGCAATATTGCTAATCTAAAAACAATATTTTTAACAGCTTTGGAGGTAACACCTGAAAATGTTACTTACATATATTAAGTACTTGGGGGGTCAATTTTGAGAGATGTATCCATGTTTATGAAGTGTCAGATGTCGGGGGGGGGGGTTAGTACTAACAGTTTGTGAATACAAGATGGAATTTGCTTGCTACATCCCTGGTATACAGTGATGCTAACAAACAGACAAGTGGCCTGTGGATCAAGACCATTTGCACAAAACATTTAGGTAGAAATGAACTATTAGCTGTTGTATATGGATGTGAAAAATTAAATGAACATGTCCATGGTAAGGAAGTTGCGGAAAAAAACACAAGCCCTTGCATAAAAAATTCAAAAGTTGCTTTTAAGGTACCTCCACAATACTACAGAGGATATTACATAAGCTACAGAAGTACGATCTGACAATTATATAAAAATCAAGCCAGAAACTGCAAATAGCAGATTTACGGAGTACAGCTTCTTTACCAGAGGGAAGCATGAAGAACTGACCAGTAGATAACTAATGTTGGGTACTACTGCAGTTAACAACGCAGAAAAAAATAAAAGAATTTCAGAAGTGTACTGTCTGGAGAAGCAAGTGCTGAAAGACACTGCAATGAAAAGATGGCCTGAGCAAAAGTCAACAGTAACAAAAGAAATTCAGCCTTATTTCTCTTTCAGAGAACAACCAAATTATATCGATGGCTTGAGGTACAAAGCTGTCACAATAGTATTATTTCCCAATCAGTTGAGAAAAGAAATGTTTGACAGGATAAGTCAGTAACATCTGGTATTAGTAAACTGTAAGAAAAGAACAAAAGATACAATGTTTTGGCCTTGAATGTCCACTCAAATGGATGAAGCAATGGTGAGATAAAGTAAGAATCCAGAAGTCATCTGAAAAGTCTACAGCCTGAAACTGAATTAGTTGTTAAAACAGGAATACCAAAATCCTTTGTAGTTGTTGGTAAATCTGTTAGATTGTGCAGAACAAATCAGAGACGTAGCCAATACATTCTCATGGTGGTGAACAACCAGAATTGTTGAAAGAGAACAAAGATTGTGAAAACTATGATGGTGAAGAGATATCCAGACTCCTGAAGTTCTCTCTCCAAACAAAGCTACGGTACAGCAATGACTATTCCAAAAGCATGATCAGATGTCCACTCTGGTAGGTAGCAGAGAGGATTAATGGTTTGAACTGTTAAACAGACACTTCCACTAGTCGGAGCTTTAATTCCCTTAGCTCCCATTTGTTGACTGTATGATTCTGACTGTCACTTAACCAGACAGAGCTCTGAGTCAATTGGGCACGGCTCCTCAACGATCTCCTAGATAGCATGTTATCTAGTAGATGACATGTCTAATTAACTAACTTGATAACCAGTCCAACAATATCCAAGTAACCACGAATACACGATGTTCCACCAAAAGTTTTATTAACAACAAGGCACAGCCTGAACCAACACTGACCTAGGTTTCGTCCTGTTGACTTCCTCAGAGTGTTGGCTCACATAACTTTATACCAATAATTCATAATTAATTGATTGAATGATTAATTCAACCTGTTAGCTATTAATCATGAAAACCAGCAAAACAACCATCTTTTTTACTTATAAACATACTAACAAACAAACATAAAATATTAAACATATATTACAACCTACTTAAAATATATATGTTGTGCTTGTATGTTAGTGTTTGTATATACAAAAATATATACAAAATATATATTACCTTTAAAACCTATTTAAACTATTTTATAGGCTACTTGGATAAAAACATGTTTATATTAATTAATACATATTTAAAATCAACAAATATCTACTAGTTACATACTTCTTACTAAATATATAATTAAAAAATTGTACTATGTAAAAAATCTCATTTAATAATACATAACTAGTGTACACAGTCACTATCCCAGTATATTTTGCAACCTAAGATATGGTTTGATGGTTATAAATTCATTGAGTCCTGGATATAAGTGTGCATTTAATATCATCTGCCACTTAATTTCACAAACATCCAGGTGATACTCAGTTAACCTACCCTGTGGGTCCTGTGTCAATTGCTCTAGTATGCAAAAAGAAAATTTATGATCATTATATTCTGTGATATGACGTGCCAGGGCATTTGTGGGTTTTAGATGTTTGATATCCAAGACATGTTCTTTGATTCTCTCCTGAATTTCCTACATGTCTTGCCCACATAAAATGCCCTGCAATTACAGCATTTAGCTAAATAAACCACGTTGGTTGAATGACAATTATATCTACCCCTAATATTAATACTTATACTATTGACTGTAATTCTACTACCTGTTTTCATGACAAAAGGGCACGTGGTACATCTCCCACACTTACTGTTACCTCTATTATTGTTAACATGGATGTCCAAATACTTGTCACTTCTCTCAAAGATTTGTTTCAAGGCTCTATCTTTACGAAAAATGAACTTGGTTTGTATGATACATACCCTTGAAATTCTTTAAGTCTACTGAATGTTTTCCAATATTTTCTACTATTTCAATGATGTTGTGTACGTCCGCATTAAATGTGACCACATACAGTATATGTTCATCCCTTATATCATAATTCACTTGATTATTAATGCTGTTATTACAAACTGGAGAAGAACTATTTAGTATAGACTGTATGTGTCCATTTGTCCTTTTTATCTGTATTTCGTTCTTTAGATTCTCACATAGAGATGTTGGATAACCTCTATTGGTGAATAGTTCTATCATAAAATCCACTTCCTTTACAAACTCGATGTCATCACTGACCATCCGTGCAGCCCTGATTAATTGTCCCTTGACAATCGATTTTTCTGGTGCTCCGGATGCCAACTGTCATAGTGCAAGTGCGAGTTTGAAAATGTGGATTTTCTGAAAATTTTAGATGATATACACTTGTTATTTTTGTTATAAGTTAAAGATACATCTAAATAGTTAATTTCATCATTACTGATTGTATGGGTAAATTTTAGAAACCACACTGTTTGATTAATATATGCTATGAATCTATCAAGTATATATTTCTCTCCTTGCCATATAATAAAAATATCGTCCAAAAGCAGTATACAGTTTAATGTGTGAGTAAAATTCGCTTTGAAAAACAAAATTACTCTCCCAATATGCCATGATATAATTGGCATATATGGGGGCACAAGCTGCCCCCATTGCTACTCCAGTTTTTTGACGATACCTGTAACCTTCGAAAAATATAAAATTATTTTTCAAAACTAACTCCATTAGTCTTACATACAGATTTATTTGATCTTGCTCGTATGACCCAGTAGCTACTAACTGTTCTTCCATCCATTCTAGCCCAATATCATGTGGTATGACACTAAATAAATTGACCACATCAATTGTCACAAACATGATGTCATCATGTGGTCCCATATTCCTAATCTTGTCCAAAAAATGCCAGGAATCTTTAGTTATATGAGGAAAACTCTTTAAACCATTTTTTAATTTAAAATCCAAGTACTGACATATAAAGGACACCTTACTTCTTTTGCCATCTACGATAGGTCTGAAGCGGACGTTGTTGATACCCTTGTGGATCTTGAATACCAAAGATCCCACTAATTACAGGGTACCTATTACTCATGTAAAAAAATTCATCCTCATTGATTTGTCCCTGATATAACATGTCTTCAAGAGATAAATCTATGTCTTTGTGCCAATGTTTACTTCATTAATACTCACTTCCTCATAGTTGTTTTCTGACAACATGGCTAACATTTCGTTGTCATAGTCCACTTTATCCATTATCACAGCCCCATTACCCTTGTCGGGTTTCATTACTCGTATATTTTTATTATCACATATATACTGAATACTTTCTATATGCTCTTGATTTAAATTACTCTGATATACTACATTTTTATCTCTATATAGTTGTCTAATCTCTTGTTCACACAAATTTTCAAAAATGTGTACCATATTATTATAAGGTGGATTGAAGCAACTGGGTTTCCTTAATGTTGTTTGCACCACTTGCTCCTCATTCTCTCTATACCCAAAAAAGGCCAGTAAATTTAATTTACGAGTAAACATTTTCAAATCTCTAAGTGTGTCCACCACATTGAACCTTCTACAGGGTACAAAATTTAACCCTTTAGATAATATCTCAGCATGGTTGGTGTTAAATTCTGTATTAGAATAGTTATACAACTTAAAGTCTTTTTTAATGTTAAATAGTATAATAGGATTCGATATAGGGTATAACATTCATTCTTGCCTTCCATATTAATAGAATTCAATTCGTCAGGCTGTCGGTTTATCTGCGCTGTTTCATTATCTACATGAACATTAAAAATACTTGTATGGGCCAAAATACCACTTCCCTCATTTTCAATACTTGTATTGATGTTAACTACATTTTGCCCTTCATTGTTGTTTGTGTATATATTAACAGGGTCCAACTGTGTGTCGTTGTACTCCCCCGTATATTCATATAAACTCATCTGCATGATTACATTGTCGTCGTTATCAACTTGCACGTCCTGTACTAAACCCTTTTCCCCATTACATACTGCTTCCTGTTCATTACTAAAGTTAGTGTTTCCAGCAAGTATAACTGCTTCGGATAACATTACATCATTCACTCCACTCAAAACATTACTCACTTCATTTATGTTAGTGTTATTTTGAGCTTCATTTACAGAGTTACATAAACATACACTTTCGGTTATTACATCATTACCAATAGTTCCTGTGAACAGGCTCATTTCATTTGTATTGTCATGTGTTGTATCTCTAAAGACAGTCAATTCAAAACTAGATACTTCTGAACCAAGTCTAATAGGCGTTAAAGAACAACTCGATGTAACTTGACCAGTCTGAGTCTTAATTCCACTATTCGAACAAATATAACAGTTCGCATCGCAATTGACAAAGTCGTGTATCCAGAAAATTCTTTTCTTTACCTTCTTCTGGTCTGCTGCCTCTCTCCTTCCTGATTTTTCCATCGATAGTCCCTCCTCGATTGCATTCCTGGTCGGAATCCATCGTTCCCTTGGAAAGGAGTTTGCTGCCTTATCCTCTCCGACCTCCTCGGCACATCCTCTAAAGGGTCTGCACCCCTTACGGCACTATAAGAACCTGCTGCTGTTTCCGTCACCCCATCTTGATTTCTTCTTCCTGATTGGTTACATCCTCTGTCATGTTAATCCGTCTTGTAGTTTTTGTAGCTGCTGGATACACTTTGCCATTACGGTATGCTGCCAAATCACGCTGCAGTTTCTCAGACTTTTTGTGATATAGAATGTCACAGTTCTTATCTATGTCTTTCACTATACTGACATAGTTGGTGAAATGTTGGTCAAATAGTAGATCTTGCGTCATTTTGTCGTGAATTTCATCGAGTAGTTTGGTTAGTTCTTCTATACGGAGGTTGTTGTGCTTAACCATAACCTCCATTATATGTACCCCTGTGGTGTCAAAAATGGTGTGAAGTTCTTTGATCATTTCCACATCATTTTCACAACCGTTCGGGTAACGCCAAACCCGTAACCCTTTAGGGACTAGCCGCAATTGGATGTTACGTTCCAAGTAGCCATTCTCTAGTTGTAATCTCTTTAATTTAAACAGTTTCACCTCGAATTCCTTCATTAAATCAGTCAATGATTTGCTAGGAACTCGTATTCCCATATGTGGCGAACTGCTGATGTTAAAATTGAAATTACTAGTCATCCATCTCGCCCTATTATTCGCTACAATAGAACTAGTGGAATTAGGAATAGTATTTGCTTTCTCATTCAATTCTCTTGGAACAAAATCGTTACTGTCAATGTCAGACGCTACGATATTTTCAGTTGTTGCCGACACTGGGGTCGGTTGAGTCAAGGGCAACCCCAAACTAGAATTGGAACAGGTAACATTAATAGAATCAATTTTGTTAGTCAGTCCTTGAATTAGCATAGTATGCTCTCGAAGCTGCTGGTGCACTTGCTGTAATAGCACTTTGATGTTAGTGGGTGAATCGTCGTTCTCCATGGAAATAGTGCACAAAACAAACTTGATAACCAGTCCAACAATATCCAAGTAACCACGAATACACGATGTTCCACCAAAAGTTTTATTAACAACAAGGCACAGCCTGAACCAACACTGACCTAGGTTTCGTCCTGTTGACTTCCTCAGAGTGTTGGCTCACATAACTTTATACCAATCATTCATAATTAATTGATTGAATGATTAATTCAACCTGTTAGCTATTAATCATGAAAACCAGCAAAACAACCATCTTTTTTACTTATAAACATACTAACAAACAAACATAAAATATTAAACATATATTACAACCTACTTAAAATATATATGTTGTGCTTGTATGTTAGTGTTTGTATATACAAAAATATATACAAAATATATATTACCTTTAAAACCTATTTAAACTATTTTATAGGCTACTTGGATAAAAACATGTTTATATTAATTAATACATATTTAAAATCAACAAATATCTACTAGTTACATACTTCTTACTAAATATATAATTAAAAAATTGTACTATGTAAAAAATCTCATTTAATAATACATAACTAGTGTACACAGTCACTATCCCATTTCATCTCAATATCCCTATTTGTTTGACTAACAAAATTGATTCTATTAATGTTACCTGTTCCAATTCTAGTTTGGGGTTGCCCTTGACTCAACCGACCCCAGTGTCGGCAACAACTGAAAATATCGTAGCGTCTGACATTGACAGTAACGATTTTGTTCCAAGAGAATTGAATGAGAAAGCAAATACTATTCCTAATTCCACTAGTTCTATTGTAGCGAATAATAGGGCGAGATGGATGACTAGTAATTTCAATTTTAACATCAGCAGTTCGCCACATATGGGAATACGAGTTCCTAGCAAATCATTGACTGATTTAATGAAGGAATTCGAGGTGAAACTGTTTAAATTAAAGAGATTACAACTAGAGAATGGCTACTTGGAACGTAACATCCAATTGCGGCTAGTCCCTAAAGGGTTACGGGTTTGGCGTTACCCGAACGGTTGTGAAAATGATGTGGAAATGATCAAAGAACTTCACACCATTTTTGACACCACAGGGGTACATATAATGGAGGTTATGGTTAAGCACAACAACCTCCGTATAGAAGAACTAACCAAACTACTCGATGAAATTCACGACAAAATGACGCAAGATCTACTATTTGACCAACATTTCACCAACTATGTCAGTATAGTGAAAGACATAGATAAGAACTGTGACATTCTATATCACAAAAAGTCTGAGAAACTGCAGCGTGATTTGGCAGCATACCGTAATGGCAAAGTGTATCCAGCAGCTACAAAAACTACAAGTCGGATCAACATGACAGAGGATGTAACCAATCAGGAAGAAGAAATCGAAGATGGGGCAGTGACGGAAACAGCAGCAGGTTCTTATAGTGCCGCCGTAAGGGGTGCAGACCCTTTAGAGGATGTGCCGAGGAGGTCGGAGAGGATAAGGCAGCAAACTCCTTTCCAAGGGAACGATGGATTCCGACCAGGAATGCAATCGAGGAGGGACTATCGATGGAAAAATCAGGAAGGAGAGAGGCAGCAGACCAGAAGAAGGTAAAGAAAAGAATTTTCTGGATACACGACTTTGTCAATTGCGATGCGAACTGTTATATTTGTTCGAATAGTGGAATTAAGACTCAGACTGGTCAAGTTACATCGAGTTGTTCTTTAACGCCTATTAGACTTGGTTCAGAAGTATCTAGTTTTGAATTGACTGTCTTTAGAGATACAACACATGACAATACAAATGAAATGAGCCTGTTCACAGGAACTATTGGTAATGATGTAATAACCGAAAGTGTATGTTTATGTAACTCTGTAAATGAAGCTCAAAATAACACTAACATAAATGAAGTGAGTAATGTTTTGAGTGGAGTGAATGATGTAATGTTATCCGAAGCAGTTATACTTGCTGGAAACACTAACTTTAGTAATGAACAGGAAGCAGTATGTAATGGGGAAAAGGGTTTAGTACAGGACGTGCAAGTTGATAACGACGACAATGTAATCATGCAGATGAGTTTATATGAATATACGGGGGAGTACAACGACACACAGTTGGACCCTGTTAATATATACACAAACAACAATGAAGGGCAAAATGTAGTTAACATCAATACAAGTATTGAAAATGAGGGAAGTGGTATTTTGGCCCATACAAGTATTTTTAATGTTCATGTAGATAATGAAACAGCGCAGATAAACCGACAGCCTGACGAATTGAATTCTATTAATATGGAAGGCAAGAATGAATGTTATACCCCTATATCGAATCCTATTATACTATTTAACATTAAAAAAGACTTTAAGTTGTATAACTATTCTAATACAGAATTTAACACCAACCATGCTGAGATATTATCTAAAGGGTTAAATTTTGTACCCTGTAGAAGGGGCAATGTGGTGGACACACTTAGAGATTTGAAAATGTTTACTCGTAAATTAAATTTACTGGCCTTTTTTGGGTATAGAGAGAATGAGGAGCAAGTGGTGCAAACAACATTAAGGAAACCCAGTTGCTTCAATCCACCTTATAATAATATGGTACACATTTTTGAAAATTTGTGTGAACAAGAGATTAGACAACTATATAGAGATAAAAATGTAGTATATCAGAGTAATTTAAATCAAGAGCATATAGAAAGTATTCAGTATATATGTGATAATAAAAATATACGAGTAATGAAACCCGACAAGGGTAATGGGGCTGTGATAATGGATAAAGTGGACTATGACAACGAAATGTTAGCCATGTTGTCAGAAAACAACTATGAGGAAGTGAGTATTAATGAAGTAAACATTGCGCACAAAGACATAGATTTATCTCTTGAAGACATGTTATATCAGGGACAAATCAATGAGGATGAATTTTTTTACATGAGTAATAGGTACCCTGTAATTAGTGGGATCTTTGGTATTCCGAAGATCCACAAGGGTATCAACAACGTCCGTTTCAGACCTATCGTAGATGGCAAAAGAAGTAAGGTGTCCTTTATATGTCAGTACTTGGATTTTAAATTAAAAAATGGTTTAAAGAGTTTTCCTCATATAACTAAAGATTCCTGGCATTTTTTGGACAAGATTAGGAATATGGGACCACATGATGACATCATGTTTGTGACAATTGATGTGGTCAATTTATTTAGTGTCATACCACATGATATTGGGCTAGAATGGATGGAAGAACAGTTAGTAGCTACTGGGTCATACGAGCAAGATCAAATAAATCTGTATGTAAGACTAATGGAGTTAGTTTTGAAAAATAATTTTATATTTTTCGAAGGTTACAGGTATCGTCAAAAAACTGGAGTAGCAATGGGGGCAGCTTGTGCCCCCATATATGCCAATTATATCATGGCATATTGGGAGAGTAATTTTGTTTTTCAAAGCGAATTTTACTCACACATTAAACTGTATACTCGTTTTTTGGACGATATTTTTATTATATGGCAAGGAGAGAAATATATACTTGATAGATTCATAGCATATATTAATCAAACAGTGTGGTTTCTAAAATTTACCCATACAATCAGTAATGATGAAATTAACTATTTAGATGTATCTTTAACTTATAACAAAAATAACAAGTGTATATCATCTAAAATTTTCAGAAAATCCACATTTTCAAACTCGTACTTGCACTATGACAGTTGGCATCCGGAGCACCAGAAAAAATCGATTGTCAAGGGACAATTAATCAGGGCTGCACGGATGGTCAGTGATGACATCGAGTTTGTAAAGGAAGTGGATTTTATGATAGAACTATTCACCAATAGAGGTTATCCAACATCTCTATGTGAGAATCTAAAGAACGAAATACAGATAAAAAGGACAAATGGACACATACAGTCTATACTAAATAGTTCTTCTCCAGTTTGTAATAACAGCATTAATAATCAAGTGAATTATGATATAAGGGATGAACATATACTGTATGTGGTCACATTTAATGCGGACGTACACAACATCATTGAAATAGTAGAAAATATTGGAAAACATTCAGTAGACTTAAAGAATTTCAAGGGTATGTATCATACAAACCGAAGTTCATTTTTCGTAAAGATAGAGCCTTGAAACAAATCTTTGAGAGAAGTGACAAGTATTTGGACATCCATGTTAACAATAATAGAGGTAACAGTAAGTGTGGGAGATGTACCACGTGCCCTTTTGTCATGAAAACAGGTAGTAGAATTACAGTCAATAGTATAAGTATTAATATTAGGGGTAGATATAATTGTCATTCAACCAACGTGGTTTATTTAGCTAAATGCTGTAATTGCAGGGCATTTTATGTGGGCAAGACATGTAGGAAATTCAGGGAGAGAATCAAAGAACATGTCTTGGATATCAAACATCTAAAACCCACAAATGCCCTGGCACGTCATATCACAGAATATAATGATCATAAATTTTCTTTTGCATACTAGAGCAATTGACACAGGACCCACAGGGTAGGTTAACTGAGTATCACCTGGATGTTTGTGAAATTAAGTGGCAGATGATATTAAATGCACACTTATATCCAGGACTCAATGAATTTATAACCATCAAACCATATCTTAGGTTGCAAAATATACTGGGATAGTGACTGTGTACACTAGTTATGTATTATTAAATGAGATTTTTTACATAGTACAATTTTTTAATTATATATTTAGTAAGAAGTATGTAACTAGTAGATATTTGTTGATTTTAAATATGTATTAATTAATATAAACATGTTTTTATCCAAGTAGCCTATAAAATAGTTTAAATAGGTTTTAAAGGTAATATACATTTTGTATATATTTTTGTATATACAAACACTAACATACAAGCACAACATATATATTTTAAGTAGGTTGTAATATATGTTTAATATTTTATGTTTGTTTGTTAGTATGTTTATAAGTAAAAAAGATGGTTGTTTTGCTGGTTTTCATGATTAATAGCTAACAGGTTGAATTAATCATTCAATCAATTAATTATGAATGATTGGTATAAAGTTATGTGAGCCAACACTCTGAGGAAGTCAACAGGATGAAACCTAGGTCAGTGTTGGTTCAGGCTGTGCCTTGTTGTTAATAAAATTTTTGGTGGAACATCGTGTATTCGTGGTTACTTGGATGTCTAATTAACTACCTCTGAAGAAGCCCTATTAAATTATTCTTATATGGTAGACCATTGAAGATACCAGACATATGGACTGTTCCAGAGTTGAAATGAATTCCAAGGACCAACAAAAGTTGCATTACTAAAGATGTCCTTTCTGGTGTGCAACGAAGTTTCACTGTTAAGTAGTCATGACTCCTCATTTACATGTACTATAGTTTTAAGAAGGGGGTGTTAATTAAGGGCTATAAACCTTTACATACTAATGAACTAGCTACAGTAATTAGTATGTCATGCGGTACACAGAAATTCCTGGGATTTCAGTTCCAATATAGATCGCATTGAGTTAAGACCATTTTGCTTGTGCTTGCATGTAAACTTCCTGATACAAGATACTGCTTTTTCATCTTCAGTTCTCCAACCCCACCCTTCCCTTAGGCAAGGGTGTTTTGTGTGCCCATTTCATGCGACTTTGCTTCTGGCATTCTTCAGACGTCAATAAACCTCCTACATCTTCATCATCTTGGGATTCTCCTCTCCACCATAAAAATGAAGAAACATAAAATGTAATAGTAGACAAAGACCACCCACTTATCCCCACCTTAGCTTGCCCATTTCCCTAGATGAACTGAAAGTCCTATGTAACAATTATTCATTTTTCAACCCCCAAGAGAACTGCCTTGTGTCAGTATCATATGTTGCAGAAATCCTTCACATTTCATAGGTTCATAGGTTCATAGATTAGTACTAAGCTAACTGCTCTTGCAAGCCATTTTAAGCCTAGCCAATTATCCCTTGTGAGGCTCAAACCCTGCACCTTGTTTTTGTAAGGCAAACACTTTAACCATTAGGCCACCCTCCCGCACCAAAATATATACCTTCAACCTGTAGCCCATGGTGAGAATCAAACCTTGCACCATGTGGTTGAAAGGCATACACCTTAACCACTGCCCACTTGCCTTTGCAACTCCAACTAACTCCAAAGCATGCATTTCCAACACCTGCACACTCATTATAGATTATAACTTCTTTATTCCCGTCTATATCATTTAAATTGTATCTTTACTAGCTGTGTTTCATATAAATACATCTTTTTTAAATGGGTATACCTACGGACTATTTTGTTTCATAACGGCTACTAAACTATTTTTCTTTCATTCTTCCCTTGCGTTTTTTTTTGTCAAGGCAGTACAAGCTAAAGCCATCATTACTTCTATTTACATGACTTCTCAGGTAACCGTAACATTTTATTATCTTCTCGCGGAATCACTCTCTTGTGTACTCTAGCCAAATGAAATGTAAATCTCCATACAATACTCCTACAACATTCTATAAAAATTGGTAATGACTTAACTTTTTTCTACAGTATCCCTAATTATATTTCAAAGGATTCTTTCACAGGTACTCCAGCCTCCTACCTTTCAAAAACAGGAATTCTAAATTGCCCACAGTGTATTCACTCTTTCTCTCTTGGTTGAAAAGGGTATGATATTAAATTAGTATAAAGACACTGGGCCAAATTCCAGAGTTGCTCGTTGTAAGTCTGCCCTGATTCTGAAATACTTGCCCTCAGTGTAAGGCTTATATATAAACAGACATACATATGAGGCCGGATTCCTATGGTCATTTTTCACACAGAACAAGTGTTTTGGAACTGATCCCACACTTTCCCATGCTTTCTGCAGATGACATTTATTAAATTAGTGAGAAAAAGACCTGACCTAATAGTAATCACTAGCGTAATACCAGTAATCAGATTTTATACAGTGCAAATTCAAACTTAATGTTACCTTCTGAGCCCTTATATACAACAAAGGCCTTTCTCAGGCAGGCATTTCTGAAGTTAAGTAGACCAAGTGCATATGCCCTTTTCAGTCTACTATTCTGGTTATCCAATCAAACAATCAGCAGCTGCATTATTTTATGTATTTATTTATTTAATTTTGGGGCAAGAGTACGCTGCCATAAATCTGTCTGTCTTGGACCTAGTTCCCTAGTAGCTTCTGCTTTCACCAAATATTTTAGCAGTGCATGATATCTGTTACCCAACTTAAAAAAATGTTTATTTGCAAATTCAGCAATTACGTAACCCTCACTACAATATCTTCATCTCTATTCCACAGGATAACCAAGCAAAAAGCTATTTTTCAAAAATAAAGGCAAAAAAATTGTAATAGAATAACAAAATTAACAAGAAACAATCTGAGCAGCACAACAGGAAGCTCAAATTATGTTTAAAAACACTGTGTCAGGAATAAAGCAACCTTAACTAACGCAGTATAACAGACAAAAAAAATGTCAATGTGCTTAGCATGGTTGTCCACTTATTATTTACAGGAGGAAGACGGGAAATATACATTTATCCATTATGCAATATGATACTTAAGTTAGTCTGCCGACTAGGTGTAACTGCCAAAATGCTAAACTGATTTTGAATACATGTATGCTCTCACAGTCTCATATGATATGAGGTATGAACAATTTAACTATAAAAACAAGAGTCATTTTATTTTAATTAAACCACAACTTTTTTTTATGGTACCACTCAAGATATGTATAAACTTAAGTGAAATGTCATACTCTAACCACAGTTAAGAATATGTATTAAGCAACTACACTCTCTCAGTGTTATTTATTTACTAACTTACATCTTGGACACCGTTATCAAAACATTAGGAATGGAAAAGTGCCGCAGGTTTAGGTACGTTTATTATGAATCTACTGACGTACAAACAGTCATGAGACCTGAAAACGTGCTAATGATACAGACGATCATTGACAATATTTGTTTCTATTTTTTGCAATGGGTTCTTATTTTTGAAGACTGCACAATGTAGCAGCCTCTAATAGACCACTAGATCCAGAGCATTATCTGTAACCTGCACAAACATTAAGCATGGACAATGTGAGCTGTAAACAGTGCTGCAGTGTAATAATTTTATATCATGTTTCTGCAAGCCACCAAGCCACCCTGCACCCCAAAGTGTGTGGAGCTTTTCCCACACACCTATGGACTTCATTATTCTAATTTCAAAAATACAACACCTTTCGGAAAGAGTGAGATACACCGACCAGTAACTTTTTGATTTGGCTTATTTTCTGGAGTTGCATTGATTTTAGAATAACCAATGGGGTAAATACAATGTATTAATATACGTTTTACTATTTTTCGATAGGCTGATTAGCTGCAGTTGAATTTTTTGCAAAATTCACAAAAAGTCAGCACCCTACATCCTACCTTCTTCGAGAATGCAAACAAGCTCATAGACGAACCACTTACTCATATATTTAACTCATATATTTAACTTTCTCTTATGTCAGGGATCATGACTTCCTCTTCAAAACATGCAGTTAGCCTTGGCTTTCCTAAAGTCTCGACTTCAAAGACTTCTACCCCATCTCTAATCTCTGCCTAATTGCAAAAATATTTGAAAAAAAACTACTGTATAAACAGTTCCTAAAATGCAATGACAGCTATGGCCTACTAACAGACCATTAACATAATTTTCACATGCCTTCAGTATCTCTACTGCACTATACTTTGCCACTTGACATCAGCTAATAAGCCTCCACTCAACTCTTCTAAGACCAGTGTAATGATATTAGCAACACCTCATTAAGTAGCCAAGTTACCCAGTACATTATTTAAAAATAGTACAGGTAATAGTATCGCAAATGTCACAGCATGCAAATAATTAGAGTGTAACTCATCACCAGCCTCTCACTTTCAAAATCCACACAGACAATACAGCAAACAAAATTCTCTCTTGACTTGAACTTTACTGTTAAATCTCATATTTCCTATCTCCAGCAACCAATCAGTGATTCCTTAAACCTCTAGTATTACAGGCAACAAGGGATATATGCAAATGACCCTTTAAGGACATCGGGTGTTTCAGCTATATGGCAATTATCAATGTCCATGACTTTTTTTTTCTTTTTAAATCTGTTTATGGACAAATTCAGGCCAATAAAGCCAAACCTCAACAGCTGTGGACATGCATGTTTCAGCCTTCTTATGGCATCATCAGCACAACATAAATGGAATGTTTGGCAAACCTTTAGAAACACAGGGTTGTCATACCCAGCTGATATCCATAACCAAACATTCCACTTATGCTGTGCTGATGATGCCATAAGAAGGCTAAAACATGCATGTCTACGCTACTGGAGTTTGGCTTTATTGGCCTGAATTTGTCCAAAAATATCCCATGTTGCCTCTAATACAAGAGGTTTAAGGAATCACGCAGTGGAAAGTCTAGCTTTGCTACATTTTCCTTTTGGTTTTCACAGATTGTTTTTTCTGTGTGACCTTTTTACTCACTGTTTTATCTCCAGCAGCCAGGGTTGATGTTGCAGAAAATGTCCTTCTACAACCCAAACTGTTATATGGCCTACTCCTACTATCTATATACTCTTCCTATAAAACACACAGAACTCAGACTACAGAAAACAAGACTTTTAAATTAACCCCTTAACCTGGTGGTATAATCACTCTCATGGACAGATGCTAAACGTATTTGGGTTTCTGTCATTCTGCAGTGGTTACAATCCCACCTTGTTGTGTACAGACAGAATGCAGGAATTTGCATACTGAATCTAGAGAGCTAATCACTCTGGCCTTCAATTAGTTCTTCTTATCACCCATTGCATGTGGTTGAGCTATTTACAGCTTCTAATACAGCTGTACATTCCTCTTTGAAATTGCTTCTTCATTTCTTTGTACAATCGTGTTAACTTTAAAACTATATGAATCATGGTTTGAAGTGATTCTGTGCGTTCAGGAAACAGGGGTGAAGGCTCAAACCTTAACAGTGATGCACAGGCAATTTTTTTTGAAGTTAAACTTAAACAATAGAAATGTTAGCCAAGTCTATCAGGCAGATAACTCCCATAAAAAGACAGCATTTTTCTCAAGGGAGATCTCAACTGCATCAAATCAACCAGTCATTTGCATGTCTGACAAGGCAGCGTAAACTGTCTGGTCTTTCCACCCATACAGAACCATCTCTAGAGGAATGAGAGTTAGCCGCTTGATTTTTTGGAGCTAAGCTGGCATCAATGAGGGCAGCTCCACCTTCCATGATAAGCTCAATGGGTGCTTTTTGTACTTGAGGAGCCTTAAGCTTGGCATTTGTGTGAGTGTCAGATGGCTGACAACTCCAAGCTGGTTCCTTTGTTTACAGGCATGTGATTTGTTTGATGTTTCCATGGCCAAAAGGGCTTGTTTTTACCTGTGCTGTTTGGGACATTAAAGGAAGCATCGGTTACCTCAAGATTAAAGAAGCATCATTCAGATTCTCATTATCTGAATGACTTTCCTGTGACACAACTCATTAAGGCACAACCTACTGAAACAATGTGTTTAAAGTGAATCATTTGCCCTAAATATTGTCATGGGTATAGTGTGTGTCTGGGGGGGCAGGCAATGCCCACACACTCTACCATAACTTATATAATTATACTTAAGGTCACATAAGGGAGAGAAAAACACAGTTAAAGCTCATTGTTCGATGAGCTCCTGCTGAAAATGAATTGTGCCATAATCTGTCATCAGGTTTCCAACTGGATAATTACCACAGCATCTCAAACCTTCTGTTTGCTGGTAATGTTACTGAGATTGCTTATTCAGACTGGGACTCTATTTGTAAGAAGAGTAAGTTCACGAGTCATGCTGTTTTTCTCTCTAGATATAGTACTGAGCTAGCTCTAAATTAAGTCTTGAATGATCTTCTGGCAACTAATCAGCGGCATTGTGCTCTCCTCCTCTTCTTTGGGATCTGCCAAGATTGACCCCAGCATTCTTTTGGACTATTTGCAAACCTAAAACTTATTGTCCTGGTATGGCTTGCTTCCTACATTTTAGAAGATACTGATCAGGTTATGTCCAGGATACATTTATGGTCTTATTCCCTCTCATATCTGGAGTTCTGCAGGGTTCAATTTGGGGTCTTTTATTGTTCGCTTTGAATATGGTTCAGCTGGGTGAATTCATCACGAGGAGAGGTCTTCAGCATCACTGCTAACTTGATGATACCCAGCTTTACCTTTCCCTCTTTCATGATAATTCACCTGGTGTGGACTCTTCAGTACAGTATTTGGAATGCATCAAGAATTGGATGAATGGCAATCATCTAAGGGCAAACACGTCTATTACTGTTATTATGGCTATTCATGCCACCCTGACAGATTCAAATTATCCAGCATTAAATTCCATCATTAATTATAATGGTAACATTATGACATTTGTAAAGAAGGTTAGAAAGCTTGCTGTGATTATTGATGATAGAATGACACTTGTGAAGGAAGTTTCATCGATTATAAAACCATCCTGTTTCCTTCATAAAAATGTCTTTTGCATCAAGAATCTTCTTCCTGAAGAAGAAATGTTGGTGATGATGTATGTCTTGGTGTCTTTACATCTTGATTACTTTAACTCCCTTTGCCTGGGGCTGTCATTACACTCAGTCTTGATCACTTGGTTAGGAATTATGGAGATCGGTTGCATACGGTTACTACAAGTTCTTATCATGAAACCCCAGTTCTGTGGCACTGCACTAGCTGCCACTTCATTCTTACATAATCTTTAAAGTTTTGATGTTAATACATTTAGCCCACATGATAGCAGTGGCATCCCCCGTCCCATATGTAAGGGTCTTTTTTGTCCAATTCTGTCTGGCTAGGCCCTTGCATTAATGCTCCATGATGCATCTGGAGACTTCGAGCAGCTGGTCTTCTTATCCTTCTCCCACAGTAGCCGAACAAATTCCCCATGCTTTCAAGCTTTAAAAGATCACTTAAAACATTTATTTTGCTTGATGTATAACATTATATTAATCGCCTGTATTACTTATTTCACAGTGTTTCAGTTCCAGTGGCTGTTTTTCTATATTGATTTTGCTAATATTTATCTTATTTGTGTTTTTAATTGTAATTGCACTTGGATGCAAGCATATAAACACTCTGATCTTGAACTTGAAGGCATTTAACTCAAATGACTCAGTTTGTACATATTTACACTTTTATATCATATTCATAATATTATCTGTTTTCGGCAAGGCAGGACTAATGTTATACAGATATAGCTGCTCAATTGTGCGTGCATGTCTCTCTGTGTCTGTGTGAGCAACAAGATATGCTGATGGCACATTTTGTATAAAACATATAAAAAAGTTTCAGTTGTGAATGGTTTGGTACATTTCACAAGAGATATAATACTATTTCACAACTTGGATATGCCACTGGCAAAGTAACTGTTTCAGAGAATCTATATCTGTTTATTTCTCCTTTTGCATTTTTAGGTGTGTTTTGTCCCATGTCTGTCACAGCTTCAAGAAGCAGAAAGTTTACAAGGGAAGTAAGAATCCAAAGTTCAATTCAGGTCTACTGAGACTAAAATTCTGTCCATAAATTGTGAATGAAGAAAGATCCTAATAATAAAGTTGACTTAGGAGACAGTTCACTAAGGGATTTACATTAAAAAGCAAAGCACAGGGAGGACATACATCTGCAATCTATCTACTGGCAATACTTAATATTTTCATAAAAGTGAAAATGTGGAATTAGGAGGCCTTTATTTACAGCATTCCCAACATGTTTGTTCAGGTTAAAGATTTGTTTATTAAGAGATAGTAACTGTCATGTTTGTGAAGGACGATTGATTCTTTTTAACCAAGGATCCTAGTAGAAGAGTAGAAAGTGTTCTGATGAAAGACACGCATCATATAGCAGCCATTAATCTAAAAACAAATGAAAGTACAGTCTTTCACATTTTCACATTTTTATAATAATTTATATCACAGCTTAATATGTATGCATGCTAACTGATTCTTCCAACTCAGGGTTTATTTGGCAGATAGTAAGCTTTGTGGAGTGTAGGCTTGGGCAACATGTTTTGCATTAATCACACATTCTAACTCCAAATTCCATTCACTACCTGTATCACACACATGCTTTACACTTCTTTCTCCTGTTTACCAAAAGTTCTCTTCGATTATTTATTCTCAAAGCATCAAAAGAGAGCTGTCATAGGTTGTAATTTAAAAATAAATGATTGATGGCTTGGGGGAAGTATTTTCAGAGAAAAAGCAGTCACTGAAGATTTTAAGACACAGCAGTTACAACCACAGCTATGGCGGGCCAAAGGGGGCAGCCTTCCCAAGTGCAAAGTGTTAGGGGGCATGAATGACAGTTGCCAATAACTTTTTAATGCATTACTGTTTTCAAATCTGTATACCAATACTGCATTTGTGGTCAAGAATGAAATGTTTCAGTGCATCATATGTGGTTTAAACTGTAGTAAGCTGCTTGCTTCAGTCTAAATGAGGTGGAAGAAGAAAGAGGCTTTTTGGTAATCAAGTATCAGATTACCTTTTTTTTCTTTCTACTCAACTTTAAATTGAGGGAAGCGTCAGACTGTGGAAAGACAAAGGAAAGCAGAATTGCTAGCTTTGGCTCTGGCTTAAGTAAGGTCAGAAACAGTAAAGGACAAAGAATGTACACAACATGCATATAGTAATAGGGACTGGAGATAAAACCTTTGACTTAACAAGAAATGCAGCTTAGTTAACAGGTAAAGAAATCTGTAGAGATGTTTAGTTCTGCAATCTGTAACTGCTATCAAACTGCATGTTTATATAACACTTTGCCAATCCACTTATTTTACTGACTGTACATAAACAGCCTAAAATAATTTTAAGTTCAGCTCATATCACTAAATAAGTAATCTACAGAATGTATCAGCCATTTAAGCATGGACCTGTTTACTACAAAACACTTTTAAGGTTGTCCACAAACTCATTACTACTTATGTTTATTTTGGTACCAGTATACAAAGGAATGTTATCTTCAAAGTGATTTCACCCATTCCATTACTTTTCTAAAAAACTGTCAGTGGTACAAGTAGCTTTGTCATCCTTAACTTTTGTTTTTGACTTCACGGGTATATATTTCAGAGTTGATTTATTACTGCAACTAGTGTAACAAATTTGGGTGCAGCACAATAACACTCCTCACACTTGTTTTTGCTGGCAATTTCAAAATTTCAAATAAGTATTTCTACATCATATGAACATGTTTTTGATTGTTTATATATATATATATATATATATATATATATATATATATATATATAAATATACATACACATACAATAACTCAATAAACAGATAAATATAGTTGGACATGTAAACTCGGTGATTCAGTAACCATTTCAAATGTCAGGAGCCACTATAGTGAGTCCCAAAATATGGAGACTGAATGACTAAAAGATCAGACTTATATATACACCAACTCTGAGATGCCATTTCTCAGAATATTTACTTTACTTTGAGAAATGGCAATCTCTGAGTTGGTATATATTGTCCAGCCACAATGTAAAGTAATAAAAAAACATTTAATAAGTAAAATGATTACAAAAATGTAAATCAATAACTTTCAATAAACATCAGAATTCAATTACCAGAAATGTAAAATTAAACTGTAGGATAGCAGTCCATCATTATAGAAAAATGCTATCTACATAACTAAAATTTGCTAATCTAACTAGAGAATACTGTCTCTGATCTAATTTAAAACATAACAACAAGGCAATGTTAGGCTTACAGTTTTTTTTTTTTTTGGGGGGGGCGAGTTCTTTTTCTTCGGGTATCTACTGCACAGCCAGCAACTCTTCAATAACTGCTGCTCTTCACAAACTGCCCAGCTTAACAGTCTCAACTGTCTTATTTTAAAAATAACAGTCAGCTGTTTGAAAAAGTTATTTTTTTTCCTGTCAATCAGCTGTTCAAATAATCATCTAGCAACCAGGAACATTCTAATGACATCACCTACTAGTTAGCTGCTTCTCCACATTTTGTACTTTAGAAATTCCCTCATAAACATGTGCAATTAGAAATATATCAAAATACTGGTAGATTCTTTAAGCATTTTGTATAAGCAGGGAGATACTCAAATGTATCAAAATACTGCTAGATTCTTTAAGCATTCTGTATAAGCAGGTAGATACTCGACATTTTAAAAACATATTTATATTTTCACAATTAGACATGCTGGCACACAATGCAAGTTGATCTGAGAAGTATACCAAACTCTCCTGCCAGACATGCTAACACAGATGACAGTGTTTTCACTTACCTCACACCCTGCATTTTATATTTATGGATAAAAGGCCAGCTGCAAGACACCCCTTTGAGAGTTGCTAGAAAAACTTTCAAGAAATTATACTTGAACAAGAAGGTATGAAACACGTCTAAGATTGCCATTCTACCTGAAGGATTTAAGTTCAGCTCCGTGTTGAGACTGACTTTGTCAAATTGACACAATCAGAACAGGGTACAGAGAGTTTTGGTGGTGGCTTGTTTCCAGTGACAAAAAGGTTCTTATTTTCAAGACAAAGTATAAGAATACACCAGTATTTCTACTACAAACAGATGTCATTTGCGTACAGCTGATGAACTCCACTATTGGAGGTTTAAGGCTTTACACAATGAAGACTCTAGCTAGTGTCACCTTTTTATCCCTTGCCTTGTGTTTAATGAATAAGGAGGACATCATTGAGATGGTGAAAGTAGCACTGCATAATGGGCAACTATTGTTAGGAAATCAAGAGAGCTAATAAAAGTAGCAACACAGTAATGGCAGGTTGTCTTAAAAATGCAGACGTTCAAGACAGATTATTACAGAGGGATGTGGCTACCATGGACGAAGATAGAGAAGCCACAGTAGAAAGGGATACTGAACCAGATATCACTCCTGTTAGGCCTGCAATTGCTAGAGAGAAATACTACCTGCCCAAGCAGTCCACTTCAGTTAGGGTCATAGAAGAGCTCCACTAGCCAGGATATATTGGGATTGAGAAGGGAGGATAAGGAAATCAGGTGGCAATGTTTCTTGATATTGCAGTGGATTTTCTAAGTTGTAATGATGATGACACTACCCTGTGTGTACATGCAGCTACACACAACCAGGCATGGGGCAATTGCATGAGAATGGCAGTAGGGGGTGAGATTCAGTCACTCTATACTTGTAACAGAAGATGATAATGTGTCTACATAAGGAAAAGAGCTAGTGAAAGCAAAAGCCTGAACAGGAGTAACAGCTGACAGAAAGTATTGGATCTGCAATAGAAGAAGTCGCTTCAAGGGGAAACATTAAAAGAAGTACGTTTAAATCTGTGAAACAAATACAGAATTGCATTATATAACATTATATGCTTGTGGGTGATAGTTTATTTATTAGCTTAAAGTTTTAAGAACTTTAACTAGTGTACCTACAACTGTGCGGTGTCTATTCCTTCAAAAAGTTACTGCTCAGGCTGTTCCTACTGTTAAAATAATCAAAGTTATGTTTATTTGGGCAGCGCAGTGTTGCAGCTGTTAATGTTGTCACCTCACAGCAAGAGGTTCTCTGGTTTGATTCTCGGTTGGGGTACCTTCTCTACAGAGTCTGCATGTCCTCCCTGCATTTGCGTGGGTTTCCACTGGGTACTCCAGTTTTCTATAACAAAAAAAATTCCAACTCCAAGAACATCAATACTTTATTACAGCAAAGCTTTCAGATATAAATCCTTCTTCAGTGCATTATACAGTCTGTAACATTCTTTCAGTTTTTGTAAAACAAGACTAATATCATGTGAGCACGGCCGGCTAATCACATCATCTCTACAATAATTCAATTAACATTTTAGCTTAGAGATATAGCAGTTCCTTAAAAAAGCTTCCTTAAAAAGTACTCAGGCATACTTTCAGCTCATTTTATACATATATACTAAAACCATATACTTAAATCTATCAGTCTAATAAAATATTTATTACAAAAAAGTATTACATGTTCAAATTATTTGCACATATACAACAAAACACACTTTTAAATACCTAGTGCAGTTGCATTTGTCTAGTTGATAAAACTGGCTTAATATTAACCATGTTAGTCAACCCTGGTAATACATCTGCTTGCAGTCGTAAGATCCATTCATATTCTTTATTCTCCAGAAGGTTATTACCATCATCCCCTCGTACTTGCTTATACACAGTTTCCATCAGTACCTTTCTCCAAAATATGCTTACTTAACGCATTCTGCTGTATTTGTCTACGTATCTCTGACTTATGTTCTATTATTCTTTCTTTTAGTTTACTTGTACTTTTCCAAACATAAAATAAAGGGCATTTTAGGCAGGTAGCAGCAAGATATATTACATATGTAGTTTTGCATGTTGGTGTACATTTAAAAAAAAATTTTTTTTTTACTTGAAACTAGATGGATTTACATATTGTTGTCCTTCATAAAAATATCAGTACAGCAGTTGCAGTTCAAAAATGGGTATGTGCCTATTGTATATATTTTCTGAGTTGTTTTCTGATGCCTAAAATCTTTATAACACAATCGCATTTTAAGTTCTTTAATTTCCTATATGTAAAATCTGGCTTATTTTGAAGTATCTGATGTAGTATTCCAATTATTCTCAATAATTTCATTACTTACCTAGTCTTACTATTATAAGCAGTTTGATATCTAACCTTATTTTCTTTTTCTTTATTCACTATACTACAGTATAGTCACTATTAAAATAGGTTTTATTAATCCTATTCTACTATTAAAAACTTCATTTACTAGCTCATCCACCATAGATTCTGCATATCTTTTCTCTATAAATTAATTTGCCAGTTCAGTCATATGCACCTTGTATTTGCTGTCACTAGTATTTAACCTACTTGTTCTAATACGTTGCACTTTCACTATTCCTTTAAAAATGGAGGGGGTGTGCATGCTGTCTTTATGCACATACAGATTAATTTGCACTTCCTTTTTATGAACACTTGTTACAATTACATTCCCTTCTTTTTCAAGTAGTACATCCAAATTATTTCAGCTGAACATTTCTTTTCGAATCTAAAAAATGTGGTGATACTCTCTAAATATTCTACATACTCATTCAGCATTTGCTCAGTACCATTTCATATTAGGAGGCAATCATTAACAAATCTTCAATAAAACAGAACCCTGTTATTCATAGCTTGCTCATTATTAAATACAACTGATTTTTCCCACTGATGCATTTGCAGAAGTATTTGCCACAATAAATAAAACATGCTGGAGAGATAGATTCCTGTCCCAGAGACTTCCCCATACTCTGGAAAAAACTACCTATCTATATCAAATAAAGCTCCTCATTAGAACTCTTCAAGAAAAATCTTGATGATTGGATAGGAGATAGGAAATTCACCCCCGAGATCACTTCTGTGGCTCTGCTCAACAGGGGGACAGGAAAATAATTTTCTTGGGTGGCGAATGCTAGGGTACCTTTTTGGTTAGGCTTATATAGGCCCTAGGGCCAACAGCCTAGTACCTACCTATGAACCGATGGGGGTACCCATGGCTACTCCCGCTACCTGTATATATGGTTGCTCATTAAATAAAAATAAATTTCTTGTTAATACCAGGTCTAATAAGAGACAGATAGTGTTTATTTCATTAGCTGGCTTAGTTGTTTCTTCATTTAAATAAGCCCATATTGCTTCTATGCCATATTCATTTGGAATTACGGTGAATAATGAATTAATACCCAATGTTATAAACAAAATCATTACATTTATTCATTGTGTTCCATTCTCTGCTTGATCAAGAAGTGATTTGTGTCTCTTATATAAGTCAGATTCTGTGGTAAATACTTACTTAAACATTCTTGCAAGTATATAGAAGCAGGTTCTGTTACCCAGCCTCTCCCTGAGACTATAGGTCTCATGGGTGGCTGGGTCAAAGATTTATGGATATTTGGTATTCCAGAAATTACCAGAGTTTTGGGGCAAGGAATGGTGAAAAAGTTAAACATCTCTATACTTATACTGTTAGTAATTTGTATGTCATAAATGAGCATATTATATTCACTTATACATTTTTTAACATCCATTATACTTATTTTCTTAAAAGTGTTTGCATCATCCAGGAGAGCTTGCATTGTTAACATATAATCTGCTCTATTCATTATAACAGTTGCAACACCCTTATCTGCCTGCTTTATAATTATTATTATTATTTTTTGTTTTGTTATTCGGCTTTTATTTTCTAACTTCTGGTTTATCACTACATCAGCCTTTGGTCTTATACTCCAGTTTCCTCCCACATTCCAAAGTGATGCATCTGGAGCATTTCTTCCCTGGGCTCTGGTAAAAGTAGGCTCTGTCCTAGTCGGACTTTCCTGGTCAACAAATATTAAAATAAATAAGAGTAAACAGTGATTTGTGTCCTTGGTCTTCCAAAATCATAAGGTGGGGAAGAGATTGTTGCTGCAGAATTATCATTTACCTCACCTTTTCTGGAAAATATAGTGTGTGTGTGTGTGTGTGTGTGTGTGTGTGTGTGTGTGTGTGTGTGTGTGTGTGTGTGCGTGCGTGCGTGCTTGCGTGTGTGTGTGTGTGTGTGTGTGTGTGTGTGTCTATATGTGTATCTTTACAAAATAGTTTGTGGCAAGTTTTGATTAATGAGACTGCACTGGAAGGCACCAAATTCATTTTAAGATGGGTGAAATCTTAGTGCACTAAGGATTATAAAACATTAAAATATATGTAAATATACAGTGTAAGGCTCATTTCATGGTGACAGGGTTTAGTTATTATAAGGTGGCAGTGGACACTTACTGTATAGTGTTAAGGCCATCTGCCCTTTGTATATTAATGGGTAGCAACAGTGGGATTCACCCCATGCTGCTGGTTCTACCTTACCATGAATATTTATGGCAACAGTACAGGCATTGCAATTCAGTTGTTGCTGACTTCACAGTTAACATACAGATGCTTTCTGAGACCACGCTCTCCACATTATGACTGTATTTTTAGTACTTCTCAGAAGCTTAAGATGACTCCTCTCTAACAGATAACATTGCATCTTGGAACTGTGGTGGCATACCAGTTCTTGCCACATTTACAGTTCAACAGAACTCCAGCTGCACAGTCTGCAGAAGGATAAAAAGTATGGAAGCAGAACAGTATCTATCAGTAATCAGAATATACCCTTCTCATCTAAAGAACCCAGTAAATATGATATACTCTCATCTGTGATTAGCCCTGATTGTGGCTGCTCACACTGGATTTTACTGCCCTGACTGCTGGTTTTCAGGTAGAGGTGTATCCTTCTTTTGTCAAGTTTATGACATTAAACCTTTTCTGCACAGACAATAAAATACCACACATATCCTGCAGTGCTAGGCTTATCTAAATTTTCAAACAACATCTAGGCATTTGCACCAATTCAAGCCCTTGTAATAGGATGGATGGCTTAAAACCAAACCTACCTCTGTACAGAAGATGACATTTTTCTGTTACTACAGTTGTCTTCTTTCTGTGTAATGATTTTCAAAAAATAAGTGCATACATTCTTCTATATATTTAAGAGTGGAGGATGACACTATGGAAAGTTCATTTTTGTTGAAATAAAAGAATTTCAGTATTGCAGGGAGAGATCCCTACTCTCAGGAAGATGAAAAAAATAACTGCAGAAAGCAATGAGTTAGTGAAACAGTAGTCCAGAAGTTCTGACTGTGGTATGTGCTGGAATTTGTTGGGCCATTGAGAAGCCTAACCCAAATTCCCAGTTGCTTCCAAGCATTGCTGGTTAAGTCATTTGCTGAAGTTTATCCAGTTAGCAAAAGAAGACTGAGTGAGTCAAACCCTATGCCATAAGAACTAACTTATTAACAGCTCATACCATTACTACTCTTTGCTAATTTACAGACATGGTATGAAGTTGTTAGTATTAATGTTAATTGTTTTTAACAATGAGTGGTTCAAAGCTCTAAGCCATGAACCAAAAGGAATTCAAAGATCTACCTATTTCCCATGGGGTTCTGCATGTTATCTTGGTTGGGATATGCATGTATGTCTTCTTCATCTTTTTTTTTTTTTTAAACAAGACACGTTTATTAAACTATAACTTACAACATAGACAATCATATATTTATATACATGAAAACAAACCACACCGACACAATCCTAGCTGAAAGCATTTTACATCACAAACCATATTGACACACTCCCAGTTGCAAACATTATACATCACCTATAATCTACCCAATAGTAATCACTCAAACATTACATAGCTTATTTAAGTTCTGCCTCTTTTTAAACTTCATTCCTCCCTAGTATGTATTTTACCACAATTCCCATTTTTAACTATGTAGTTTGCTCCTACCCTTTTCTAAAGATCTCACTTCCAGTTGTTTTATCTCTGTTTCAATATTCACCACTTCCAGTATAGCTCATTTAGATTTTGATTTCCATTTTCTGGTAAATGCTTTTTTGGCAGCCACCATTATTAGATTCATCAAAGCCTTACCATGTTTAGGAAATTCCGATTCTGTATCATACCTCAAAAAAATCATCACCTCCCTCATCAGACCAATCAGCTCATGTAGCATCTCCAACAGTGCATCCTGCAGGGAATCCCTAAAGTCCGCCAACTCACCGCACTCCCAGAAAATATGTTCCCAATTACCTCTTTCTTTCCCTTCACACCTCCAACATTTGCTGTGTGCCTGACAAAAAATTCTCTGAAGTCTACTCAGGGTACAAAAATATATAGGTAAACATTTCCAGGCAAAAATCCTAAATCTTCCTGACCTTTGTTGCATATTTGGGAGACATACGTATATCCTCCCATTGTTTCTTTGTGAATTGCTTATCCAATCTCTCTTCCCAATCCTTTCTAACCTCCTCTGATTGATTCTTACGGTTATCATGCAATATTTTACATGCTCTACTAATTATTCCTTTTTTAATGGCAGCTACTGTTCTAGATTCTGTTAAACCTTTACCAGTTGTGATCTTTTGTTTAGAACCCTCTCCCCCCATTTCTTTCTCTTTGCCTATACTCTGATATCAATCTCTGATAGGGAAGGCAATCTCTTACCTGCATTGCAAATAAATTCTTGGCGTATTCTCATTCTATCATCTTTCCCTCTCTAGTTATTTGTTCCCAATACCTTGGTTCCTTTGCCAGTTTTCTCCAATAAATTCCAGCCCACTCTTTGCCTATTCTCTGTATCCCTAATTGCAGTCATCCCTATTGGCAGAATCTCCTTTCTACATTCCAGTGTTGGTTTAGTTCTTAGAATACTTTTTGCGACTTTAGGAATATAGTATTTTGCATGATTATTGTTATTCCCCTTAAAGGCCTGCATCTAAAATCCCAGTATCTCCTTGTTTCTGAGTTCCCCCATGTTTCATGATCATCTCTCTCCACTTTGAATTATAGTTTTCTGCTTGTGCTATGTATAGAAGTCTTAACTATGTAGCTCTGAAATACCCTTTCAGATTGAGTAATCCCAATCCTCCCTGTTCTACTGGAAGAATCAGACTATCCTACTTGACTCTTGCAGACTTCTCCTCCCAAATAAAGTCTTTCAGCTCTTTATTAATTGCTACCTACAACTTCTCCTGTGGTTAATAAAAATATGCTTGACTTGTGTATACGACTAAAGAGACTAAAAACATTGTAAATGTTTGCATATTACTATCCATATCCATATAACAAAGCTTCCATTTGGTCAGTTTTGTATTATCTTTTGTTTAGTCTCTTCTCACATATCCTTAGCTGCCACACTAAAATAATTTTTAATCCATACTCCTAAATACCTCATTTTACCATGCCCCATAAAGATGGGTATTCCTGAACCAGTTCATGTGTGTGGGTACATAACTTACCGTTGTTGCCTTTGTTTAAGGTTCATTCATTTTGTATCTTGGAATGATCTGAAACAGTCTCAAAATGTTTCATAACACTGTAATGTCTTTTTCTGGTTTTGTCAGGTATAAAATAATATCATCTGAAAATAAAACCACATTGATCCATATCTATCAGTTTTGGCATTACTTTTGCCATTCTTTTAGCCATTATAGACATACGCACTTTATAATCATCATTTGGTATTATAATGGGCCTGTGTGATGCTGGATCTGATGGATCTTTACCCTCTTTAGGTATTACAGCTACCATTGCTTTATTCCAGGATTGTGATACTTCTCCTCCTCTAAAGATGCTGTTAAAAAATCTTCTAGATCTTTATCATTTTTTTCCTCCTAGCTTCCAAACTTCCACAGGAATACCATCTATTCCTGGGGACTTTTTTCTGTAAATTGGTTACACATCACAATTTTTATCTCATCTCCTACTGTCCTAACCATCAGTAACCAAGCCTCATCTACCTCAAACGTTGGCATATTTCATTCTTCCATAAACATTTCCATTTGTATCTTTCCTTGATTTTTAAATTTCTCTGCTTTATAGAGACTCTCATAGAATTTCCAAAAATATTTCTAATACCTCTACAGGATCTCCTATTACCTTCCTTGTTATAGGTTTACTAAGTTTGGTGACAGGCCTTTCTACTTTGTTGCCTCAGTCAATGTGCTAAAAGGCTTTTGTGCTCTAGTGTTATTATCAAAAAACAGTTGCTTAAAAGCAATCTTTTCAAGCTCATGCAAATTATTGAGGTAATCCCTTGTTTTCTGCCTAGAATTCTGTGGTTGATCCTCTTCCTGATCTGTGAGGTCCCCCCTATTCCACGATATTTTAAAATGTGTTAGTCCCTCTGAATAATTCTTGTTTTCTTAACCATAGCTCACTTTCCTTTATTTCTACCCTATTTTTAAACACCACCTTAATTTTATCCCACTCCCTGGCTATATTTTCTGAAGAACTTTCTATCCTCTCTAACAGCTCCTGAATAATCTCTGCTACCTATTCCTTAAATTCCTCTCTTTTCAACAGATAGGTGGGAAAATGCCAATGTCTCATTTTTATTTTATTACCCTATGCTTTTATTTTAAATATTATTGGTGCATGATCTGAAATAGTTATCGGGTGAGTATCAAGACCTTCAATTAAATGCACATGTTCCTGTGAAATGTAAATTCTGTCTAGCCTAGGCCAGTTTTTATATCTTGGGGAATAATATGTATATTCACGCCAAACTCCTACTACTGAATTCACAACTTCCATGCCAAATATTTTCATAAATTTCTTCAAAAATCTAGCCTTTTTTGTTATATTTTCCCTTCTGGGCCCCCCAGACACATCTTCACGGCTGAAAATCAAATTCCAGTCACCACCTATAAGTAATATTCCTTGCTGAAAACTGATTATTCCTCCCAAAGTTTTCCTAAGCTCTACTATAGCAGTTTTAGGTGGAAAGTAAACCCATACCAGTGTAATCCTCCTCCCTTGCCAGTGGCTCCTTAGCACTGCAAATCTGACATTATCATATTTTTTTATATTTCATCACTATTGGAGCTCCTCTTGCAATTAATAGAAGTACTCCTCTTTTCCTTTGGCCCAGGTATTCCACTGGATAACCATCCTGAAAACCTTTTATCATCAAATTCACATGTTCAGTTCTTTCCAAGTGTGTATCCCGTAACATAGGTATTTGCACTCTACATTTTTAATATTGTTCACTACTCTTTCTTGTTTGCATTTATCTGTGAGGGAATTTACATCTAAAGACATTAAAGACAGCATCATTGTTTTAAAAAGTTATTATGCCTACTTTTAAGTATAAGACCTTTTTGTTAAATGTCTAGTTCCAGCTTTTGTGTTACATACATACACTGTTTGGCAGGTTGAACTTTTATACAGTTGCTTCTTGTCATATCCATTTGTGCCTATGTCACATCTTATAAAATGTTTTGTTTTATTGAAAGCCCTCAAAAAAACACCCCCAATACCCCCTAAAACCTATTAATGTAATACTGTATCAACACACAAAAGCATGTACACCTTCAAATATTGAAGTTTCCCCTCCTAATAGGAACAAAAGTCCCAAGCTGACAGCCACATTCATAGTCCTGAGTTAACCTAAAAGAAAGGTTATCCATGCTAAGACACATGGTACAGCCTGTGCTTCTACTAAATGCTGATTTTTTTTTTCTTATCTTTATAGCTCTCCCAGCAGGGAAAAACCCTTGAATGTTTTCAGAGAACATTAACTACCTTGTGAAAGTCCCTGTACACTTTCAGAGATTATTTTATTTATTTATTTTTACATTTGATAACCGGGTTAGTCTGTCTGGGTTCTTAGAAGCCCATTTTCAGCAGAGACCCGAGGAGAAAAGCTCCCAAAAAAATTTAAGTAAACAAATAGTAAGAACAACGATAAACACAGATAAAATTTTAAGTATACATACTTCTGAAGTAATTATATAACATGCAATAAAGGAATATATAGAATGGATAGAAATACAATACAATACATATATGGAAATTTTCACGTAGTATAGCAAAAAACTAAGCAGAAATATGGTAAGACTAAGGTCAATACATTGCTGAACCAAGGTAATAGGCATGAAGTGAGTAAATATACAGATAAAGTTGTGAAAACTTTAGAAGTTAGTAAATAAATTAAAGAACAGTAATAAGGGAGTATGGGAATTGAGTGTAACATGAGCTAACTAGTATGGAATATCACAAAAGAAAAAAATGTGTAGGTAGTAGTAAGAGAGAGAGCTAGAAGTGATACAGTTAAGTTAGGTTATCTCTGAATGTTTCTTGGGTATTATTTTAGAGCATGAACATATCCAATTTGATAGGAAAAAAGAATTAAGCTGTTTTTTGAAGGCATTTTTGTCTTTAAGTAGTCTAAGGGCTAAAGGGAGTGTGTTCCAATTTTTTGCAACTGGGTGACAGAGTATTTTCCCAAATGTTTTGTTTGGCTTATGAACTTCATGAAAGTATTGAGTAGTTCTTCTCAGTGGGCATTGAGGAGTATAACGTGTCAGAAAATTTGCAAGAGATGGGCAGGATTTAGGATTGTTTAGTATATTGTGGGCTATAAGGAGTTGGGATTGAGGCAGAAAGTTCAAAAATTCAGGCCAGTGTAAACCCTTTAATGAGAGGCAGTGATGGGATTTGTAAGGTTGATTTGCAGCAAATCTGGCTACTTTGTTATATGTGGTTTCTAGTTTGGATATTGGATTACTCTGTAGATGGGTAAGAATAGGCGAAACATAGAGTAGGGATGGTAGAAGCAGGGATTGGGCAAAGGATGGCCTGGATGCACAGGGAAGAAAGTTTTTGTGATGGTAAAGCAGACCTAGTTTTTGGTGTTTTTTTTAATTAAGCTATTAATGTGATGGTTGAATTTAAATTCATCATCAATTATTGCTCCAATGAGCTTTGTTTAGGTGTCAACAGAAATGTTTGTTCCATTAATGGATGTTATGGAAAAGTTCTGTTTTGCATGTTCCAGATTTTTAGGTAGGAAAAGTAGTAGCTTAGTTTTGCTCGCATTTAGCAGGAATTGGTTGGATTGTAGCCAGTTTTCAACTGAGTGGAGTGAGTTTTCCAAAATGGATTGAACGTTTATTACGTTGTCAGCAGAGTTGATGATGGTCGAGTCATCAGCATACTGAATAAGATTGGATTGGGGGCAGGATGAGAAAAGGTCATTGGTAAATACAGTAAAGAAGAGAGGGCCCAATACCAATCCTTGTGGGACTCCTGTCCTAACTGCTAGAAAGGGGGAGTAGGAAGAGTTCCATCTAACAGCCTGGTGTCTATTAGTGAGGTGATCATGGAACCAGGAGATGGTGGAGTTTGAGAAGCCTAGGTTGGAGAGTTTATGGTGAAGTATGGTATAAGATATGGTGTTGAATGCTTTCCACAGGTCCAGAAAGAGGGCTGATGCTATTTTGCTATTATCCCTGACTTGAGCAATGTTATTATTAAAGGATACAAGAGCGGTAGCTGTGCTATGTGTGGGGCGGAAGCCATGTTGAGTTGGTGTGAGTAGGTTTTCTTGTAGCAGATGATTAAGTACTTGCTTATGGATACACTTTTCCAGTATTTTGGAGAGAGGAGACAGTATGGCAATTGGTCTGAAATTGGTCGGCTCAGTGGAGTTTCCTCCTTTATGAAGAGGTACATCAAAAAAATTCTTCCAAATTTCAGGGATTTTGCCTTCTTTTCTGGATCTATTAATCAGGATAGATATGGGGTAAGCTAGAGATGTAGCTGCATGTTTAAGGAATAATAGAGGAAAGGATATCAGCTGAGGGTGAACCGGGTTTTAGTTTAGTTAAGAGCAACTTGATATAACAGATGGGGACAGGTGATAGTGAGAATGAGAGTGATGGTGAGAGAGGTGAATCAGAGGTGGATGAACATGTAGATGGATTGAAAGAGGTGCGGGTGGAGAAGTTAGTTACAGTTAAGTTTTCAATGGTTTCAATAAAGAACTTATTAAGGAGGGTTGCTATTTCCAGATGAGTCTTGTCAGAATAAGGTGTGGGTGGTGTAGGATTACCAGGTGAGAGAAGTTTATTGATAGAGTTTCAGAATTTTTTAGGATTACAGTTGGGATTAAGTGAGGATTGGTAATAGGTCTTTTTATCAAGCTCGATTTGTTTCTTAGCTTTGTTTCTAAGTTCCCTGTAAGAGATAAGGTTGGAAAAGGTATTATTACCTTTCCAAGTTTTCAAAGCTTTATCTCTGGTCTTCATGAGTGTAAGGATAGTTTTAGTTAGTCATGGGTAATATCTGAATTTGATGCGAGTTTTCCTAGTGGGGGCAAGGGAGTTGAGAATGGATAAAAAGGTGTTGTTGAAGTGAAGGACCGCTTCATCAAGAGTGAGATTAGAGAGAAAGGACCAGTTTATAGTACAGAAGAGGTGATTTAGTGACTCAGGAGAATAGCTAGATAGAGCACAGGTCACCTTATATTGTTGTGCTTTATGCAGGTGTTCAGAGTGTCTGTGAACTAGCAAAGGTAGGTGGTCACCTAATGTGTCTGGTAGAGTGGTCGGATTATGGAAATGTTGGGGGTGAGATACTAGTATCCTGTCAATAAGTGAACCAGTAGAGGACAATTTATGAAGGTGGGTAGGGGAAGAGATGAGCTGTGTGAATCCATGCAGGTTGAGAGAGGTAGAAGGTGATTCTTTATTGATCTGCAGCCAATCAATATTGACATGATGATTTCATAAGGGATAGTTTTAGATATCCAGGATAGAAAGTGTTCTAAAATGGGGACATTATTTCCAGGAGGGATATAAATTGATGCAATGGCAATTTTTTATGGTGGCTAAGTTTAAAGTCAGCTAAAATTATCTCAGCTGGGAGAAAGTCAGATATGGGAAAAGAGATAGGGGAGGCAGACAGGCAATTAGAATACATGATTGTGACTCCCCCTCCTCTTTTTGAAAGTCTGTCATGCCTGAGAATATTGTAGCTAGGAGGAAGAATTTCATAATAAGAAATATTTGGTTTTAACCAGGTTTCACACAGGGCAAATATGTTTGGGTTATGTTGAGTGATCCAAGCATGAAGTGTGTTGATTTTTTTAACTATACTTTGAATATTTATAGATGAGAGGGTGAGTCTTTTTTGGGGAATAGTATTAGTAATGGATGATGGAGAGGTGGAAGAGAGCACAGAGGTGGTAGTGGTACTGAAAGTATTTTGAGGAGAATTGTTGGGGGTGGACGTCTCCTGATAATAACAGGTTGGATAATATGAAATTGATTATTGGAGAGATTGAGTGCATGTGTGGATATTTGTTTTTGTGGCTGACATGCTGTTTAGGGTTAAGGAAGTAACTGAATCTATGTGTGGCAATAATGGTGAAGTTAGATAGGGAGGGGGAAATATGAGTAAAGGTAGATGTGTTGTGGTTTGGAGATAAACTGAATGTGGGTGATTTGATGTGTATAATAGTAGTGCTTTGATAGTATGTGAGAACTGAGAGAAAGAGACATGTAATTAAAAGGAGAAGGAGAAATAATATATTAAGAACAGTAGGCATATTAGTAATTAGAATACTGTGAGATAGATGAGATTGTTAGTTTAGAGGGTGACAAAAGACTATAGGAATGGTGTAAGACTGTGAGTTCTAAGGGGGTGGGGATTTAAAGAGGTGTGAGTGTGTTGTGTTGTATGACTGGCTAGTGAAGTGGGTAGAGGAGGTGGAGCTAACTATAAAGGAAATTGAGTCATTGGTGGGTGGGAATGGGGGCAGGGTAGGGGAGTGAAGTGAGCCTGAGCAATAGCGAGGGTGAATGGAGTGGGCCACACAACACCACATGCAACTATCCCAGGAAAATCAATCAGCCAGTTTACTTCAGGTATGGTAGTTTGCAGCACTTTTAATGTTTGCAAATAACTTCTGTGCCCCTGGGTTTGGTTGTTATTAGCAAATGAGTAGGCTTTGCTCCAATTGGTTTCCCCATTCAAATAAACTTTTTAGGTTGCTTCCAATAAGGAGTAACAGTCACAACATGTGTGTTTGATTTATTTAAAAAATGTTCAATGAGACCTAAAAGCAGCTGGTGATTGATTTAGACGTAATGCTGCCACCTAGTGGTATAGTTTGGAACAAAGTTTACATTGTGGGGGGGGGGTCAAACCAGTTGTCCCTGAAAGTGTGCACTACCTTTACAACAGATTAAAAGCTTAAGGATATATCCACATTAGCTATGTGGAGTGTTTGTTGCTTATATTAGTAACAATAATTGATTCTTTCTGATGGTACATACATTTACTTTGGAAACATTTATTCTCAAATGTTTAGGTTGATGCTTGCCTAAAACAGCTTCAGGCTGCAATTGAGGGGACTTCCGGTGGGTGAAACTAACTGTGAAAACTGTTCTGTAAGGGAAGAGACAATATAAGAAATATTAGGTGGCTGAAAGTAGTGTACTGGAGTTAGAATATCAGGAATTAGTTACACAATGCCTAATACAGTGTAGCTACTATGCTGAGTTTCAGACATTTACCATATGTACAATGTTTGGAATCCAGTTAGCTTTTCTGTATGGTTGACAGATAACAATAACAGCATTAATAACTTGTACACAGTGGAGAGCCTTTCAAGAAATGAAAACTAAGTTTCCTTCATTCAAGAAAAAACATACTGGCTTTTAAACTACTTTCTTATAATATAGCAACAACTTTAGTAGATATGCAAGTGCTTGCAGGGTTCAGCTGTTACCGCACGTTATATAATATGGAGTAACACACCCTCTATACAAGACCAGTAAGTCTAGGGCATATTACTAGAGTAATAAGAGCATGCAAGATATCATTTTAAGGAGATGGAAGGTTGCATTGAGTGAGGGGGGGGGTGGATGACAGAAGAGAACACTTTCTGTCGGCTGCCTTAACTCAAGAGTCCCATTCACATCTGCTAAATTATTAAACAAGTATATGCTAGTAGCTAAAACACAGAGGTTTTTATCTACCTTGGGAAAACCCCTGAATGCTTTCAGGGAACATTATCTTCTAACCAGTTTCTCTTTACTTTTTTAACCCAGCCAATCACTCTCCACAGACTGTAGTCAGTTTCTCTTTATCAGATTGTCTCCATGGACACATGAGAATCAGGCAGCTGGTTTCTCTTTTTCAGATTGCTTCCACAGAAACATGAAGACCATCTGCAGAATTGTTACTGAGCATAGATGTATTTGCTAGAAAATAGACTCATGATATTCAATGGTCTTATTTATTTACTTGCTCTCTCTTAACACTTGTTACTAAATAAATCTAAGGTCTTTAATCCAGCCATCCCCCCATGCAAGAATGAGAAAAAGCGCACTCATTTTTCTTTTATCATTATTTTTAACCAGGCTTTTTTTTTACATTGTCATGGCTACATTTCTTAAAACTGAACAAGAAGAGAGAATGGAAAATAAAAAAAAACAGCAGCACCTGTTTACAATCCCCATTACACTTACAAATAACTGAAAAAAACGTTACTTTATAGCATGTAAAGAAAACCACATGCCACAAAATTGGTAGTATTTAAAAAAAAAATATTTACTTACAGTTAACTTTCTCCCTCCTTTTCCCCTCCCCAAAGCACTTTTCTGAACATTAATGACATGAAATACGGCCTATGCTTTAGAGTCCCCCACAACAAACTCTGAATAAGTCACTATTTCCAGACTTTCTTGTTCTGTCATATTTCACAGATATAATTATTGCATTGTAATTCCATATTAAGTTACTGTTTTTATTACTGTTCATCTCCAAAATCCTGTCTCTGCTTCATTTCCAATGTACTATCAATTCTTCTAGTCAACTCTCATGCTCCCTTCCTTCTCTCAAAACATTTTCCGTTGAAACATTTGAAAAGGTTTCACAGGTACAGTCCCTCTGTAGTCTGTATAACCAGAGTAAGAAGAAACAAAATCTTCTTCTGTTTCACAGCTTACTTTTTGTTGGACAGACTTTTGTATTTACTCATTAGCATGCACTTAATAAAAAAAATATTTTGTCCCTCTAGGAAAGAATACCTTGAAGACAGCTGGATATAGCAGTTTAAATCTCATGCCTGCATTTCAACATTCCATGAATAGTGGAACAGATTTGCTCCTCATATGTCTGGTGCACAATGAGTAATCATACTCCACTAATACTCTGCTGTCTCCCACTTTGAGTACTTTGCCCTACTGCCACAGTTTTGTCAGAATCAACTCCTTCTGCTGGTAGGATTGCACCTTTACTATTGAAGGTCTATGTTGCTTTCTTATAGCCAACTTTGGAGCATACACACAATGTGCCCTTTTCACTAACAACTCCTGCTGTGAAACTCCAGTCCAGTTGCTTATTTGCACGTTCATAAAATTAATGCAGTCTGTTCCTTCTAACTTCTCTGGTATAGCTGAAAATCTCAGGTTTTTCCTACCTGCTCTGTCCTCTACTTCTGTTATTTTTTGAAACATCTCTTCCTGAGCAATCTCATATTCATCCAGACTCTTCTTCATTTAGACCTCTGATTTTTGTAGCTTTATCATCTCAACTATCTGTTTAAAGCTTCTTCCATTTTTCCAGCCTTTTGTTGTTTGTGTTGATATACTCCACCAGTGTTTTATTTTAACAAGGTCTGTATGCAGTTATCTTACATCTTCCTGCAGGTTATTGGACATCATGTTTATGGTTGCATTGCTTTTTGCTGAACAGCTGCAGAACTTTCCCCAGTCAGTGTTTCTTCCTCACTTTTTGTAGCTGATTTTTTACAGGTCTTCTGTAGTTCTTTATTCATGGCATCCAGGCAGTGCACTTACTAGCCAGTTACTGAAAGTTATCCATAAACACAAGTCTACTGGCCTTCTCTGCTAGGTTTCTATTTTCACAGTGGGAGAGCTGGAAATAAGCTGTTACTCAATGTGCAGCCATCTTGGAAGTCTATGTCTTCTTCCTCGTATTCTTTTGGGAAGTTGGGGCAGTGGCCGTCTTATGTTGATAAGCTTCTAACAATATTTAATTCTTAACTTTTTTTCCAATACTGGACTGTAATGGGTGGGTGGGGTGGGGTTGTGATATAGCACTAGGCCTATCTGACAGCAATGTACTGAATTATATTACAGTGGCTATTATTTATGCATTTATTCATTCATTCACTTGATCACCATCAGACACTGTCAAGTGGTTATAACTGAGGAGGTGGCACGTGTGTGTGTGTGTGTGTGTGTGTGTGTGTGTGTGTGTGTGTGTGTGTGTGTGTGTGTGTGTGTGTGTGAGAGCAGGCAGCTACACAGGAAAGTGGGGAGTGTAACAAGTGGCACTGTTTGCATCTGACAAGAATGAGTTTACCCAGTCAAAGAATATTAATAAGTTTGTTATTAAAACCATGTACAAAAACTGGGACACTAATTAAAAATATTAAACACAAAAACAAAAGTAATATGTAACTGGTCAGCTTTGGAAGACTGTCCTATGAAAGTACCTGGTGCTATGTGATGATATCTATTAGCTGTATTTGAAGACTGTTGAAGGGACAGCAGCAGCAGATACAGTTCTAGATGCTTCAAGGTTGGATAACCTAAACTGCAGATAATTCAAAAAAATCATCAAAGGCCTTCTTGGTGGAAAAACAGTCTAATGTAACTGACTGAGGAGTAAGGAAAGATCAAACAGATCAAGTGGTCTTTTTATTTTAATAAATACTGTAGTCAGAAGCCAGTGTTTATAAATATAAGTAGAAAGTATGTCTTTAAGCACTTTAATAGCTGCATTAAAAATGACCTGAAGACAAACTGAAAAATGAATTCATAAATGTTAGTTTCTTAAAATGTTAGTGAATGGATTGACTCCATGGTGCAGAGAAATGAAGCCCTGACAGACTTAGATCACCTTGGATAAACAGAGACCTAGGAGCTGGAAGAACCAATGATGGAAAACAGAACTGAGTTGCTAATGCCAGGTCACCCATCCAGATGGGAAAATGTAGTCTACCCTGCTGCAGTGCCAGTACCTACTACAAACAAAGGTCCTGGCAAGCAGTCTAAGCTGGGGGACATATGTTTGGCTCTGTCAGGCTACAGCTGTTTGGCAGTCATTGTAGTGTGCGCGTTTTTGTGTGTGGAAATTTATCTGCTCACATTTGAAAACAGAGCATGCCCATGCAAAGTAGAAACTGGGGAAGGGGTTATAGCACTAATTTCAGTTCACAGCTTGGTGATAGGGAGCAAATGGACACAAGTGTGGCTGTAGCTAAATGATCAACAGATATAAGAAAAGGAAAAAAAAATAATGACAGAAGAGGTTGCCAACTGGATAGAAATGCCTCTGTTAATAGGATTTGAAGTTTTGACAAAAGGAACTATTACTACTGACGTCCTTTTTGAAAGGATAGATACCAGTTTGAAGGGAAAAGAAAAAGGGATGTTAGCGGGTGGGCATAGTATGATGAGGATGTTTTAAGGAAGAAGGGTATAAATGGCTAGAAAATTGCTTCTATCAGCTTGCGTGTTTGTAATCAGCTTCTGTAGAGTAGTGGGAGGCAGATTTTTAAGGTGGAATAGTGGTCACATGACTGGTGCAACGGAAGGAAGTCTGGGAAAATGACAGGAATATAAGCAGAATGTGGAGAAGAAGTAAGCATTTTTCTTGAGTCTGCTGGATACAGAAGGTGATGCTGTATCACTGTTTCTGGATTAATAATGCTTTTGACTATACACATTCCCTAAAATTTAACTTCAGTCAATATGTTGCTGTATTTTCAAGAAACATCTGTTGGTATGACTTACAGTAATTACATGGAGCTATTCTGATAGCTATGCAATCTTGTTGGTGTTTTTTTTTAATACTCATTGAACTAAGGTGAGATTATTACAAACCTTCTACCTACACCAAAGGGAGTCTTTTAATTAATTCCCTGTAGGTACCAAGGTTCTTACTAGGCTTTCAAGGGACTAGTGAGGAACCCAATTTCCCAGTTGCCTCCAAGCAATGTCTGGTTATGTGACATGCCCAAGGTCATGCAGCAGTCAAACAAAATATGAGGAAGTCAAAACATGTACCTCAAGAATTACAGCTCACAACCTTAACTCTCTATGCCAGGTGCCAGACCAAATATGGAATGCTTCACATATTTGCGTGTCATCCTTGTGCAGGGGGCATGCTATTCATTTCTGCATTGTTCCAGTTTTAGTTTGATGTGCTGCAGAAACAATCAGTTTTAATCAATGTCTTTAGATCAGTACAGTAATCATCTCTAAGCTATCAAGGAAGCAGTAGGTAAATAGTAGGTGGCTTGGCTAGGAAAGTACATATTTGTGGGAAGCAATAGCCAGGGAGTCATTATGGCTAGGCTTGTATAGGCCCTAGGGCTGACAGCCTAGTACCTACCTATGAACCTATGACTGGGAGAAGAGTATCACAGAAAAGGAGAATGGCAACACTGAGACTATCTGGCAAATAAACGGATATCTATCAGTCTTGCTGTTTGAGGGCATCCAGTATCAGGACTTGTTCTTGATAGGAACAGCTGTACATGTAAATATTGGGGGGGGGGGGTATTTTGGTTTCTTTTAAGTCCAAAGAAAGCTGAAGGGACATTAGTCACTTAGAAAATTCATCAGGACAGCAGTACAGGCAATCTGTGTATTGAACTGTTACCGATAACAACAATCATGCAGTCATTAGAGAATGGAAGAGTTGGCTGGGTTAGTGTGACCCTTAGCTACATTAGGTTACTGGATGAGGCAATGAGTTTATTCTGAGAATTTAAAGCAAATTTAAGGTCAGAAAGAGAATGACTTTATTTTAGGCTATGCAATGATAGAAGCCATCTAGAAAAGTGCTGACTTTAAACACAGGGATAGCTGAAGAATAGTAAATGGAGGTTTTAAATAATTTATTTAATTTCAGTAATGACCTAGTTTAGATCACTGTCCAAAGATGGCTGTGATGGTTTAATGGGAAATTATGGTAGGTGCCTTGTCATTAAGAGCATATCACCCCCCCACTCATTTTAGGATCTATATTATAATCTCAAAAGCTTTTATTGAGCTGTAAACATCGAAACCACTAAATGGCGAAGACATGGAACAGCAATTTTTTTTTTAACAGGGAAAAAAAAAATCACTGGGCCATTTTTGGGACTTTGCCATTTCCTCCACTGTGGTGCAATCTCGGAGTTGGTATATTTAAGTAGGGGGGTGTGGGGGCACAGCCCCCATATTGGGCTGTGTGCGGGATGAATCCCCCCACTTGGTGTTTGCATTTTTTTTTTTTTGCGGAGCAGCGATTTTTTTCCCTGTTCCGTGTCTTCTCTATTTAGTGGTTTCGATGTCCACAGCTCGATAAAAGAGCATTCGCTCTTTTAAGCTTTCGAGCTTATAATATAGACTCTCATTTTAATACCAAGCTAATAACGCCAATAGTTATGATATTCATTTTTATATATAGGGAAAGCAGGCCATCTTATTTTATCCAAGCTTAAACCACTGAGCGAATGTAATGGTGAAAAAGTCTAATTTGGTGTCTAGGGATTAATTTCTGACACTGATATTACATATATAGAAAATGGTTTTGAAAATGAATGGATGTTGCCATTGTGAAATTGTCTGGGACAGGGTTGGATTCTATATTATCTAATCTTAGAACAAAAAATATTTAATAGGAAAAAAAAGAGTTTTGAGTTGACTAGTTTAAAGAGAATGGAAAAGAAATGGATTACAAAAAAAATGAAAAAGTGGTAGTAAAGGGAGAAATAACTGCATGTGCATTTATTATAGAGCACAGCTTTGGTTATGGAATGAGAATGGCAGTAGTAGTAAGGTGTGAGGAGATGGGAGTGTAATAAGACAATGGGGACATGCTTTAATGACTAACATTATAGAAAAATGATATGGAGGGCTGTTCAGAGAACCTGAGGGGAAAATAAGGGATGGTGCACTTGCATTTCTATTAGGGCCTATATTGCATGCGCCATTCTTAACTCATTCCCTCCAGTAGACCTCTTTTGAGTCTGTACCTTTAACTACCAGTGGGTGTGGCTTCAGCTTTAAAAATGACGTTATCATCTTATATTTCTATTAAATACTTATTCACTGCAGTCATATATTAATACATTTGTGTTTGCCATCATATATGCTTCAAGATAAAATATTCTGATACCTTGTGTGTAGCATGGTTTTGGAATTATTGATGCAAATATGAACAGGCAATATTTGATGCCTAGAGGAGCAGTAGGAGGTAACTGCAGAAACGCCTGTAGACGTCACTCGGCTGTAATGAGTTTAATGACATGCTCAGCAAAGGTAACTGCTGGCTAAGTAGCCTCAAGCCCCATGTCCCTGATCATGGCTGAATTTCAGCAACTGCAAGCCTCTACTTGCTTGTAAAAGCCATGAGTCAGAAGTGCTACTTCCTTCCCACCAGGATGGGTAGGCTGATATCAACCATTTATTCCCTCTCTTCCCTGCCAGACACCACCAGAATACGAGCAACAATTTGAATACAGGTCAGTCAGGTCATAGTCAGAGCTATGTCTCTCAACAGCACACTAGAGTACAAAGTCAAGTGCAATAACTGAAGTTTTAATAACAGCATCATTCTGTGTTTATTTATAGGAAAGGATTCAACTACTTAAAGTTAATCAGGCATTCTGCATATAAGTAAAACTGTAGATACTGTTCACTATTTACTAGAGGAAGCAGAGCTCTTCAACAGCCGGCGGTTCATCTCGAACCAGAGTGTTATTTGAATCAGTAAACATTAAGGATGCTGGTGCAGCATCATGATGCTTGTCTGGCAGTGTGTCCTGACTCCTTTTCCTTCATGACAGCCCTGAGATTGCTGCCCTCAGGAGGTGCATGCATGCCTCAGCACATGTGCTCTTTCCCTCAAGGCAGCCCTGGCATCCCCAAGATGGATGCCCTCAGGAGAGGCATGCATGCTTCAGCACATGTACAACCTCCAGACTGAGCAGCCCATCACTCATGCGGTATGAAGTTGGCGAGGCCCATATGCTGCAGATTGCAATGAACCTTTCAAGTTGCCTCCCTTCCCCCAAGATAGTCGAGACATCATCTGCTTGACCCCATCTGCCTGCTGTGGCCTCTCTGGGTCACAATTTCTTCAAGATAATTAATAGTAAAGTTTAGGAAGTGTCGATCATATATACTATCGGTGGTATAATTTTGTCGATCTGAAGGGGTAAGTCAGGCAAGTGAAGGGAAAGCTCGACCGGAAGACTGAGCTGAGCTGCAGGACATGGATGACAGCAGATAGCTGCAATGACAAAAAAAAAGTGAATGTGACAATTCCACATCATCATTCATTTTCATCGTCAACCAAATTTATAGTTGCTGTTTTAATCAATACATAATACAAATCAGCAATTAGCCTAACTTTGCTTTTTGCTACAATTCTGTAGCTGGTGTTTAGTATTGAAATCAACTGAAAATCCGAATTAAAGGTAATCTCCTAAACTTCATTAAAGTAATTTTACCTTGGATTAGTCAGGTATAAACCAGTTCAGAACTGTAACAAATGTAATAAGTGCAGTAGCTACAGAGTTACTTAATCTGTAAAGGTGTGGTACAACTCAGATGGAAGGGCACACATCTTCAGCAAATTAACTTTTTTTTGGACTTTTAATAGTATTCAAAATATCCTCCAACTTAAAAGGAGTATACCATAATTAGAATAGTTCTGTAGGTGTTTTACTAAGACACCTATAAATCCTCTATGGATGTGCTGCCAGTCACTGGTATATAAATGACCAAAATAATTTTCAGTATAATGAATCATGCAATTAACCTAAAAGAATTTTGGCCAATTTCATCTTGAAAGGACAAGACCTTCTCACTTCTGTTTCTATAAATAAACAGCAAGTCAGTTCCCCGCTTTATCATTCCACATATCAGTAAATTTTAATTAAGTTTCGTAGCTTATATGTACTATTCTTCAGGCAACACATATTCCTTTAGCATGAAGACATTACTATCAGAAATGCTGTCATTCTAACCTGCATGTATTAACTTAAACATTCAAGCTAACCACTGGTCAGCAATAATCAAATGTGCATGGAATTCACTGGCATCAGCTACTGCTTTAAATACATCTCATTTAATTTCAAATTAAACCAATTGCAGGCATGTTAGTCAAGTAATATTTAACACTAGTTTTCAAATTTGAAACACAATTACAGTCTTCTGGTGGAGGCAGCTTTAAAATACATAAGCACTAGGTAGCCTATCTACCACAAGAGTGGTTTCTGGCCCAGAAATTGTAGTTTATTGGCCGTTTGGGCATTTTTCCATCTCTCTCAACTTTCTGGTTTAAAAGCCTGCGTTTGCGCTTGTTTCCCACCTTTCCTACCTTTCCTGTAACTAGTCTAGTCCAGATACAGATTTGCTGTATCCAGGACTGTTTGTAAGCTTCTGTGTCCCCCAAGCCTTTTTGTGTTGGAGGGAAGCCTTCTAGCTTATCAGTGGAAGTGGTAAGCACTAGGTAGCCTATCTACCACAAGATCCAGGTACAGATTCTTAGTTTTAGCACTTGAATTTGCTTAATCATGCTCAGCACTTGTTCAGAACTTGTTGTTAGCATTAAATAAGCTACAAATTACTACAGCACTCAACCTTCCTCGTTACCTAGAGGAAAACACTTTTTGTACTTACTTTCCTCACTTGCTTAGAGAAAAACAGCTCTTATACTCACTTTTCTCACTTGTCTAGAGGAAAGTCGTTTTTTATTCAGGCATGTCCAAGGGTCAGCTCCCAGTGTTCCCTCCTGTCTATCTGATGAATCTGGGTGTATTGAGGCAATGTAGCAATTGCCTCATGTACACAGACAACCCTCTCCTCCTACAACCCAATACCCCAACCTGTGACAGATGCACTTATCTAGCAAAACTAGAGGTAAAGTTCTCTCCAACCAAGACTGAACTTGACAGTCAAGAGGAGAAGGTAAACACTTCCACCACACCACACTCATCACATAGTCCCACTAAACCTACCCCACCAAAATCCACATATAGAAACACAAAAACATTTGTGGAGGCTATCAATAATAATATGCTCAAGCAACAGAGACCTCCAAAGCAAAAATGCAAGCAACCTCCACCCCCCAACACCACCCAAATGACACATAGCCCACAGACTCAGTGTGCCAATAAACCACAGCCTATAAGGCAAACCAAAGTACCCAACGCACTAGTCATAGGTGACTCTATAGTCAGGCACACAGATGTCCCACTCACCAGGCTAAACAAGGAGAAGATTACTGTCAGCTGCCTGTTGGGTGCCAGGATCCGTCAAATAACCCATGCACTCAGGTCACTCCACAACAAGTACAAATATGACTCTGTTATTGTCCATGTTGGTGTGAATGACCTGAGACGTACCTCCCTGGACTACATGAAAAGAGACATGGAAGAGCTCTCCAATCTTGTAGCCCAGGCAGGTATGACCCTAGTCTTGAGTAGCATCCTGCCATCGCTCAGAATGATACTGCAGTAGAAGGACAAATTATTGACTTCAGCAATTGGCTAAGCTTTTGGTGTCATTCTAAGGGGATCCAGTATCTGTCTGCCTGGGACGACATGGTCGACAGACCATGATGCTGTGCCAGAGATGGCCTGCACCTGTCGCCCCTGGGATTCCGGATACTCTTGCCGCCCCTATAGTGCCTTTTTTAGGCAAGGTTCAAATGAAAAATTCACCACTGTAACAGGAACAGGCAAGCAAAAACTTAGGGTAATGCTACTCAATGCTAGAAGTCTAAATCTCAAAATGCACTCACTCAAGGCACTCCTTAAAATGGAGAACATCGTTATCTGTGCGGTGACTGAGACCTGGTTCAAGGCTCTAGAGAGCACCCCTGCATTACCGGGCTATAACTCACACTGCACTTTTTGGTCATCTAACCTGGACCACAACACCAAAGGTGGAAGCGTGTCCGTATTCATTAATGATATCCACACCTCCAGGCTAGTTGCGCAGCATAATGCATTCGAGGTTATCCAAGTGCAACTAACTCTGGGCAAAACTGCAATCCAAATTGTAGCTTGCTACAGATCCCCCATCATGCCCCAGGATTCCTACTCCTCTTTTCTTGATATACTGGAAAATATTAGGGTTCAACCAAACACCCTAATAATGGGTGATATCAACTACCCCACCATTAAATGGGAAAACTACTCATGTACCAACTCCTGTGCACAATGCTTTCTGGAATTAATAAATTCCAATGCCCTGGATCAACTTATCCACACCCCCACCAGGGGTAACAATATCCTAGACCTAGTCATTTCCAACATGAGTGACCGGTGTTCCACACCTGAAATCAACTCACGTTGGTCAGATCCAACCATAAGCTAATCACCCTAGATATTCGCATCCTGCCCCCACCCACCATTAAGGAAACCACGGTAAAAAAATGTCTCCAAAGCCAACTTCATGCTTCTTAAGACAGAAGTGGCAAACTTCATGACATCCATGCAGATGGACAATACAGTTACAACTGCTGAATCCTACACAAATGCACTCTATAAGCACTTACATGACTGCATGGATCGTACTATCCCAAACAGAACCAAGACGCCATTCTCCAAAAAAAACCGAACAAAGCCAATCTGGTGGTTCCCTGCCATAAACAAACTCTACAACAGAAGGAAGAAAGTGTTGCAAAAGAGGGTAAAATCCCATGAGTGGAGGAGCTCCCTAGTCAGCCGAGATCCCTTAATAAGATCCTCCATAGCTATGAAAAAAAAATCACCATTGATTCCAAGGGCAACCACAAAGCATTCTATAGCTATGTCAAGAATCTCAATGGCAAAACCCAGATCTGCTCTGAGTTACACAGCACAACGGCACAAAAATTACAGAACCAACTGATATTGCCAACATCCTGGAAGATAATTTCAGTGCTAACTTTACCCCACTCTCACCCCCTAAAGAGCTCATATCTATACAGGAAGAATGCAGAGTCCTTGTAATCACATCTATGCAGGTAAAAACTGCACTCCTTAAAACCAAAAACACAGCATCCGTGGGACCGGACAACACCCCAGGCAGCATTTTACATGAACTTCAGAACGAACTGGCTCCCCACCTAAGCATCATGTTCAATCATAGTCTCACATCAGGCTTTGTGCCCACAGAATGGCGCACAGCAACAGTTATTGCACTCCACAAAGGGGGAGAGCCACCACTGATCCTGGGAACTATCGCCCTATTAGCCTGACGGGTCTGGAACGTATAATCATGGAACTCATAAACAAAGACATTGGTAACCTCCAAACTCTGGACCCCACCCAGTTCGGGTTTGTGAAAGACAGATCATGCCTTCTGAACCTGATCGACTTTTTTGAGGCAGTCACCAAAGCCGTAGATGAGAGTAAGGTAGTTCACACAGCCTATCTTGACCTCGCCAAGCTTTCGACACCATCCCCCATTCTGGAATTATAGCTAAACTCACTAAATGGTTCATCTTCCAAGCCCCTGTTTACAATTATCAAGGGTAACAGGACTTGTAAGAGATTTGGGATGTATGGCTAGGCTTAAAAAGGCCCTTGTGGTCATTAGCCTAGTAAACACCTATGAACATATAAAATGTTATCCAGATAAAGGTTTCCAATCTGATAGCTGATGTAAAAATGAGTTCAGTGCTATATGAACATACCACTGAGGAACAGATATGCTGGGGAGACCTAGCAGTGGCAGAAACAGTTTAATACACAAATCAGAAACTTCTGTCTACATCTTGCAATGGTGGTGCTCTTGGGGTGGAAGTGGAGGCACAGCATTCTAGGTTGCTACTGCTATAGAATTCCAGAAATCCAAATGGCTATCCAGAGCATACTGTTCTAGTCTGTAAACTTCCAAAAATCCATCATAAATCTGGTCTGGCTCAAGCTAACATCTGGTATGCGTAATAAAATGGTACAAGTCAACCAGTAGGGAGCTAACTTTGATGGGAAATGCAATGATCTGAACATATTTCATAGATCCGTCTCATCTGTGCTACAGACTGTATGGTTGTTCTTACTAGCTATCCAAACAAAGATCTGTGCACGTCTACCATAGAAAGGGCAGCAACTATATGTTCAATGACAAAATAATGGAAAATGTTTATAACAGTGACATCTTCTAGTATAGAGTGAATTCACAACATGATCTTGCTTTTCACCCCTCACCTAAAAAGTGGGTGAGGCTTGCCCTTTCACCCTAGGATATGTGACTGTATCATGATCCCAGTGCAGACCCAGTTCATTCTCCCTGGAACATGCGACAGTGGCACGACTCCCATGAATGTGCAGCCCTATCAACAATTTTATAAACCCAACACACATTTGCTACAGCATGCAAATACGACTTTCTCATTTCCTCTTTATTGTGTATAACCTCCAATTGCCTTTTGGACCTAGATGTCTGTTTTAACCTGTACATATTTATGTCTCCTACTATCTGTTAGTGGCTGCAAGTTCTTTTCAACAGGGCATAGGCAATCCTCACTAAATTGAATTTCATTTTTAGTATGACTATTAAAAATGTTCACATTACTGTTAAACAGGAATCACAAAACTGTTTAAAGTTTGAATAATGTTGCTTAGCTACAGTACTGCAAGAGGGAAAGAGCAATGTGTGCATGTTACACTGCCCTCTGGCATGTATACAGACATCTTGGATTTAGTATATATGCAAATCCACATTTTCATACAGTCTTATTATTCCAGGAGAGGCAGTTACCAGTCCCAGAATTTAAAACTGTTACTGGCCTAAAAGTCATCTTCCTTTTTAATAATTCCAAAAAAATTAACATATATATATTTTTTCCTGTTTATCCCAGGATCTCAACAAATGATTTGAACTACCATCACCCAGATCAGATCATTTGTTCAGGGAGGTGGCCATTCTTAGGTTACATATGGTAATAGCATCACACATATACTCCACCACATTTATGCGATAAGCATGTTATATAACTCATACATGATACATACATACAAAAGTGAAGTCAACAACTCAAACATCAGCTCCTATGAATCAACCCATAATTCAGTGCCGCACCCCCCAACAAAACTTCAATTCCTGATCTCTATGGTATCAAAAAGCCTTAATACAGCATTCTCCAGGCAAAGATCCTTAAATATGTCAAAGAGGTACACTGAGCTGGAGGAGCTACTAGGAATGCATGTTATCTCCACATGCTAAGAAAATAATTGCAGCAGCAATGCATATGCATCTAAGCCACCTCCATATAAAATCAATAAAAAGATCACAATTCATACTAAATTTGAAAAAGCTACTCTATTTTCCTATTAGTGAGAGTAGTTTAACTTTCAGCCTTGAGAATCCATGAAGAGTTCCTGAGGAGCATCCAGAGACCATAAATGTAATCCTCAGAATAGCAGTTCTAACTGGGAAAAGGGAAATATGTGTACTACATCTCAGATTGCTGTACCTGAGTACCCACCTCAGTGAGGTATGGTGATCACAGATGTATTATATATACCTAACCTTTCACCCTACATAGACTGACACATTCTCTCTACTTAACACCAGAAAGGTGGAGATGCTGGCAAGTCAAAAAAATGTGTACCCAATCTTTCCCTATACCATAAGATCAACAATGATCCACATTTACTGATAAAATATGTGCCATGTTGTCCTTGTTTAAGGAATGAAAAATGGGTAACGTGGCAAGCTAAAAGGCTTGGAGGCATAGCAGGATGAAGCTCTGACTACAGCTCAGGTATTGAATAAAGCTGGCAGGGAACATGAGGGGCTAAGCAGATGTGGAAGGGCAATTCATCAAGATTGGGTAGAGGTTTGGGCTTGGATCAATCGCTTGAATGGCAAGTGGGATGGCTGAGGAAGCATGGCTGCCCTAGGTCCTTTGTAGCATGCATAGCACACAAGCACCGTCTTCCAATGCCGGGAGTAGGATCAAGGAAAAATCCCATTGTGAGGCACAGTATAACAGCTCCTCACTGGGCCCTTTTCCCTGGAAGTGCATCTCCGAATGAACCCCAGAAATCTCCATGCAAGAGTCAGAGGCCACCCTATGTGAAGGGCTCTTCTAAAAGGGGAATCTCCACCCAGTGTGGCTTAAAACTCAGGAACTTTATTTTGGGAGCCTCTAAGGATGGGAATATCATAAAACTGGCACAGGGGATCCGAGGAGAGGAAAAAAGTAGACAAGGCATTGCGAACGGAGGCTGATGAGACCAAAGTTCTTATCCAGCACTGATGGTTTAATTGCCCCATATGTACTCCCATTCTACAAATAAGAATCCAAGAATAGAGACATTGTGTCCTGTAATGCTCAACAGATGAGAGGCTAAGCATAAAATTATTAGCTTCCCCTTAAAGACTACAACTCTAAATATTAGTGATCAATTTAAGTTACGTACTCTGGACAGCATCTAATAATTTAAAACAGTATCTACAACACAGTTAATAGTACAACAATCATGTTGATTTAAACCAAAAGTTAACTATGTAATATGGAATTTTTAACATCTACATACCAAATTACAACTCTTTACCTTTCCATGCATCTTCAAATAAGTTTGCCTGTTTATCTTACTGACATATCATAGCAAAAAATGGAAAAGCACCACTAAAATCAGATTTGGCTTTTGTCAAAGGAAGTTTTGTGAAAGATACATGTGTCCCTACCACAACACTGAACATGATTTTCCACCTATTTACAGGTGCCACCCCTCCAGCTTGCTTCTTCAAGTCACAGTATTGAGTTTTACTCTGGGCTTCAGTGGAGAAAGTACAGTTGTGTAAAATGTTACCATAATGGTAGATACCCTTCTCTTCACTGTTGCAGTACTCATTACATTAGGGATCCACTGCCAAGGGCAGCCTGACATCCAGCCAGTATACCAAAGCTTTTAGGTTGCTTTAAAGTACGCCATACATCACACATGCATGCTCCTCACATAGCGTAGGGCATAAAGGTGAAGTCCAGATGTATCACCCTCAGAACTGAGAGCCTCAGTAGGGATGCCGGTCCAAGGAAAAGAGAGGTAATCAGTACGTCCAGAAATGAAATGGACCAGGGGATGGTGGAAGGGAGTGAATACTACAACACTGAAGAGGACAGCTACCATTACAGCAATATTTTACACAACTGTACTATGCCCTTCCATTTCACTGTTGCAGTATTCATTACATTAGGGAGAGTGCCAAAGGCAGGAAGAAACCTGGGAGGAGGAAGTGCCTGCAGAGCCCTCTAGGAAGCCATGAAGGATGGCCCTAGCAAAACCAGCTCTAGCTCTGGAGATTCCATCCAACTTTTAGTGCTTAGTAGATGTATGCACAGAAGTCCAGGTAGCTGCCTCAAGAACAGAGTTAGTATGCACACCCTTGAAAAACCACCAGAAGAAGCCACAACCCTAGTAGAATGAGCCTTAACAGAATACTGAAGGCTCAATATGAAAGGAATAACAAAAATAAATAGCTTTTGAGATCCAAGAAGAAATGGTTTGATTGGATACAGCTAATCCTAAGGACCTAGGATGAAAAGAAACAAAGAGCTGATTAGATTTCCAACGTGTGCAGTACCTTCTCACTTGCAGATTGCAGAGATGGTAAAAAATGGGCAAATTAACAGACTGATTAAGTGACAACTCATTTACCACCTTGGGCATAAAAGAAGGATTAGTATGCAAAGACATCTAGTCCTTATGAAAAACCAAAGAAAGAGGGCAAGCCACAAGGGCTTGATGCTCAGACACCCATCTGGCAGAAGTAAGGGCCAACAAAAGTACAGTCTTCCAAGAGCAATGTTGCAAGGAAGCTGAAGCTGTAGGCTCAAAGGGATCCTGAGTCAATTTTTCCAAAATAAAATGAAGATCCCGGGGAGAAGGAACAGACTTCCTGGGAGGCCTAATATGAAGGAAGCATTTAAGGAATTGTTAAGCCTCAAATCTAGAAGCTAAAGGGGGAGATAAAGGCAGGCAAGCAGAGATAGATGATAACTGGGCCTTAACAGAAGAATAAGCCAACCCAACATTAAGCATTTCACACAGATAACAGAGAACGAAATGAACCTCCACAGAAAGAGGATCCAGGTTATAAGTAAGACTGCAGACAGAAAACCTCTTCCGTTTGGATAAGTAGAATTTTCTAGTATTCAGTTTCCTGGCCTCCTGCAGGACCTTAAGCATAAGTGTGTCCCTTGTCTTATGTGAGTAGGTCTGCCCTGTGAGCTAACTTGTGATTTAAAAGGCGAAAACAAAAAGGCACATAACCGGAGACAAACTAAACGTTTATTAAAAGTAAGCGCTTTTGTTCGAAAAGTAATACACGAACATCTTCAGACAAAATACTATTAAATTACCACCATTTAAATAACCTGCTTTTCAATCACATGACTCACTTGTAAGTCAGATGGTTAATCTGGGTGACATCTGATTAACAAGTGAGTCGTGATTGAAAAGCAGGTTATTTAAATGGTGGTAATATGACTGTATTTTGTCTGCAGAAGTTTGTGTATTACTTTTCGAACAAAAGTGCTTACTTTTAATTAACATTTAGTTCTTCTCTGGTTACATGCCTTTTTGTTTTTGCCTTTTAAATAGTTTGTGAATTTTCCGTTCTGGTTTAGTTGACATAACTTGTGATGACTGCCCTTGGCTAAATGCAGAATAAGAGGGAACCAATGCTGTCTTTGCCAAAAGGGAGTCACCAACAAGATTTTGGGATCATCCTGTGGAATTTTTAACAGGACTTTTGGAATGAGGGGAAGGGGAGGGAAAACATAAAGAAACATCCCCTTCCAAGAAAAGGATTGGTTTGGAAGGTGGAAACCCTGAGGACATGGGACTCTGGCACAAAAGAGAGGAAGCTGTCTGTTCTGAGGGGAGGCAAAAAGATCTATTTGAGGAGTACCCCACTTGTGAACAATGTCCAGAAACACATCCCTGTATAGCATACATTCACTGGATTGAGTTAAGGACCTGCTCATGGTGTCTGCCACAATATTTTGACCTGAGGGAATGTAAACTGCCTGAAGAGCCACTTGATAATAGATAGCAAGATTCCACACGAAGAGTGCCCATTGGCAAAGAAGATAAGATCTTGTCCCCCCCTTGTTTGTTTACATACCACATCAATGTGGTATTGTCTGTACACACCTTGAGATGTCCTGGGGAAAAAAAAGTGCATGAAAATCCTGAAGGACCAGCAAAAGAGCTCTCATTTCTTTGACATTGATGTGCTCTTTCTGTCGAAGAGGTGGCTACACCCCCTGCACCTTTAGGGAGCCAAAAGCGGCTACCCATCCCACATATGAAGCATCTGTGAACAGTTCCTGAGAGGGAAGAGGGGGATGAAAAGGGAGTCCTGGATTCTGAGACAACTGCTGTATCCACCACTGAAGTTAATTCTTGAGACAAGGTAGAAGAGGAAACTACAAATTCTAGGGGATGTGCATGTTGAAGCCAAACTGACTTCAGAAACCACTGAAACTTTCTCATGTGAAGTTTGGCCAGAGACAGCATAGGGATAGTGGATGTCATGAACCCTAGAGCTTTCAGAAATTCACTGGCTGTTAAAGTGGCCAGAGGAAGAAGAGTTTGAAAGAAGAAAATGAGTGTCAATGCCTTAGGTGGAGGTAGGGATGTCACATAGACACAGTCTGAAGCCTCCAACCAAGAAAAACATGGTCTTGAGAAGGAGGCAGAAAAAAACTTTTTGAAGTTTATTGTGAACCCCAGGCTTTGCAGAAGAGAAATGACAAGGTGAAGATTTCTGCAACAGGATCACCAGAGTGGATGCCTGAAATGGAAGGTCATCCAAGTACGGAAATACTTGGATCCCATGAATCTTGCAAAAAATAAATCACAGGAGCAAGGGATTTGGTGAATACCTTGGACCAGCAGAAAGGCCAAAAGGCAAAGCAGAAAACTGAAAATGCCAGAAAGCAACAGAAAAATGTAAAAACTTTCTGAAAAGGGGATGGTTCAGGATATGGAGAGACGCATCCTTGAGATCCAGTGACACCATATAAGCCTGAGGGAACAAAGTCTGAAGGGACAATATTTGAAAGGAGGGCAACTTCAGAAAAGTGTTTAGACCAGAGAGGTATAGAACTGGTCTTCAAGTAAAGTACCCTATTTTCTGGGTACTAGAATCATCCTGGAGTAAAACCCTCTCCCCCTTTGGGACACAGGAACCTCTTCAATGTCCACGGCAATACCTAGATTTGCTCTGAGCTACTGCACAATGGTACCGCCTATACCAAGCCAGCAGATATTGCCAATATACTACCCGTCAGATTCAGTGCCAACTTTACTCCTCCCCCTCCCAAAGGACCAATCACAATACCAGTAGATTGCCAGGCACCCAGCATTACTGCTGCACAGGTTAAAACAGCACTGTCCAAGGTCAAGAATACAGCTTCTATGGGACCTGACAATATCCCTGTCTGTGTTCTACATTGAACTACAGAGTGAACTGGCACCTCATCTGTGTGACCTGTTCAATCACAGCTTCATCTTCAGCTTCACCTCAGGCTTTGTCCCTACTAAATGGTGCACTGCTACAGCCATCCCCCTCTACAAAGGAAGACTAGCTACAGACCCTGGGAAATATCGCCTCATTAGCCTGACGAGTCTGATATGCAAAGCTATGGAACATATCATCATGGAGCTAATAAACAAGGATATAGGGAATCTCCAAACTCTGGATCCCACACAGTTTGGTTTTGTGAAGGGCAGATCATGCCTGCTCAACTTGGTCGACTTAATTGAGTCAGTCACCAGAGCTGTGGATGAAGGCAAGGTGGTTCATACAGCCTACCTTGATCTGGCCAAGGACTTTGATACCATTCCCCACTCAAGAATCATTGAAAAACTCACCAAGCTAGGCATCAACCCCTATATCACTAGGTGGGTTGCAAACTGGCTCACAGATAGAACCCACAGTGTGAAAGTAGCTGAATCCAAGTCAGACTGCTGACTAGTCACGAGTGAAGTCCCACAGAGTTCACTCCTGGGTCCTCTCCTGTTTGGTATCTACTTCTCTGAAGTCCAGGCCAACATGAAGGGATTCTGGCTGACAAAGTTTGCAGATGATTGCAAGTTGAGAGTTATTGTTAACTCCCCAAGTGATGTTGACATCCTACAGAATGGCCTCACTGAGACCAGTGACTGGTGTCAGAACCATGGCCTTAAACTCAATGCCAAAAAATGTGTCATCATCCCATTTGGGAAAAACCTTATTCCTATGAATTACCACATTGATGGTAGTCCACTGAAAACAGAAGACGTTACAAGAGATCTGGGAATACAGGTTGACAGCAACCTCTCTTTTGATCACCACATTGCCACTGTGGTCAGACAGTCCTTCTATATGGCACATCTCATTACTAAGGGTTTTGCATCCAGAAAGAAAGAGGTCATTGTCTCCCTCTACTCTTCCCTCATTGGGCCAATCATTGAGTACAATGCCCATTTGGCATGTACCTCACTAGACACATGCAACAACTGGACAGGCCACAATAGTACCTCACAAAAGGGATCCTAGGCCTTAAACACTTGTCCTATATGGACAGACTCAAAAAACTCCAACTATTCTCTGTCTCATATCACCTACTTAGAGGCGATCTCTGCTTGACTTACAAATCCATGTCTGACCCAGCTCTCTTAGAAATGCTACATCTAAAGAAATCCCAATCCCTCTGCACCACGCGCTCTAGAGACCTCAACCTCATTACCACAATCAACAGAACGTACTGGAGGGACAGCTTCATAACCTAGAGACTGTCCATGCTATGGAATAGACTTCCCATACATGTCAAGCAGAGCACCTCCCTGACCCTCTTCAAGAGAACTCTTGATGAGTGGATGGGAAATAGAAAATTCACCCCGGGGATAACTCCAGTGGCTTTACTCGACAGAGGCAGTAGGAACTAAGGTTGGCTGGCATGATGCCAGGGCAATCTTATGGCTAGGATTGCCAAGGCTCCAGGGCCATTAGCCTAGTACACACCTATGAACCTATGAATAGTACCCTGAGTCAAAAGGTCCCAAAGCACCTCTGGACAGAAGGAGAGTTGCTCCTGAGGAGGCTGAGGAATACCCATAAAGGGGAGAAGGGATTTTCAAGCCATGAACTACCCCTGGCGAATAATGGACAGGACTCAGGAATCCTGAGTAATCTGTAGCCAAAGAGAAAGGCAAAGAGAAACAGGAAAGTGGCTGTGAAGAATAGGATAGTCAGACAGCACCTGGTTTATCTGGAAAAAGAGATTTCTGAGGCACTGAAGTCTAAGTAGCCTTATCAGGAGGAGCCCACTTGCCACCCTTTTTACCCTTAGGAGGATGGTGAGATTGTCTGCGAACAAAGGCGGACTTATGGGGTAGTTTCTCTGAAATATAGGCACAGGAAAAACAAACACATGTTTAAGTTCCTGTAAAGCCTTGCCTTTATCCTGAAGGGACTTAAACAGAGCAGAAGCAGCTTCACCAAACAAGTGTTTATTTTTAAGAGGGGCATTCATCAACTTAACCTTAATATCATCAGGCAAAGGTTGAAGCCAAAGCCAAGAATACCTCCTCATCACTGGGCCAAAAGCAGCAGCCCTAGAGGAAGCATCTGCTGCATCAAAACTACATTTGATGGAATGATGAGCCACCTGGCTGGAAGTCCTTAAGGGGCAGAAATTTTACCCTCAGAGTCTGGAAGATCAGAAATAACCTGACAGGCCTGGGATAGGAGTGACAACAAATAACTGGACATATAGGTCTGATAATTAACAGCCCTAAAAGACTTTCCATGGTCCTGCTATCTTGTCAGAATATTCAGAGAGCACTGAGGGGTCAGCAGAAGGACACTTGTACAAAGGTTTGCAGTCATCAGGAAGCCTAAATAATCCATCAGGTTTCTTGGAGCAGGGGGCTGAGAATCTGGAACCTTAGAAGCATAGGAAAATGCATCCAACAAGGCAGCTAAAACAGACAGAACAGCAGAAGAGTTAGGAGAATCCATCTGCAGCAACTCATTAATATATTTTATATATCTCAGAAACCTGAGCACAATCCCATTCAAAGAACTCCCATCATCCTGGAGATCATGTCCCCAAAATAAATCTCTTCAAAGGGAGCATCAGGACTGGTAGATTCTTCTTCCTCTGATCCAAAATCCAAAGGAGATGGAATTCGAGAAGAGTAAGCAAGGGATTCATCATCCAAATCTTGTTCCTCCTTAGAGGAATCCTGTTCTTTAGGTTCTTTTAGGGGAGTACAGGACCAAGAGAGGCTGGAACAGAAACTCCCTGAGTAGGTTTCAATGCCATCAAAGCACTAAAAAACCATGAGTGAAGCACTGACATTCACTTTGTGGATCCTTAGGAGCAGGAGTAACATGTTTAGTCTTTTGCTTTTTCTTCAATCAGATGTCTGCCTTATAAAATTTGCAAGGCTCTGACCCAGGATGGCATTCAATAATGATAGCAGGGACTTCTTCTCTGACTAATATTTGAGCAACCCCACCCTAGGCTTCTTGGAGGTAATCAGCCGTAGTTCCCCATGAACATCTGAAACAGACGTCTGCAAAACCTCCTCTGACATACTTTAAGTCGGATCCCCGCCAGCCTCCAACCTGGTCATAGTATAGGAATCCAGTGATAAAGCTGGGCAAACTTCTGTGCATTCACTCACCTCAGGAGAGATGTCCAGCTGAGGCTGAACAACAGAAGATTCAGGCCTAAGCTTCTTGCCCTTCTCCTTCACTGACAGCTGTCCCTTGGAACAGGAAGTTCCCTCCATCAAGTCTTTCAAAGGAATTATAAGATGCTGGTTTTCAAGATACAATGCCAAAGAAGAGAGCCTACTACAAAGGCTTTTAGGTACAAAGGCCTGACAGATGGAACAGGGTGTATGGCTGTGGGAAGCACCAAGGCAAAATGGACACTGTTTCTGCCAGTCTTTATGAGGAATCTGCCACTCACACTGGCATTTAGCCTTTTTGCATGACAAGAAGCCCCACAAACAAGAATAAATGAAAGGTAAGTAAAAGGAAAAGAACCCTGACTGGGCACTTATCTGCAACAGTTTAGTGAACCAGCAACAAAATGAGCATTCATACAGATGAGCAAATGATGGCATTCGGACTGGCGGAAAAGAAGTTCTGAGGATGGCATGTCTGGATGTCACCTTTATGCCCTATGTTACGCGAGGAGCATACGTGTGATGTATGGTGCACCTTAAAGCAGCCTAAAGGCTTTGGTATACTGGCCGGACATCAAGCCACCATTTGCAAGAAATTCCAGTTGTAATGAATACTGCAACAGTGAAATATTAGGTATCCAAAAGGATTCACCACAGAGGTCATGACTAGACACAGAAATTTTGTTAAGATGATCATTTTAAGGACAGTCATTTTGTGACTTGTTGGTCTCCATCTTTGCAGTCGACTATTACTCTGCTATCATAAACAAGTTCCTAAAGACTAGTGTTGATATAAGGGCCATGCCTAGGTAATGCAGACAGCTCACAGATAAGCCAGCAGGAAAACTACAATGCCATTCAGTGTAGGGAAGTCAACTAGCACAAAAAAGATGGAGCTTTATAAGACTGATCTTATAACTGGAAAGCTGGCAAAAGTTCTAAGAAATGCTACAGACCTCAAAACAGGCCTGGCAATAGAGAACAAAATGTCATCCACAAACAGGCTAAAGATTCCATAAGAACAAGCAAAGCCTGAGTTCCAGTCCACAGCTACAACAAACTGGCAGAAAGTGAGCACCCCTATCTGGTAATCTTACTGCAACCCAGATGATCAGTATTCATTTAGTGGAATGGGTGCTGGAAGGTATGGGGAGGATAGGAGTGAGTGGCTGTTGCTAGCTATTCAATCTTGGTGAGGGGAAGGTGGTTGGGTCTCATCATTTGGGTGACACTTACAGGGAGGACATGGTATTACACATGCATCCCAGCAGTGCACTACAGTATGCCAGTGAAGTGTGTGTGTGGAGGCACATATGCTTCCATGGTAATGTAGATTTGCTGAAGTTTGAGTGAGCTGCCTTGGAGACTAGGAGCTTCAGAGGGTGGGAAGTCTTTATCACCTATTGACTGACCTTTTCATTCCTGTGATGCATTCCTCTGTATCACAGGAATGAGCAGAATGTCAAATTTAATTCTTAAGTTTTAAAAATGCAAAGTTTTCTATAAATTGGTAGGAGACATATGGAAATTCCACCAAAAACATCCTAAACAGTGGCTAGGTTTGCTGATGGACCCCAATCCCCTTCCAAATAATTCAAAACACTGTTTGGAAAATACATCTTCAAGCCAATGTTGTTGTTTGTCTTTTCGGCTTTTCCCTGTTAGGGGTCGCCACAGCAGAACTCCGGTCCGCTAATGATTGGCAGTAGATTTTTTATGGTTCCAAGTTGCCAGCCCGATGCCCTTTCATGCATGTCTTTTGGAGGCCACTCGACTGCGGGGAGGACATGCAGACTTCCACACAGAAGGCACTCCAGCCGTGAATTGAACAGGAGAACCTCTTGCTGTGAGGCAACAATGCTACCGCTGTACCACCGCGGCTTCCACATTTTCAAGCCAATAATGAGGTCTTTTATAAAATGAATATTTTCAGCACAGTGGGAGAGTTTGTAAGTCATGTCAGAAACTAAGTGTTGTGGTGAAATCACTAAGTGGGAGAATTCAAGGCTCGCTGCAGTAATTCTCACCTTCATATACAAAAGTTCCCATACTTTATTTTACAGATGCCAGAGATGCATTTATGCTATTATTCCTAAGATCACTGAAAGTCAGCTATCAAGACAGAAGATCCATTATGGTTCTCTACTTCCCATCCTCTCATTCCATTTATCATAAAAACTACTAGGGTTTGCATATATTAAGCACTCACAGGAGTCCTATAACATTAATGCCAATGGATTCCTTCCCTATGATTTCCCCCCAAACTGATTGCAGAGATTATCCAGTGTGTAGCATAAAGCTCTTGCAATGTAGCAAGAAGTAGTCCACTCTCCTCAGGGAAAAGCTTCCATCCAACGAACACAAGGGATGGGTAAATATCACAATCTCTGGTCAGATTAGTGAAAGGGGAAAGCTCATAGGGTGAGAATGCTAAATGATACATTTCCCAAAATAAATATCATCACTGCAAGACTATGTACTTCAGAAAAGTGAGTCAATATGGAATGTGGAGACACCTCAGGGGAAGCCAAATCTAACAGACCAAGGCCAAAAATGGCCTTGTCTATTCCTAAGATTAATTGTGTAGACATTTTAAACAATGGTGTAGACCTTTTAAACTCATCCAGTAGGCAATCAAAAGGAAAGGTTAAAATATTCAACTCCCAAAAGAGAAGTACCTTGTCATTGATCAGGTCAAAAATATTCCTAAATTTGCTGTGTGAGGACATCGGTGGAAGACAGTTCAAAATCATAGTGCATGTATCATTGCGCCATGCCATGCTCATCACTATGAGGGAGGCCTTGCCAGCACAGAAAGTAAGAAAGTACAGTTGTGTGCACTTGACATAAATGTAGATGTTCAAGTGTATTCACTGTTACAGTCATCACATTTGTGTTATCTCTGCCAAGGTAGCCCTTGGCCGGCCTGAATACCAGAGGCTTAGTATTTCTGTGCCGGTTGCTGTTGCTTCAGGACTGTTGTCAGTTCGTCAGTAGTATAAAGTAAGGCAGCCAACGTCATTACATCAGTTTTTTTTGCCCTGTCAGGAGCCCCCAAGTGGGAGCCAGGTTATGGTCGTAGAACCCCACCAGTAGAAAGGAAATACCAAAATGTTCCTTGTAAAGAGAGAGAGAGAAAGAAGAGGGGGATAGAGAGAGGGAAACCAGGACTGCAACAGTGAATACACTCAAACGTCTACATTTATGGTAAGTGTACACAACTGTATTATGTTCTTTGTGTTTCACTGTTGCAGCCATCACATTTGGGTTGATTCCCAAAGCTGAGGAAAATGGTGGAGGCAGTCAAGGAGACCAGGGGCTGGCTAGAATGCCGTGGCAAAGCCTGCCCTGGATTTGAAGAAGATAGGCAGGTGATAACGCTTGATGAAAGTGTGAACAGATGTCCAGTTGGCAGCCTCCAGGATGTTCCTGGTAGGGACTCCTCTGAGGAAAGCTGCAGATGTGGGGGCTGCTCTGGTGCAGTGAGTCCTGACCCCCTTATCAGGAGGTTTTCCGTGTTGCTTGTAACAGAAATGGATACACTGTGCTATCCATTTTGAAATTGTTTGTTTGGAGATGGCTTTGCCCTCTGCCCCTGGAGCAAAACTAACCAGTAATTGATCAGACATTCTGAATGACTTAGTCCTGTCTAGATAGAATCTGAGCTGTCTGCGCACATCTTGACGGTGCAGGATCCTGTCTCCCTTGTTTTGTGGGTTAGGGAAAAAGGTAGGCAAATTAATGGATTTGATGAGAGCCACACTGGACACCACTTTGAGCATGAAGGATGGGTTAGTCCTGAGGGAAACCTGTCAGCATGGAAGATGATGAAGGGCTCCACAGCCATGAGTGCTTGTAGCTCAGAGACTCTTCTGGCTGAAGTGATGGCCAGAAGAAAAGCTGTCTTCCACGAGAGAAATTTTAGCTCTGCTGAAGATGCTGGTTCACAGGGTGGCAGAGTTAGCTTTTCCAACACAAAGTTAAGGTCCCAAGCTGGGGTGGGTGCTCTTCTTGGTGGCCTCAAGTTGCTAGCCTCTCTTAGGAATTGTTTGATCAGACAGTATGAGAAAAGGGACTGCTCAGTGTGGAGATAGCAGAGGCATGAATTTTAATAGAGGTCAATTCCTCGTAGGTCAGATCTGACCACAAGCTAATCACCCTAGACATCCACATCCCACCCCCACCCCCCATTAGGGAAACCACAGTAAAAAATTTCTCCAAAGCCAACTTCATGCTTCTTAAGACAGAAGTGGCAAACTTCATGACACCTATACAGACTGACAATAGAGGTACGACTGCTGAATCCTACACAAAGGCACTTTATAAGCACTTACACGAGTGCATGGATCATGCAATCCCTAACAGAACCAAGATGCTATCCTCCAAAAAAGGAAGCCAATCTGGTGGTCCCCTGCCATATAGTGAAGTAAAGTCCACAGTCCGATAAAACTGTTCCAAAGAAAGCAACAAAAGTCCGTGCGCTGTAATATTAGAGCTTTTATTAACCACAAGCACTTTCGGAGAGACTCCTATCTCTCCTTCCTCAGACAAAAATGAAACAACCAGTTGTAGTATCAAACTTTCTTTAAAAAGGGTGCTGTCAACTAATTAACCAATTAGTAAACAAATTGCCAATTACCAATTCAACAGCTTGTGAGTTTAAAATCATACAGAACCAGCAGCTAAAATATTAGAAACAAAACAAAACAAAACTTCACTTTAAAAATGCGAGTTATTTCGCCATTTAAAGCATAAAACTTCAAGCCTTTTCTATCATAAAAGGATATAATGTCTGTCAGTACTCATATGTGTGATATACACTGTTCTTATGTTGTATAAAAAATATATACACAAATACGTAAATTATAAATTACGTAGTAAATGCAACTACATCCAAAGGCTAAGCCTTAAACATTTAAATTTAAATTTAAATTTAGCTCATAGTGCTAACATTTAAATGATTGTTGACATGGAACTGCAAAACTCTCATGAGTAGCTTTCCAAGTATTAACACCTATAAGTTTAAAATTTTAAAATTTTAAAACAAAAACTTCTGTACATTATCAAATATACTGTTATTCTAAGAATACTCTAAGAAGAACCAATTATTAATTTTTAATGTTTAATTTTTACAATACCTGCAGCTTATAATTGAGCGAATATGTGTAAGCCTAATGTGTTACAATATTTATAACGACGCTAATAAATTTTATGGTTTGTTAAAAATAGGTACAAACCACTATGTCCATGTGGCGTTATGTTGTTCTCTTAAATGCAATACATGCGTTAAATAGTTAATCAATATAAAATCCTATATAGGTCAACTCAACACTTCACTTCGTAAAGTCCCCTATGCATTTGTATTAGACGCTAGGTACAGCGTCATTCAAAGTGGAACCAAATCAAAAATATGACTTAGCTGTGCATGGAGAATTTCCAAAAGCTCCCTGCTAAGTCAAAAGATGTTACCTTTTACAAGCTAATAGTTTTAAAATACAAGTGAGCGATATTGCTTAGCCTTTGGATGTAGTTGCATTTACTACGTAATTTATAATTTACGTATTTGTGTATATATTTTTTATACAACATAAGAACAGTGTATATCACACATATGAGTACTGACAGACATTATATCCTTTTATGATAGAAAAGGCTTGAAGTTTTGCGTTTTAAATGGCGAAATAACTCGCATTTTTAAAGTGAAGTTTTGGTTTGTTTTGTTTCTAATATTTTAGCTGCTGGTTCTGTATGATTTTAAACTCACAAGCTGTTGAATTGGTAATTGGCAATTTGTTTACTAATTGGTTAATTAGTTGACAGCACCCTTTTTAAAGAAAGTTTGATACTACAACTGGTTGTTTCATTTTTGTCTGAGGAAGGAGAGATAGGAGTCTCTCCGAAAGTGCTTGTGGTTAATAAAAGCTCTAATATTACAGCGCACGGACTTTTGTTGCTTTCTTTGGAACAGTTTTATCGGACTGTGGACTTTACTTCACTATCTGTTTTGCTCACGCTTAGCAGCTTGTTCCCTCGAATTTTTGTCTTTCAGTAGTTTGTTTGGTTTTTGGAATCGTAGTTGGTCATGTCCAACGAGGGAAACGCTGTTTCGCAGGGCTCATTGTTCTCCCAAGACGGGAGTGTTGCTGGCAACAGTTCGGGAACTAAGGTGAAAGATTGTGAGGCGAAAGCCGATGGAGATTTAACCACTCTTATTCATTTACTTATGGGAAGAATGGATAGTTTTAGTCAGAGAATGGACTTGTTGGACAACGCGTTTAACACACGAACCAGCACGCAGCTAGTAACGCAAAGAGTTGATGTGAACTCCGGAACTCATGGCCTTGCACCGGTTACCGGTTTGGCTACTAGAAATCAGCAACCAACTAGCGGGGCATCTTTGGATGTTAGCGACATTCCCGCTGGGCAAGGACACAATATAGTTTCGGCGAACGCCGGAACACAAGGTACTGTTAGTTCTGTTAATGATTCTCTTCCAACAGTATCACTGTATTTAAACAGAAAAAACTTTTTTATGACCACTGACAAAACAGCGACAGGGGCAGTTAATACAGAGACTACTGATGAGGCTAACATCAATAACATTGCAGAACTTATTGGAGATTTCGATCACAAGCTGTTTAGGTGCAAAAAACTGCAGCTCGAAATCTCTTATTTAACCGAATGCCTGGACAGGAAGATAGTCCCTAAAGGGCTTAGGCAATGGAGGTTCCCAGTAGGCTTAGAGGATGGTTCTGAATTTCATGGACAACTTCTGGCCTTATTTGATAAACACTGTTTTGAATATATGGCGATGCTGATAGATTATTACACAGCACAGGTGGAGATTTACAGAAATGATTTGGCTAGCTTAGAACAAGAAATCAAAAATAACCATGATTTCTTGCGCTACAAATATGACTATTCACGAGTGTTTTCCAGCATTGATGCCTCTATTAATAAGCTCTGTGACAACAAGAAAAAGAAAATCACTAGAGATATGAGGCAATATGCTGACAATAAAGCCTACCCTAAACCCCCACAGATTAACTCAACCAGTAATAAAGTTAGAGGGGCATTGTCTAACGCCAATAAGAAAAATTTGGGTACTAGAGCTCATAATATGTATGAGTTGGACAATTTTTTAGAGGAAGGACATAATAGTAACAATTCCCCTAGTGATGAAGAAGAGGATGTCGAACTGGATGATGAACAACAGCAGGTCTTCGTACCTGTGGTCAACAATAAAAGGAATGGAAGAAAGCAGAGCACTAGGGCAGTTCAGGCACGGGGAGAACATCAACAGGGTTTTGGCCAGGCCCAGAATCCACGGGAGAGGAACTTGAGGTCGAACACCAACAGGATGGCCCTGAGGAGCAAACAGAACCAGAACAACAGATGATAAAGGAGCCTAGTCAGCCTGTTATTGTTTGCAGTAACGAAGGAGATTTTAAGATCTTTAATTATACTACATTAAACATCTCTTCTGCTATGGCTGACTTTTTTTCAAAAGGACTGTCCTTTGTCCCTGATACCCGTATGGACTTATCTAAAACACTTGTGGACCTTAAACTTTATGTCCGCAAATTGAACCTTTTGGCTGTCTTAGGCAAAAGCTCTTCCCTCATTAGACCTTTTAGAATTGCTAGTTTATTTAACCCACCCTTGATAGGAAATCTAAAAACCTTTGAAAAATCCTGTGAATTAGATTTAAGGTTCTTGGCTGAAAGCTCACTTAACAACAAATATAAACATAGGTTAAACATAACACGTGAGGAACGTGATTTCATCAAATTACTACAGGATTGTAGAATTCGGGTTATGAAACCCGACAAGGGTAATGGGCTCATCTTTATGAATCAAGTGGATTATATTAACAAGCTAAGTTCCCACTTAAATGATGGCCCATATGAAAAAACTAGCACTAATGAGGTTATTACAGCATTTAATAGGGTGAAGGCTACGCTTGAAGATTTATTCTTGGAAGATTTTATAGACACACACATCCACTCTTTTCTTAACATCACAGCACCTAGAATGCCTTCCTTTTTTGGAACGCCAAAAATTCATAAATCTATCTGTGAACCCCCTTTCAGACCTATAGTAGATGGGAGGGGGTCTATGTTGGTGTCTTGCGCCAAATATGTGGATGTTGTCTTAAAACCATACTTAGAAAAAGAAAATCAGATCTGTAAGGATTCGTGGAGCTTTCTAGAGAATATAAACAAAATACCCTTTGACCCTGACTTAAGCTTCCTAACTGTAGATGTGAAGGAACTTTATACGGTCATTCCACAACAGTTGGGATTGGAGTGGGTGAGGGACTTTTTAGAGACAAGGAATGTGGAACAAAACATTGTCTACACAATTGAAACGTTGCTAGAAATGGTGTTAAAATACAACTTTTTTAGTTTTGACAACGTTATATACAGGCAAGTTTCTGGCGTAGCAATGGGCTCACCATGTGGGGGGTCTTTTGCCAACTGTGTAATGGCACAATGGGAAAACACATTATTGTTTAATAACCCATTATTTAAAAAACATGTCGCCTGGTACACAAGATACCAGGACGACATGTTTATGCTATGGAAGGGTTCCTCGGACATGGTGGCTCCTTTTATTGATGATATTAAGACCATGACCCACTTCTTGGATTTCACATTTGAAGTGAATGAGAGTAAAATCAGTTTTTTAGATATTAATTTGACCAAAGATAAAAAACTTGCTATGTTTATTAGTAACATCTATAGAAAGCCCACGTATTCTAATGGATTCCTGCACTTTGGTAGTTGCCACCCTATCCATCAAAAAAGAGCTGTGGTTAAAGGGCAGATGGTTAGGGCGGCGCGGATGATAACCAAAGATGAGGATTTCCATTATGAATGTACCAATTTAACCGCTATGTTTGTCAATAGGGGGTATCCCAATTCTTTCATTTTGGAGATTGCATCTGAAGTGAAACACAAAAGGGAATCTGGCCACTTTAGACCCATCCTTAATAGAGCAGGGCCGAACTTGATGACTAACCAAGACTCTGTGGGGGGCTTGAACAGAAAGGGTGGAGAAGTTGATATAGAGGTCAGATTCTTGTGTACGTTCTCAATTGATCACCATTTTATTAGGGGAATCCTACAGAAAAATTGGGCCAACATAAAAGAAGATACAAATTTACAGCAATTGTTGGGCACAACACCCAGTATAGCCTTTAGGAAAGGATTTAACTTAAAGGCATTGCTAGAAATGAACAAAAATAGTTCATTTAATAAAGTTAAGGGTATGGTTAAATGTGGACTGTGCAACCAGTGTAAATTCATGCAGGAAGGTAATTATGTGGTTATTAACAATGTGAAATACAAATTAACAGGTAACTTTACCTGCTCATCTAAGGCAGTGGTGTATGTGGCAAGCTGTAAGCAGTGCCCTGCTTTCTATATAGGAAAGACTGAGAGGGCACTGCATAAAAGAGTTTATGAGCATTTATATGCTATTTCTAAGAGCGACACTAACAACGCTCTAGCCTTCCATGTTATGGACAACAAAGAACATAGTTTCAGATTTATGGTTCTGAAACAAATTAGGACACAAATGTTTTCAGGTCCATGGCAATTGTTGTTAGAAAAGGAAGAGCTATTATGGCAGCTCAGGACAGCTGCACACACACACCCTGGCTTAAATGAAGCAATATCGCTCACTTGTATTTTAAAACTATTAGCTTGTAAAAGGTAACATCTTTTGACTTAGCAGGGAGCTTTTGGAAATTCTCCATGCACAGCTAAGTCATATTTTTGATTTGGTTCCACTTTGAATGACGCTGTACCTAGCGTCTAATACAAATGCATAGGGGACTTTACGAAGTGAAGTGTTGAGTTGACCTATATAGGATTTTATATTGATTAACTATTTAACGCATGTATTGCATTTAAGAGAACAACATAACGCCACATGGACATAGTGGTTTGTACCTATTTTTAACAAACCATAAAATTTATTAGCGTCGTTATAAATATTGAAACACATTAGGTTTACACATATTCGCTCAATTATAAGCTGCAGGTATTGTAAAAATTAAACATTAAAAATTAATAATTGGTTCTTCTTAGAGTATTCTTAGAATAACAGTATATTTGATAATGTACAGAAGTTTTTGTTTTAAAATTTTAAAATTTCAAAATTTTAAACTTATAGGTGTTAATACTTGGAAAGCTACTCATGAGAGTTTTGCAGTTCCATGTCAACAATCATTTAAATGTTAGCACTATGAGCTAAATTTAAATTTAAATTTAAATGTTTAAGGCTTAGCCTTTGGATGTAGTTGCATTTACTACGTAATTTATAATTTACGTATTTGTGTATATATTTTTTATACAACATAAGAACAGTGTATATCACACATATGAGTACTGACAGACATTATATCCTTTTATGATAGAAAAGGCTTGAAGTTTTGCGTTTTAAATGGCGAAATAACTCGCATTTTTAAAGTGAAGTTTTGTTTTGTTTTGTTTCTAATATTTTAGCTGCTGGTTCTGTATGATTTTAAACTCACAAGCTGTTGAATTGGTAATTGGCAATTTGTTTACTAATTGGTTAATTAGTTGACAGCACCCTTTTTAAAGAAAGTTTGATACTACAACTGGTTGTTTCATTTTTGTCTGAGGAAGGAGAGATAGGAGTCTCTCCGAAAGTGCTTGTGGTTAATAAAAGCTCTAATATTACAGCGCACGGACTTTTGTTGCTTTCTTTGGAACAGTTTTATCGGACTGTGGACTTTACTTCACTATCTGTTTTGCTCACGCTTAGCAGCTTGTTCCCTCGAATTTTTGTCTTTCAGTAGTTTGTTTGGTTTTTGGAATCGTAGTTGGTCCCCTGCCATAAACAAACTCTACAACAGAAAAAAGAAACTGTCGCAAAAAAGAATAAAATCCCATGATTGGAGGAACTCCCTGGTCAGCCTCAGTAAAAAGCTGAGATCCCTAAATCCTCCAAACCTAGTTACGAAAACAAAATCACCACTGATTCTAAAGACAACCTCAAAGCATTCTATAGCGGTCAAGAATCTCAGTGGCAACACTCAGATCTTCCCTGAGTTACAGCACAATGGAAGTAAATATACAGAACCAACTGATATTGCCAACATCCTGGAAGATGGGTTCTGTGCTAACTTTACCCCCCCCCCTCTCACCCCCCCCCCAAAGGGCCCATTGCTATACCGGAAGAATCCAAAGTTCCTGTAATCATGGCTGCACAGGTAAAAACCACACTCTCCAAAGCCGAGAAGACAGCATCCATGGGACCTGAAAACATCCCAGGGTGCATTCTACACGAAATACAGAATAAACTGGCACCCCACCTAAGTACCATGTTCAATCATAGCCTCACCTCAGGCTTTGTGCTCACTGAATGGCGCACAGCGACTGTTATCCTACTCCACAAAGGGGGAGCCACCACGGACCCCGGGAACTACTGCCTCATTAGTCTGACGAGCCTGGTCTGCAAGGCTATGGAATGCATCATCATAGAACTTATAAACAATGACTTTAGTAATCTCCACACTCTTGACCCCACCCAGTTCAGGTTTGTAAAAGGCAGATCATGTTTCCAAAACCTGATAGACTTCTTTGAAGCGGTCACCAAAGCCGTAGATGAGGGTAAGGTGGTTCACACAGCCTATCTAGATCTCGCCAAGGCTTTTGACACCATCCTCCATTACGGAATTATAGATAAACTCACTAAACTAGGTGTAAATCCCTATATCACAAGATGGGTTGCCAAATGGCTCACTGCCAGAACCCACACTATGAAAGCAGCAGACTTCAAATCCTACTTCAGACCAGTGACAAGTGGAGTTCCACAGGGTTCAGTCCTGGGTCCTCTCCTGTTTGCTATCTACTTCTCTGAAGTAGAGGCTAACACAAAAGGTATTTGACTAACGAAGTTCACAGATGACTGCAAACTAGGAGCCATAATTGAAACTCCTAACGATGTGGACATCCTACAAAAGGGCCTCACTGAGACAGATGCCTGGTGTCAAAGCCATGGTCTCAAGCTCAATGCCAAAAAGTGCATTGTCATCCCATTTGGTAAAACTCTGTACCCATGAACTACCACATAGGTGGTAGTCTACTTAACACGGAAAGTGTGATAAGAGACCTTGGTACACAGGTGGACAGTAGTGTCTCCTTTGATAATCACATTGTCACAATAGTCAGGAAATCCTTCGATGTCGCACACCTCATCACAAAAGGTTTCTCATCCAGGAAAAGAGAGGTCATTGTTCCCCTCTACTCATCACTCATTAGACCCATTATAGAGTACAACGCCCCTTTTGGAATGTACCACACAAAACATCTACAACAACTAGAAAGGCCACAGAAATACCTCACAAATAGGATTACTGGCCTCAAACAGATGCCCTTCGCAGACCGTCTCAAAAACTCCAGCTTTACTCTGTCACATATTACCTACTCAGAGGCGATCCCTGCCTAACATACAAAGCTATGTCAAACCCAGAGCTGTTGGACATGTGCCACTTAAAGAAATCTGAATCCCTCCAAGCTACATGCTCTAGGGACCTAAACCTTGTCACCACAATAAACAGAACATGCTGGAGGGTTAGATTCCTGTCCAAGAGACTTCCCATACTCTGGAACAAACTACCTATCTATATCAAACAAAGCTCATTAGCACTCTTCAAGAAAAATCTTGATAATTGGATGGAAGATAAGAAGTTCATCCTGGGGATTACTTCTGTGGCTCTGCTCGACAGGGGCACAGGAAAATTATTTTCTTGGGTGGCAAAAGGCAGGGTAAGATTTTGGCTAGGCTTATATAGACCCTAGGGCCAATAGCCTAGTACCTACCTATGAACTTATGAAAAAGACAGACCACTGTGTAACAGGTCAGCTAGGTAATCCAGGATGAGAGGTAGGGAGGGCTGTACCATATTGGCTCCCTTAGCCTGAATCCAGGTGAAAAATCTTTTCCATTTGTCAGCATAAAACTTTCTAGAGCTAGGGCATCTGGCCTCAAATAAAACATCTAGAACCTGTTTACTGAGGTTGGCAGATTGATCAGTGGTCAGCGAATAAGCCAGGCTGCCAAATTGAGGGTCTGCAATTGGGGATGCATGAATTCTCCTTCCCTCTGGGTCAGGAGGGTTGGGGTCTGAGTGAGATGCCATGGTGGCAGTGGGGATAGGCTGTGCAGCAGTGGGTACCAGTACTGGCGAGGCCAGTCTGGAGATATAAGAATGGTCCTTGTTTTTTTTTCCTCCCTTATTTTGAGCAGTACACTGCAGATGAGAGGTAGTGGAGGAAATGCATAGACCAACAGACTGACCCAGGGGAAGGATAGGGCATCCACTTTCCAAGACATGCAGTGATCTTCCCTGGTGCAGAACTTGCTGAACTGATGGTTGGTGTGGGAGGCAAAGAGGTTGACCTTCGGGGTGCCCCATTTCTGAGTTATTAGGGTGAAGGTTCTTTTATCTAGCTGCCACTCGTGTGGGTCCAGAAGATTTTGGCTTAGATGGTCTACCAGATAGTTTAGAGAACCTGGCAGGAATTGAGCTAATAGGTGGAGTTGCATGGCAGAGGCTGATTTCCAAAGGGTCATGGCCAGCCTGCATAGAGGGTAGGAGTGAGTCCCTCCTTGCTTGTTGATATACCACATCACAGTGGTGTTTCTTGTTTTGATGAGGAGAGCCCCTGGGGAGAGTAGGGGCCTGAAAGCTATCAATGGGTGCTGGACAGCTAACATTTCTTTCTGGTTGATGTGCAGATGGATTTGCTGTGGGCTCCATTGGCACTGTATGCACCTGCCGTTCAGGTGTGCACCCCAGACATAGTCTGATGCATCTGTGGTGAGGGTCTGGGTGGTGGGGGTGGTGAGAAAGGTAGTCCCTTGTTGTGGTTAGGCAAGGTATCATTGGTATAAGTGTTTCCAGGTCTTGAGAGTGTTGACCTCAAAGGCTTTTTAGGTACCATTGAAGTTTCCTCATATGCAGTCTGGCATATGTTATGAGTAGAAAGCAAAATGCCATGAACCCCCAGAGCTTGCAGATAACTGGGGTCTGGTGGCTAGTTGAGAGAAGTAGGATGTCAGGTAAGTTTGCTTTAGTGGTGTAAGGGATGCCATCTGGGATGCTGTGTCCAGGCTTGCTCTCAGGAATATAATCCTTTGGGTGGGTACTAGTTTGGATTTATTTTTGTTGATAGTATACCCTAGGGAGGTCAGTAGGGACTTTACAAAGGCCAGGTGCTTGAGCAGCTTTTCCTGACTGTCTGCCTGAATTAGGCAGGCATCTAAGTATGGGTAAATTTGGATATTCCTTTGTCTGCAAAAGGCAATGGCAGGAGCCAGACATTTTGTGAAAACTCTGGGAGCATTAGATAAGACAAAGGGAAGTGCAGGGATCCTTCCCTGAAATGGAGATATTTCCTGCACTATTCCCTGATAGGGATGTGGAGGTAGGCCTCTTTTAGATCTAGGGTGGCTAGCCAAGCATCATTGGAGAGCATGGGTAGCAGTTGCTGGAGGGTGAGCATTTTGAATTTTGGTATTACCAGGAAGGTGTTTAGAATGGATAGATCGAGGATGGGGTGCCAGGTGCCCTCTTTTCTGGGTACCAGAAATAGTATGGAGTAGAAATCTTGGCCTATCTGTTCTGCAGGAACATGCTCTATTGCCCTCATAGAGAGCAGGGAAAGGACTTGCTTTTTCACCTCTGCCCACTGGTTTGGAGGTAGATCTGGGAACCCTTTTGGGGTTGGAAGAGTGTGGAAAAAAATTGTATCCCTGGGACACTATGTTGAGGACCCAGCGGTCATTGATAACGGTGGCCCAGGTGCTTGTGTGAAGCGTGAGAGTTTTCCCCCTAGGGGTAAGAGTAGGTGGGCAGAGGGAGTGGGTGGGGAAGGAGAGTGATTGTGAGTTCTTATCATGAGGGGGTGGCTTAGAACTCCCTGGTTTTGAAGTGGAGGAATTCCACTGTTTTGATTTCTGCATTCCCTGTGGCTGCTGTCTGGGGGGGGGGTCTGCTTCCCCAGGGTCTGGGCTGAACTGACCTTGTGGGAGCAGGAAAGGACCAGTGCTTGGAGTGGCCATGCCTGCTAAACCTTGGTGGCTGGACCTGTAGGAAATCCTTTACTGTCTGCATAGATTTAGCTTTTTCTTCCATCTTTTTTTAAGACCTCCTCTGCCTTAGTGCCAAATACATTGTCTTTGTGCAAGGATGCATCCAGTAATTTAGATTTAACATGGTCTGGCAAGGGCTGTTCCTTAAGCCATGCATGTCTTCTAAGGACAGAACCGGTGATTGCTGCCCTGCAAGAAGCTTCTAGGGCATCAAAACCACAGTGTAAGGTATGCTTAGTCATTTGACTTGCAGAATGCATTAACTCTTGTAACTCTTTAGATTCTGCGTAAGCAGGAAAGGAAGACACTTTTTGTTTGAGGAGTTCCATGGTATGTTGCTGAAATTTAAGCATATGGAGTTGGCAATTTAGTGCTCTGATAGCAACAGTAGCAGAGGTGTATACTTTTTTACCCCATCTGTCTAGTGCTCGGGAATCCCTGTCTGAGGGGGTGGGATTCTAAGTAGAGGTTGCTTTAATTCCTTTAGGCCATTGAGAAATTACCTCAGGGTCAGCAGTGGGGTTTTTGAAAAGACATTTTTGTGAGTCAGGGACTCTGTAATACCTGTCAGGTTTTCTGGGTGCAGTAGGGAGGGTGTCAGGAGTCAAACTGGATTCCAGGAAACATCATCTACAACATCCAGGACTGGGGTAATGGCCATGGGGCTGTGCTGTGGAATATCCAATTATTCTCTGAGTCTCTTTTTAGACTGAGGGTAGTCCTGACATTCAAATTGGAAATGCTCCTTTACGGTATGAAGGGTTTCCCCAAAGGAAAAGTCCTCAAGTTGGGAGGCTGAAGGAATGGATTCCTCTGCATCAGAATCCTCATAAGCAGAGAGGGGTTGTATGTCTTCATATTCAGATGCATCAGAGTCATCAGACTCCTGTTCAGATAAAACTACTGGGGACAGATTTATTTTCCTTTTGGACGGGGAAGCTTGGCTTCCCCTGATCAGCATAATAAGGTCTTCCACCATTTTAAGCATTTGAGTCTGAGGCAAAGAAGCAGGTGCCTGAGATTGGGTCATTGGTTTCTTGGCTGTGGTTCATACCCTGGGCCTTAGAAACTCGGTAGTTTTCGAAAGAACTGTAGATGCGAAAGAAGTTGTCGGTTTGTGTCGAGAATCGGTAGTGCAAAGTACTTCCTCGGTTAGAGCAAGAAAAAAAGATCTCCAATGGGGTACTTAGCTTTTAGAAGACCACAGCTTCGATTCAGAAGACGAAACTCAGGTAGTGGCCGACTGGCACTCATACGAACTGTTTCTGCTTCAGGCTCCTCGGCAAGAAAGACTGATGTAATGGCGTCAGCTGCCTTACTTTATACTACGGATCTATCATCAGTACTGAAGCGACAGCAACTGACACAGATATACTAAGCCTCTGGTATTTGGGCCAGCCAAGGGCTACCCTGGCATGGATAACCCAAATGGGATGAATGCAACAGTGAAACACGAAGAACATCTGTCCCATACCCTACAACCTGAAAGACTACCAGAACTGTCCATTAACCTACAACCTGACAGACTACCAGAACTGTCCCATGCCCTACAACCTGACAGACTACCAGAAATGTTCCATACCCTACAACCTGACAGACTACCAGAACTGTCCCATACCATACAACCTGACAGACTACCAGAACTGTCCCATACCCAACAACCTGACAGACTACCATAACTGTCCCATATCCAACAACCTGACAGACTACCATAACTCTCCCATACCCAACAACCTGACAGACTACCTGATCTGCCACCTATCTGTGGTGGCTTCTTCTACAAGAACAGCTAAATAAGGTTTACCTATCCAAAGTCAACTTAACCTGCTCATTAACAGATACAGTGGATATAAAAAGTGTACACACACCCTTTAAAATGCCAGGTTTTTGTGATATATAAAAAATGAGACCACGATAAATCATTTCAAAACTTTTCCCACCTTTACTGTGACCTATAACCTGTACAATTCCACTGAAAAACAAACAAATCTGTTAGGGGAAAAATATAAAAAATAAAAAATGTACAATAAGCTGGCTACATATGTGTGCATAGCCTTAAACTAATACTTTGTTGAAGTACCTTTTGCTTTAATTACAGCATGCAGTTTTCTTTGGTACACATCTGCCATCAATTAAAGAGACTCTGATTAACCCCAAATAAAGTTCAGCTCTCCTAGTAGGATTTTCCTGACATTTACTCAGTTGCCTTCTACAGCAAAAGCCATGGTTCGCAGAGAGCTTACAAAGCATCAAAGGGATCTTATTGTTGAAAGATATCAGTCAGAAGAAGGGTACAAAAAAAATGTCCATAGCATTGGATATACCATGGAACACAGTGAAGACAGACATCAAAATGTGGAGAAAATATGGGACAATAGTGATGTTGCAAAGAACTGGATGTCCCTCCAAAATTGATGAAAAGACAAGACAAAAACTGGTCAGGGAGGCTGCCAAGAGACTTAGAGCAACAGTGAAGGAGCTGCAGGAATTTCTGGCAAGTACTGGTTGTGTACTACATGTGACAGCAATCTCCTGTATTCTCTATGTGTCTGGCCTATGGGGTAGGTTTGCAAGACAGAAGCCTTTTCTTACACAGAAAAACATCCAGGCCCGGCTAAAAATTGCAAAAGAATGCATCAAGTCTCCCAAAAGCATGTGGGAAAATGTGTTATGGTCTGATGAGAGCAAGGTTGAACTGTTTGGCCACAATTCCAAAAGGTACGTTTGGCACAAAAACAACATTTGCATCACCAAAAGAACACCATCCCCATGGTGAAGCATGGTGGTGGCAGTATCATGCTTTGGGGATGCTTTTCTTCAGCTGGAACTGGGGCTTTAGTTAAGGTGGAGGGAATTATGAACAGTACCAAATACCAGTCACTTTTGGCCCAAAACTTTCAGGCGTCTGGTAGATAGTTGAAGATGAAGACGAATTTCGACTTTCAACACAACAATGACCCCAAGCATACATCCAAATCAACAAAAGAATGGCTTCATCAGAAGAAAATTAAAGTTTTGCAATGGCCCAGCTAGACCTAAATCCAATAGAAATTCTGTGGGGTGACCTGAAGAGGGCTGTGCCCCAGAGATGCCCTTGCAATCTGACAGATTTGCAGTGACAGCTGTTTACTTCAAATTAAAGGGGGGCTGCAGGAGACAGCTGAATGGGTGGGGCCAATGGGAAGGGGTGTGACCAACTAGAAAGGGGTGGAACTATGTTCAAAACCACAACTGGAACTTTAATTAAATACACTGCCCTGGGTGCCAAACCGTCATTACGAGAGTCCAATCAAGACAAAATGAAGTGTAGAAGAAAAAAATATTTCAATGCATTGGCTACATGACAACTTAATATCTAGATGGAAACACAAAGGTTGTGAGGCATGAAAAAATAAATTGCTTTTTAAATACATTACTGGAATGCCAGCCAAAATCAAGTATAAAATAAAACAAGCAGCACTCAGCTCAAACCACTTCTCCTTGCACTGCAGTTCTAATTATAATTTATACTCAGCTTTATAAAATTCCCAAGTAACATGCTGAAAGTAGCAATCTCTGTGATACCCCCACTTGTAAAAATGTTTCTTATCCAAAAAAGACCTGCTGCCTGACAATGACTGTTTACTTGTTTCATGGGGAACATGTGATCAAAGTAAAAAATGAACAGCAAACAAGAAACAAGCTCAAGATAAATTGCTTAAAGGATTACTGCACAAGTTATGGACCACACATGATAGATTGGCATTCTGTTTAGTTTACGGGTAAAGCCTGCAAAGATAACTTCAAGTCTCCAACAAATGTAATGAGCTTCTGAAAATACTGTAATCCTGTCCTTTATTTCAAATACTATCATATGCATTTCAATACCAAAGGCTTATACATTATCTAGTTATGTAAATATTCTCTGCATGGCAACAATGAAAAGGCTTTCAGTGTTGGTAATTCTTTAACAGTATGCTTATTAAAGCATACTTGCATCTTACAATCTTCGACAAGCTTACCTGATGGTCAATAAAGTATTGCTGCTTTAATACAGAGCAAAAGGGCACTGCAACAGCATGCATTTTCTGAATAAGAAGAAGCATAAATCAACAGTATAAAAATATGACAGAAAACCAGAACATTCTGCAAAATCAAGGACAGATGAAAAGCCACGGACGTACTTGTGGTCTACCTTGGATGGGGGAATACTCTGCATACTTACACTGCATAACTGCTCCTTGCCTTGCTTGGACATATCCAGAGCCACTACAATGGGGGGGGGGGGGTGCAACAAGTAGGTCACAGTTTGAAATGTCTCTGGCTAACGGTGATGGCTCTGACACTCATACATCTCAACCTCAGAACAAGAAATCTGGACAAATCCATACATAGAAGTGGGACACAGGCCCAAAAATAAAGGCAATGTTTAAATATTGCTCTTTTAAACTTAGATAATAAAATAGTAGTAGGCCTTGCATTAGTATGAATTTCTAAAGGTATGAAATCTGAAACTCAAATGTGTGCCATTATTTTTTAACTTCAGTCTTTAATGATTTGCTACTAATTTGCCAGAAAATCACAATTTTATGAAAAACAGAGCAAAAATGTTATGCAAAAATATAAAATTGCCACACAATACAGCTGGGAACCTGTCAAAGAAGGGACACCTTTTTAAAATTAGTACTGTTAACTTGAGCAGCTGATAAAATAAGATCATCTACATGCATTTCTGAAATAAAAGTAATCTATAACTCTGATCATTACAGTTATTTATAATTGTAAACCCTCCACGTTTTCTACAAAAATTGCCATTTTTCAGAGGGATTATTAGGGGGAGAGTAAGATTTTGAGCCAAAATTGGGGACAGTTGAGTGGTTCGGATATTCCTAATTCTATAAAGCGATTTATTTGCACGTACCTCTCAACCTCTTAATGCAGGAAATCTGGACAAGGCCAAATATATTGGGGGAACATGCAAACAGTTCTAAAAATTGCTCTTGTATAAACTTAAAGACAGTTGATAGAATAACAGGTCTTGCTTTAGCATGCATTTTTCTGAAGGTTATGACGTCTGAAACTCAATGTCTGTCATTATTTAGTGACTTCATTCCTAAATGATTTGGCAGAAAACCACAAATTTTATGAGGACCAAACCAAAAATAAGAAGCAAAAACCTATTCATTCTGCAAAATGCTGGACAGTTGAGAGGTATAGTTCAGCCGGGGCTGTCTGAGTTTGCTGCCCTTCCCCCCCTCACAAAATCATGGTCGAATGGAGCGTCCCCCCTGCAGCCATTCCAATGTCCCATTCCTTGGTTATTTCGCCCCATTTGCCATAAACACTGTAATGTGCATATTGCATTACTTCTGCGATGATATGGATTTCATTTGAAAGTTTTATTTTATATTTTACAGCATAAACCCTAATAGATATCTGCTAAACAAAGCAATGCAGTCTCACAATGAAAATAGACTTAGCATTAAAACTTCTCTGCCCTTGAAACTCACATTCATTGAAACAGCATTGAAACCCACATTCAAAGAAAATACATTTTGCCAGTGGTAAAGATTAATTTTGGGCTGTTTTCAAATCATAGGCCCCTTGAACACGAAACATACACATGCTCTTTGATACACCTTCTTGATTGTATTAAATTATACTCCTTGTACAATACAGTACAGTTGTTAGAGGGCATTCTAAATTTGTTTTGAACATTTTTCCAGTAAACAATGAAACAAAATGCATGCACCAATAATGACAAAACTGCCCAATTCAGAACATTTCCATCATAAAAGTCTACTCAAACTTCAACAGTCTACCAGTATCAGTAAATATGCACAATCTCTGAAGAAGTAAAAGTCATCTAAATAATTCCACATTAAAAAAATCTGTTAACTAATAAAGAGGTTACTGCTAGCAAACAACTTTATATGTCATTGTTTCATCTACAAATAAAGTGCCTGTTGCCCTTGAGGAATAAATTGCTTATGTTGCATTAAAAAAATTATAATGCTAGTAAAATCGCAATAGGGAATGGATGGCAAACTGATAACAGGTTCATCGTTACTAGGTATCTTCGCCAAAGAGGACTGCAGCATCCATCCCCTTTAGAACAGAGTACAGTATCAGCAATGGATCTACCTACTGTGGGAGTAGAACCCACAGCCTTCTGCATCAAAAGCAAGTACACTACCTGTTGTGCTATTTACAATGTAAGCAGACTCTGCATAAGCAGCACTAAACTTTTGTTACCCTGCAGCTCTCAGCTCCTTGTAAAAGCTACTCAACACTCAGCTGTATCTCTGAACTTTGCAGCACAAGAATTCTGGACAAAGCCAACATTTATTTGGGGGGGGGGGGGGAGACAAAAGCTCAAAAACCAGGGACACATTTTAAACATTGCTTGCATAATGTTGGAAAGTTGCTAGAATAAAATGCTGTGTTACCACCATACATTTCACTGCCAAGTATTGAACCTAGGTCCCTATGCAAAACAGCCAGAGCAACATATCACTATGCCAAATCATCTATTTTTATAAAAGAAAGGAAGACTGAAACTTAAATAGCTACCATTTAGTGAATTCAGTTCTCACCATAGCTGTCAACATCTTAGCAAAAAACACCTGAACAAAGCCAATAATGGGGGAATACAGTCCCCAAACATATTCAGTGAGTTCAGTTGTCACCAGAGCTCTCAACCTTGGCACAAACAACCTGGATGAAGCCAATAATGGGGGAATACAGTCCAGAAAACAGGGACAAATATCCATTGAGGACACCAGAGTAAACCCACACAAACACAGGGAGGACATGCAGACTCCAAACAGAAGGCACCCCAGCCAAGAATCAAACCAGACAACCCACAGCTGTCAGGCAACACTGCTACCACTGCACCACTGTCTGTTTTAAGTAACAAAAATACAGAAAAAAACACAGATTTTATGAGGAACAGAACAGATATGAGGCAAAAATCTGCAAATGTTTTAGAAATGGTGGTGGGTAGGGAATTCTGGCTCTTGTCACTTGGGCCCAAGGTACAGGGTTCAAGCCTTATTCTCTACCCACCACCAGGAAGCAACTGGGGCATTACACACACACACACACACACACACACACACACACACACACACACACACACACACACACACACCAGTGATCACCACCTACCTGTCTCCAGAATGGCCTGCAACACACTCCTCTGCAGCGATCACCTGTTTCCTGAGGTCTCCATGATCCTGTGCCCACCGGATCAATCCTCCATATTGTTTCCATGCCTGCATCCTGTGCCTGCCTGATCAGTCCTCCATACTGTTTCCAGAAATGTCCGCAATCCTGTGCCTGCCCGATCAGTCCAGAAATGTCCGCAATCCTGTGCCTGCCCAATCAGTCCTCCTGTGGTCTCAGTCAAGATGTGAGGAGGCTGGAGCCTCCTGCTATTGGTCCAGCCTGCAGGCAATACAGTGTGGTGACCTTCCAGTTTTTGCGGTCGTCACCGCACAGATCTCTGGGTTGGAAGGGCAGAGTTTCCTGCCTTCTCTATCCAGACTGCCTAACTGAGCAGTCTGGAGCTCAGGAATGCCTGAGCATACGTGCTTGGAGTTCTGGTCTCAGGAACTAAGCACACATGTGCGGAGTCCGGGAGCTATTTTTTTTATTTATATGTTCTACGGTGGGAGATATTTTTATTTTTATATGTTCTACAGTGGGGAGACTTACAGGTGGGGACCCATTTTACAGGTGGGAGGGCTGCAGTCCCGCAGTCCTATAGCACGAGCTGCCTCTGCAGATTTGGAGCGCTTTTGCAATGAAGAGTGGGCAAATATTGCCAAGTCAAGATGTGCCATGCTGATAGGTTCCTACCCAAGAAGACTGAATGCTGTAATTAAATCAAAAGGTGCATCAACAAAGTATTAGTTTAAGGGTGTGCATACTTATGCAACCAGCTTATTATATGTTTTTTATTTTTTAATATGTTTTCCCCTAACAGATTTGTTTGTTTTTCACTTGAATTGTACAGGTTATACGTCACTTTAAAGGTGGGAAAAGTTTTGAAATGATTTACTGTGGTCTCATTTTTTATATCACAAAACCCTTTCATTTTAACATGGGTGTGTACACTTTTTATAACCACTGTAAGTGTATTTTGGTAAATAGGAGACATCTGAGTGAATAATCTTAAAATGCTGCACAATCTTGGACCACATCACTGAGCAACAGTCCACTGATGTTCCATGTTATCGGTTTTAGCATAAGAACATGGCAAGTCTAACTGAAACCTCTATACCTCTGAAAAAGGAGGCGTGTCAAAGCTTATCTGATATAGGCAACTACACATCAACCAAAAGTAAACACACCTAACAAAGGGAATAATACAAAAATAAATTGCTCACACAGAATTGATCAAGAAACTAACTCCCAATCCACCCGGGAACTATGCACAAAGTAAGCACTTCAAAAGGCCAAAAGAAAGGAATGCCATACGGCTAATATAGCCAACCCTAAGACAAAGGGAAATGGGAAGGAAAGACGCCTTTCCTACTATCGGTATTAAAACTCCTCATCACCACTGGCAGTCAGGAGTCGTGAAATTTAATATGACCTCTAAATACATCCACATGAAAGGGATTCCCATAAGCAACAGATACTGCCCGGGAGACATACCAGTAGACCCACAGACGGTTACAAAAAGCACAGGATTGAGTTGACATTGGTATTAAATGGCATCCTTCCTGAAGTGATCCTTAACACATCTACCTTCCCACTAAACAGCACTAGTACCTGAAAAGCCTGGTTGCCCAAGGGACTGCAGTTGTTATTTTATTTTGCAGGTAAGTGAAGTGAACCACTGGGGCTCATTTTAAGTCACAACCTTGTTACAAAATAAAGCATTACCAATAAAAGATGTGCACTAGAAAAAAGAGGTGCATACCACATACATACATACATACATACATAACAGCGGTATGATGCAAAACACCTGGAATAAGAAATGACAAATCATCACCTTCCAAGATTGCATAGTTAGTATATTGCAAATTAAAAAATAAAATAAAATTGGACTAGCTAGATGACACATTCAAAGTGTTTACATTCCCATTGTTGCTGCAGGTATAAATAGATATGCTTTTTTAGTAAAAGTGTCATGAGTATGAAGTTGATGAATACTGCTAGGAAAAGAGATCCAGATGGTAGGGCCAGTGCTGTGACTTTAAAACCTATTTTAATGAAAAAAAACTAATTTGTAATTAATTATTTAAATGTTTTAATTATATTATTGTTTTATTGGTTGGCTGTGGTCAAATGACTTGTACTTTTTGGTATGTTAAGAGTTTCTAACACAATGTGATGTATTAGCACTGAAGAAGGGGTTATCCCAAAAGGTTTGCTTTTTGTTTTTTATTAAACTGTTTGACGTTTGAAGCTGGAGTTTTTTTTTATTTGCATTGAATTCTCTGACGGTCCTTTACTAATGCTAAACCTTGTTTGATTTGCTGGATATAGTACTTTATCCAACACTAAAAGGGGAAAGTCAGAGAAAATAATTACAGAATAGACTTGTGAGCAGAGGGGTGTAAATGTGTGGCAGGTGGTGAGTGAAATGATGCATTTAAGACATAGAAAAGGAATTATTTTGTAAAAAAAAAAAAATATATATATATATATATATATATATATATATATATATATATATATGTTTCACTTACTACATGCAGTGGCTAAAGCTGTGAAGTCAAATTCAGAGGTGTGTTACACTGGAAACCCGTGACAGTAGATTTCTAGTCGCATATGATTTGTAGCTAATTCCCTGTTCTTTCATCGTGGGTGCTGTTGTGAACTTATTCTCCCTATCCTGTGTATAATAAAAATATAAAATGCTTCTTTATTGAGTTAATAATATATCAGACATTACATATATATATATATATATATATATATATATATATATATGTGTGTGTGTGTGTGTGTGTCTGTGTGCGTGTAGTGTATATATATATATATATATATATATATATATATATATATATATGTGTGTGTGTGTGTGTGTGTGTGTGTGTATACACATGCGCGTGCATTCGCACACATAAATTTCACCAAAAAAATGCTTTTCCAGTTGTAACCTTCCATGGTTCCAATGTCATCCTTTAAAGCAGTCATATAGATACTCTTTTGAGTAGCAGTAGCAAATCTTAAAGATGTCACTGCCTTTCAAAGAAGGAATCAGCATCAACACAGAACAGCTAGACCCTCATAGCTTCTCAAAGCCGGGTGTTCCATACTCCCCAGGCTGTATTAGTGGATTTTTGACAAAGGCTTAGTAGAGGTCTTCTGCCCTTGCCAGCATCTGATGAAAAACTTTTCCTGTGCAGAGGTGTGCACAGAAGGATGTTATAGCTTGTGTGACAGGTTGAGGACAGTGCAATCATTATTTACTTAACTTTCCTCACTATTAAACCACAGGGGTGTGCACAGATGGTTAAAATTGCTTTTGTGGGGGCTGGAGACAATTTAACACATTTATTTAGTTTTTTTTTTTCACAATTAAACTTCAGAGGTATGCAGAGAAGTTTGTTATGTGGTGGATGGGGACATTTTTGCCATTATTGTTTTACCTTCTCTCTCAAACTATCAAATCTCAGAGCTCTGCACAAAAGGTCACTATAGCTTTCTGTTTGGTCTTTCACTTTCCTCCCAGTCTGACACTAAGTGGTATAAACAAGCTAGTTGTCTTCTGGGTGGTAGAAGTGAGGAGGCATTCCCTATGTATATATGACAGCAGCACCTCAGAATATCTAGAACCCACCAACAGCCCCAGATCCTTGGCTTAATTTGATTATTTCCTCCACAGCTCTTATAGCACAGTCTTAGTCAGATAAGGTATGTTAAACGGGTGTAGGAAAAAGCTGAAGGGTAAGACAAAGTGTGAAAATATATCTAGACGGTATGGTAGTGTTGTCGCCTCACAGTAAGATGCTGTCCGGTTCGATTCTCAGCTAGAGCGTCTTCTGCGTGGAGACATGCGTGAATGGGCGTACCTTCGTTGAAGTTTGTGTGTCAGAGCTGGTAACTCGGCACGTAAAAATCAACTACCAATCATTAGCATACCGGAGTTCCGCTGTGGCGACCCCTAACCGGGAAAAGCCTAAAGACACCATGGTGAGGCCAGAATGTGGGCACATATGGAAGGGCACAGGAGTACAGTGGGGTAAGACCATGGAGTCCTTTGTCTAAAACTCCATTTCACCTAAAGTTGTCCCCGACTGCAAACCACAACTGATGCTTCGGTGGGGGGGGGGGGGGGGTAGCAGGGCAAGAATTGTATATGGTACAGGTTGAAAAACCTGGCTACACCCCTGGCACATTGTAAGCAATTAAAGTCTAGTCCATTGAATCTGGACACAACTCATCAGTTTCTACAAATTCAAAGCATATCTTGAAAAAGTAACTCATTACATCCCCAAATTATAGGTTCATAGGTTGGTACTAGGCTATCAGCCCTAGGGCCTATACAAGCCTAGCCATAACAATTCCATGGCTATTTCTTCCCACACTGTTTACTTCCCTGGACCCCTGTCTAGCAGGGATTAGATCAAAATCTAACTTCAGCTCTGGATTGACAATCTTTGCAGCACTTTAGAAAATAAAACAGACTGAGCTGCACATTGAGTGAAAACATGGAGTTGTCAAAGCTGTGCATTACTAGAAGTAACAAAAGAATAAAGTGGTTGTGGTGCACAGCAAGGAGAAGGTTGAAGAAAAAAGAGTATGAGCATAACTCTTAACTTCTTAGAGTAAGAAATCTGGATAAAGCCATAAATAAAAGAGGACAGAGGCCAAAAATAGGAACATTGCTAAATATTGCTCTTACAAACTTAGAAAGTTGATAGAATAATAGGTTTTGCATTCATTTTTCTGAAGCGTATATAGTTTGAAGCTCAAATGTCCGTTATTATTTTCTGACTTCAACTGTTAATGACTTGCCTCTAATTTGTCAGAAAAGCACAATTTTTTGAAAAACATACCAACAAGGGTGAGAGAGTGGTGATTGGAGCAGATTTCAATGGGCATGTTGGTGAAGGGAACAGAGGGGATGAGGAAATGATGGGTAGGTATGGTGTTAAACAAAGGAATGCAGATGGTCAGATGGTAGTGAATTTTATGAAAAGGATGGACATGGCTGTGGTGAATACATATTTTAACAAGAGGGAGGAGTATAGGGTGACATACAAGAGTGGAGGAAGATGCACACAGGTGGACTATATCTTATGTAGGAGGGCCAGTTTGAAGGAGACTGGAGACTATAAAGTGGTGACCGGGGAAAGTGTAGTTAGGCAGCATAGGATGGTGGTTTGTAGGATGACGTTGGTGATCTAGAAGAGGAGGAGGAGTGTGAGGGCAGCACCAAGGATCAAATGGAAATTGAAAAAGGATAATTGTGACGTGGAGTTCAGGGATGAGTTAAGACAGGCAAGGGTGGCAGTGAAAATTTACCAAATAGCTGGGTAACTACAGCAGAGCTAGTAAAGGAGATGGCTAGAAAGGTGCTTGGTGTGACATCTGGACAAAGGAAGGACGACAAGGAGACATGGTAGTGGAATGAGGAAGCACAGGAGAGTATACAGAAAAGAGGTTGGCAAAGAAGAAGTGGGATTGTCAGAGAGATGAAGAAAGTAGACAGGAGTATAAGGAGATGAGGTGCATGGCAAAGAGAGAGGTGGCGAAGGCCAAGGATAAGGCATGTGAGAAGTTGTATGAAAGGTTGGACACTAAGGAGGGAGAAAAGGACCTGTACCGATTGGCTAGACAGAGGGACCGAGCAAGGAAAGATGTGCAGCAGGTAAAGGTGATAAAGGATAATGAGGGAAACATACTCACAAGCGAGGAGTGTGTATTGAGGAGATGGAAAGAGTACTTTGAAGAGTTGATGAATGAAGAGAATGAGGGAGAGAAGGTTGGATGATGTGGGGATAGTGAATCATGAAGTACAATGTATTAGCAAGGAAGAAGTAAGGATAGCTATGAAGAGGATGAAGAATGGAAAGGCTGTTGGTCCAGATGACATACCTGTGGAAGCATGGAGGTGTTTAGGTGAAATGGCAGTGGAGTTTTTAACCAGATTATTTAATGATATCTTGGAAAGTGAGTGGATGCCTGAGGAATGGAGAAAAAGTGTTTTGGTACAGATTTTTAAGAATAAGGGTGATGTGCAGAGCTGTAGTAACTACAGAGGGATTAAATTGATCAGTCACAGCATGAGGTTATGGGAAAGAGTAGTGGAAGCTAGGTTAAGAAGGGATGTGATGATTAGTGATCAACAATATGGTTTCATGCCAGGAAAGAGCACTACAGATGTTATATTTGCTCTGACAGTGTTGATGGAGAAGTACAGAGAAGGTCAGGAGTTGTTGCATTGTGTTTTTTAGACTTAGAGAAAACATATGACAGGATGCCTAGAGAGGAGTTGTGGTACTGTATGAGGACGTTGGGAGTATCAGAGAAGTATGTAAGAGTGGTACAGGATATGTATGGGGGTAGTGTGACAGCGGTGAGGTCTGCGGTGGGAGTGACAGATGCATTTAAGGTGGAGGTGGGATTACATCAAGGATCAGCTCTGAGCCCTTTCTTATTTGCAATGGTGATGGACAGACGAGATCAGTCAGGAGTCCCTGTGGACTATGATGTTTGCAGATGACATTGTGATCTGTAGTGAGAGTAGGGAACAGCTGGAGGAGACCCTGGAGAGATGGAGATATGCTCTAGAGAGAAGAGGAATGAAGGTCAAAAGGACTAAAAATATATGTGTGTGACTGAGAGGGAGGACAGAGGAATGGTGAGGATGCAAGGAGTAGAAATGGCGTAGGTAGATGAGTTTAAATACTTGGGATCAATAGTTCAGAGTAATGGTGAGTGTGGAAGAGAGGTGAAGAAGAGAGTACAGGCAGGACGGAGTAGGTGGAGAAGAGTGTCAGGAGTGATTTGTGACAGATGAGTACCAGTAAGAGTGAAAGGGAAAGTCAACAAGAGGGCAGTGAGACCAGCTATGTTATATGGGTTGGAGACAGTGGCATTGATAAAAAGGCAGGAGTTTCAGCTGGATGTGGCAGAGTTAAAGATGTTAAGATTTGCACTAGGTGTGATGAGGGTGGACAGGATTAGGAATAAGTATATTAGAGGGTCAGCCCAGGTTGGAAGGTTTGGAGATAAAGCCAGCGAGGCAAGATTATGTTGGTTTGGACATGTGTTGAGGAGGGATGCTGAGTATATTGGGAAAAAGATGCTAAGGATGAAGCTACCAGGTAACAGGAAAAGAGGAAGGCCAAAGATAAGGTTTATGGATGTGGTGAGAGAGGACATGCAGCTGGTTGGTGTGGCAGAGCAAGATGCAGAGGACAGGAAGAAATGAAAACAGATGATCCGCTGTGGCGACCCCTGACGGGAACAGCCGAAAGAAGATGATGATGATGACCAACAGTACTTGGCAAAAATCTGGACATTCTGTTAAAATCTGTACAGCTGAGAAGTATGGCATAAGGAGATGCTCACCCTTTAACTCAATGCACCTGAGAAGGAAGGGTAAACCCAGCCATGGGTGCTATAGAAAAGCACAAAGTTCTTTTCTTCAGTACAAATGGAAAAGGTAACTTTAATGGATTTATTTTAGCATTTGAATGTATGTCCAATCAGCACCAGACAAACCAAGGTAACATGTGAAGATTTAACTCCTCTGCTTATGGGTAAGGCAATATATGCATTTAGCAAGTTGATTTACACCGATTATTTTAAAGTTAAGAATGGCCTGTTTGAATGCTTTAAGCTATACACTTGATCTTAGCCAAACTTTCGAGAAGTCATAAGATTGAAGCTTATAGCAAAACTTCTAGGGAACAAAGGAAAACAGAAGAATAGTGTCAGTGATTTCAATGCAAAACAAAGCATTTATTTTGACAAATCCATATGGGACTTAAGCTTGACTACAGCCCACATAACCTGGCATACATTAGCAGATTAGATGGCAGATGGAGCTAGCAGGGAAGCATGGGCATGTCCATTTTTGACAGAATGGGGCAGAACCAACTGTGTACTGCACATGTATCTTGAAGTAATGGCTGGAATGCAAAAGTGTGGCTTAGGAGTGAGAGTTAGTTTCAACAAGCCACTGATGGGTAGTAGCCTTCAATCTGTGTGCACATGACCACACACTCATATGCGGAAGGCATTGTGGAACTTTGTGCTGACAAAGATTGCATGTCCAGCTGCCCAGGGGAGGAGTTCGACCATTAGAAATGCCTTCAACTTCCAAGATGCCAGTAAGGACACACAAGCCCTTCATGGCTGCCCAAATGACAGCCCACATCCAGACAGCTCTCACAGGGGGGATTACTAGTGTATGGAGAATGAATGGGCTGTTTCAAGCTATACAGAGGTTTGATGGTCAGCAAGCAGAGGACAAAAATAATATAGAGGAAAAAATGACTACTTTTGAAATGGTGGGAGACTTTATAGTAAGGGAAAAAGCACTTAGCTTGAAGATATGAAAATCTATATGATGAGCTCCTATGGGGTTGCAAGATCCCTGCTGGTGAAGGAGTATGGGAAGCAATGGGTTGGTGGACTTCAAAGAGGATAGCAACATAATTTGAAGTAAGACAGGCAACTGATCCTCTTATTTTCTTGCTTTTTGTGATCCCATCAGGAATGTTTCGATGTGCTTACTTGAATGCCCCTGCACTGAGCTCCCCCAAATACTAGGTAGTGAAGAAGCTCTCCAGAGTTCTTTTGATGCCCACAAGATATAATGTTCAAATGGAAACAGTGGCAACAGCCATATAATCTGTGACCCAGTCACAGGCAAGGAAGACAACAAATACAGTGGTCTGGATTAATGATAATATATTGTCAATGTTAAAAAGTCTATAATGATTCTTTCCATGGCCTTGCAGATGACGATAGTCAAGCTTATGGGCCTATAATTTGCAGGGTCGGTTGATGGTCCCCTCTGTGCAGAGGGATTACTGCTGTCCTTCATTCCGCCAGAACACAGCCAATTTGCAGGCTGTGGTGGCACAGGGATCCAAGTGGGTCTGCTAGCACCAAGATGACCTGTTCTTTTGAGGTAATAGTCTGAGGAACGGTGGAAGGTATACATTGTTGGATGGCTGGAGGGGACAATGGGGTGATTGTTTCCTCCAAAATCTGTCAGCTAGAAGGTTGGCTATTACCTCCAGTTGAGTATGGGTGGTGCCATTCACAACCAGTTCAACTCATAGTTAGGTATTCCCTTTTAGATTTCAAAGACAGTTAAAAAATGCTTTGCGATTATCCTTTGCTAGGGAGGATATTTCTGCTTTGTAATTATCTTTGGAGGACTTGACAAGATATCTAATTTGTTTGTTTAAGCTATAGAGGGATTTCTTTCTCTGCTGAATAGGTTCCCTCTTGTTCTTGGACATTAGTTTCTTTCTCTTGTTGTATAGCCTGTTTATACTAAGGAACCACCAGGGTGGGGTTTTTTTTGGGCAAGACCTGGTTTTAATCCAGTCAGGTACAGCCAATTCTATACAACTGCTTCATTGTTGTACACCTCTGCACAGGAGTCCATGTTAGGTGTGTTCAAGGGGCTTTGAAACTTCTTTTGCCATCACGTAGTAGGAGGTAATTTGTCTTTGAAAAATTCTTAAGTGTTTTTGCGCTTGATGGGGTATCTGGTCTTCTGATTATATCAAATGAAACTGATATATGGTCCGATCTTACCAGGGAGGACATCACAGTGGGGGGGAGTGGGATGCTCTCCCATGTTAGTGATTACTATGTCCAGGACATTCAAGCCTCTTGTAGGTGTGCTGACCAGCTGTTCCACAGCATCTGTATTGACAAAGACCAAGAACATCTGGGCTAGCATGTTTGTTGTCTTGTATGTTTCTCAGTTGAAGACAGGATAATTAAAATCACCCATGAGTAAGGTGTTGAGCTGTATGGTATGTAAGTCCAATATGTCCAGGTATACTTCTCCTGTTTCATGGTGGGGGACCTATAGCTTGCTATGATGTGGTAGGGAGCTTTGCCTATAGGCAATTAGACATGGAGTAGCTCAACACAGTCATACTGTTTGACCAGTCTTGAGGTGTACTTAACTTTAATGAAGATGAATACACTTCCCGCTTTGGGTCTTTCACACTCAGTTTGGGGTCTGAACGTATGGAAGGCATTTTAGTCCTGGATGGTGGGGTGCTTTTTGCACCTTTGAACCATGTCTCAGTGACTGCACAGACGTCAGCATCTTCCAAAGTGAGGAGTGCTTCCAAGGAGTGCAGTTTCTTGTTTAAACTCCTGGCATTAAGCAGCAGTACCTTGAATTTATGTAGAGAGGACTTAGTTATGCTGGGAGTCTGGTTACTCTGACATTGCCTAAAAATGGCACAACTGAGGTGGCAAATACCTTTGCCAGTTTCTGAAAGCCTAGTGGAGCCAGGTGCAGACAATCTCTGGCAAAGCAGTGCCTGTTGACCATATCTTCCCAGGCTGACAGATATTGGATCCCCTTGGACTGACACCAATTGTTAAATTCAATCATTTTTGTTTCTGTTGTGGCATCATCCTTGGAGAAGGTAGAATGCTGCTTAAGGCAATGCTTATACCTGCCTGTGACCCACAATCTGAGAGCTCAGTCATGTCTCTCTTCATATATTCCAGTGATGTACATCTGAAGTCATTCACCCCCACATAAACTATGGCTGAGTCAAACCAATACTTGTGTTTGAGGACCTTGTGTGGTTGAGTGACTTGATGGATCCTGGCACCTGACAGGCAGCTAAATGTAACCTGCTCCTTATACAACCCAGTGAAGAGAACATGTGTGTGTCTCACAATGGAGTCACCATGACCATTACATTAGGTTTTGTGTGTGTGTGTGTGTGTGTGTGTGTGTGTGTGTGTGTGTGTGTGTGTGTGTGTGTGTGTGTGTGTGTGTATATATACCATGACCATTACATTAGGTTTTGTGTGTGTGTGTGTGTGTGTGTGTGTGTGTGTGTGTGTGTGTGTGTGTGTGTGTGTGTGTGTATCATGAATTGTTGTCTTTTGCATTGTTATCCGTGTAAATGGTTTCTGTTTGGGAGGGCTCTGGTCTTTTTGTAAGTTACTAGTGAGTACCTCCACATATATGGGTTTATGTGTAGTGTCCTTATTTAGTGTGTGTGTGTGTGTGTGTGTGTGTGCTGACAACACTGAAAACTCACAAACTATCTAAAAATTCTATCCAGTTAAAAAAATACCCTGTTTCATGCACCCCAACTGCAAAACCTAGATCAAGCGTCGTCCTTGTACTGGTACTGTTAGGGAAAAGGGGTTTAAGTAATGTAATGTGTTACGGTTAGGTTAACATTTATGAATAAGGTGTGTGGGGGGGGGGGGGGGAATTCACCCCCTCACTGAGTATTAGAACAAACTACCACTACATATATTCTGCAATCATTTCTGTTAGCTGCCATGAAAATTCCAGCACTACTGTCAAGAAATATCTGGATCTTAATGCTTCCTTTCAGCAAGGGAACTGAAATAAAGTTTACACATAAGAAATGTAGTCATGAGCAAGTAGAAAAGTCTCCAATAAAAATTAACATGGGAAGGGGAACTTTGAGTTCAAGTGCATCCTCTTTTATATATATATATATATATATATATATATATATATATATATATATATATATCACAAGCAGCTCCTGAAGTTACTAGTAATAAGCTGTGTGTTTCAGATTTTGCAAACAACTCTCACTACATTTAAAGAAGCTCTGTTTCCAATGAATGCCATTCTCCATAAATTAATGCTTAATTCAGCAGATATGAAGCCCCAGCCAGTTAGAACAGCTGAAGTAAGTAATGCAGAAGGATAAAAACAGAATCAGTGACCTAAATCAGTCTGAACACACTGAAAATATAAGCGTCATAGCAAGTACTATTAGCCACTTAGAAAGTAAATTAGCAGACATGGAGGTGAGACCAAGGAGAAATAGTATTACAGTAATAAATATCCCTGAAGGGATCGCTGTGATCTCCGATTCATTCTTGCAAAACATATTTCAGGAAACTCGGATCATACAAGTCAGAAATTATTCAACTAGAAACATTTGCCATGTCATCAGATACCCTACTGGAAACAATGAACCACCTCAACCAGTCTGTTCTAAACTGGTGAATACAAGCAAAATAAACACCATCAAAAGAAATCCAAAATAAAGTAATCTAAAAAAGAAATAGAATATACTGCAACATTAAATTAATTTGAAAAAAAAATAAATAATATACCACAACAAATTATTTTATATGAAAGCATTACAAAGACAAAACAAAATGTATGAGTCTCTGACCCCCTCCATTTTGTAATGCAGAGGAAGCTATACCACAGAAATACACCCCAACCTCCACGAAAATAGAATATAATGCAGTGTCTAAATATTTCATATGAAAGCTTTATGACACAGCAAAATGTAGGGTGACTGTCATCCTTCTCCATTTTCCACTGTGAGTAACGCTATAACACCCAAGTACTCAGACTCTAAATCTAGTAACGCTACAGTCACTTCACAATTGTGAAAAAGGTCATCTTGCACTGTAAAATAAAGTGTTACCATATGGATAAAAAGTACACAGATCACACTGTACAGTGGAAGAAAGGTTATTTTGTATTGTAAAACTTAATGTGCCCATAGAGATAAAATACACATACACAGATCTGAAATTATTTACACATTTTTCCTTTATCTAGTTATTTCTAAAAAAAATATAATACAATATATAAAATATTCCATTGTAATTAAACAAGGAAAGGGGCAAATATTTCCAAGAAATACCATAAATAAACATATTCAAATATTAAATGCAAACAGGTAACCTGTAAATGGTTCATCTCCCAGGCCCATGCTTACACTTATCAAGGGTATCATAACTTAACAGAGATTTGGGATGCATGGATAGGCTTAAAAAGGCCCTTGTGGTCATTTGCCTAGTAAACACGTATGAACCTATAAAGCATCCATTATGTTAAACAATAGTTTGAGAGGGTGGTCATTACAGAAGAACATATTTTCAGAGATGACCTTTTCTTGCAAATCCAGAAACACCCATGGATGTTCTTTTACTTCCCTTATGATGTTACCTTGTCAGGCTTGGATGTGCAAACACAATGCACACATTTTATATTTGTGTGTGTGTGTGTGTGTGTGTGTGTGTGTGTGTGTGTGTGTGTGTGTGTGTGTGTGTGTGTGTGTGTGTGTGTGTGTGTGTGTGTGTGTGTGTGTGTGTGTGTGTGTGTGTGTGTGTGTGTGTGTGTGTGTGTGTGCGCATGCAAACAAAATGGTTCCAATAATGCTAAGACCACCTTGTATAAATAATAATTAACAATTAGAAATAAAATAAGGCAGTAATGCCTTGGAGGCCAGCAAATTTTTTTATCAAGGCTCGGTGAATGCAGAATGTCAATTAACAGTTGGCTGACTTGTGTGTTCAATGAATACATTGTGCGTTTTGCACATATGTGTTTGACCTTAGGACTAGAGATTGTGGTACACTGCAGACTGGGAAATTTACCTTTTACCCACTGTAGTGCGATCTCGGACTTGGAATATATAATTTGCAAGGGATGCAGGGGGGACCAAACTTGATTTGTCATATAGGAGTCTAATTTACATCAGCTCCTATACGGCTATCATGTGATGGTTTCGACCACAATGTCGACTCAAATGTGTAGATCATTTGGGTCGACATTGTGGCAGGTCAGAATGGGTGTTTTCGGGTTTACTATTCATTGTTTCAAACAGCAAATGTTTTGCCGTTGTGTATTATGTATTCTTTCAAAATTTTTTTTTTTTTTTGGAACAGTGATTTTTTTCCCTTGGAAAAAAATCACTGTTCTGAGCTTTCGAGATTGTAAGCTTTTGTTTTCATGGGGTCGATTATTCATCGTTTGCTTTTTTAAGCATTCGATTATATAATATAGACCCCAATTAATCATTATGAAGTGTTCTCTCATTTGTAAAAAGCATTTTGAAATTCAATTTGTGAGTAAAAACTTTTAAATTTTGTTTTGCAATTATGTGATTTAGACTTTGTCTTGTTCTTCCTGTGATTTTTAGAAATATGAAATTTTAATAAATTTTAAACAAATGAGTCACATTTATATTGCAAAAATGCCAATCACGTTAGTACATTTGTACAGAAGCCCTATGGTTGCATTCACATTACATATATACCTAGGTATACAGTGTCTGCACTGTCACTCCTTGACATATTAACATCCAAGACACATAGTACATCATGCCTCTCAACCACTATAAAAGGTGTACATTTAACATGCAACCAATAACTGCCACTGGCATCTTTCGGACCTGTATTGGTGTGTCCATTACAGCTTATGCCTATCCTATATGAACTGAGTTATCTTGGTTGCTGACAGAGAGACAGACATGGTATAATGTTATCATATGAAACTTTAAATGTTAGGTCTACAAGTGTTAGGCTAAATTATGGCCAGGAGTATGCAGATGCTAGCTGTTTCATTTGATTTACAGCCATACAGCACCTGACCTCCACATGGGAATGCTGGGAAAATGGTGTATCCTCTGTCTTCTACCATGATGAACCCCTGGAAAAGTTTGTCCTTGATACAGCAGTGGTGTATGGCAGAGGCCATGTTAGTGCCCATTTAAGTGTTGTACCAATGGTGACAGTGGCAGTGCCCTTCCACCTACTGAGTACATTTCTGTGTACCTTACTTACTCCACAGTATCTACTCATTTTCTGTGTCTCTCTGTTGCTTACAAACTGTACATCCAAGTAGGGCCCATGTTCAGCTACAGAGAACAACAAAATGTGAATGGCTAAATGTCCAGTGGAAAAGAGTGACACAAAAAGCAGCGAACAAGGACATCAACGAAAATATATTCATTGAATGGCCATAGTTGGCCAACAACCAGGAAGTAACAATGCATTTGGTAAGTAAAGGGAAACCTTTTAAATTTGCCCTATTCCTCACTGTAGTACAGTCTTGGCGTTGGTATATATAGTTGGGGGGATGTGGGGGGGGGTGCAGACACCACCTTGGTTGGCTTTGTTTGCAATGTTGGCCAACTATGGCCTTTCGATGCATTTTTTTTTTCAATGATGTTTTTGTTCGCTGCTTTTTTGTTTCCCTCTTTTCCAATAAAGATTTAGCCATTCGTGTTTCACTGTTTTCAGTAGCCAAACATAGACCCAACCAAGTATACTATACAAATGCAATTGCGTTCCGGCACTATTAAGGCTGTCCCTTGTATTTTACTTCATTTCTGCTACACTTTCTGTAAATAATTAACCAACATCAAATCATTAGTTTATTACCAGAATATATTTATTTATTTATTTATTTATTTATATACATATTTATATCCATTACTTTTAAATGTATAGGCAAGTTTTATAAAAGCTTTACAATAGTTTTTACAGTTTTTATAATTCATTCATTATAATGACATTCTATTTACATTATTTCACTGACATTTATACTTATATTGAAATTTATAAATTGGTTGTAGAATATTCTTTGAGACTTGTTTACCTCACAACACTAGTAATATTTAAAAATATTTTAAAATCTTTAAAATCTGTAAAGATTCTATTTTGTTTCATTTCATATATAAAAATATATTATGTAGTTATATTCATACCATTTATTGTATTCAAGTATGTGCCCATTTATGTATACATATTTATTTATTTATTTTTGAATGGAACAGTATGTTTTGAACAACTCAATATAATGCATTTGAGGTGGTATAACATGAAAGTGAATGGCCCTTTTAAATTTATATTGTATTTACATACAATAATTAACTAATTATTTAATTAATTCAACTACTATTGGGAACTAAATATATAAAAGACTGTTGGTTTCAATTTATAACAGATTCTGAAGAAGTCTCCGTAAAGGAGACGAAAGCGCTAAATTTGAATGTTCGTTGCTATTGTGTTTCTTGTTTTTCGTTATTAAAGTATAAGTTAACAATTTAAATATTCTCCGTTTGTTTATGGTTTACGCTGGCGTTTATGACGAAAGTGTAGCAGAAATGAAGTAAAATACAAGGGACAGCCTTAATAGTGCCGGAACGCAATTGCTTTGGTCGATTTTATCCTTTTTGGTTACCAGTTGTTTATACTATACAAATCCTTCTTTAGCTACTATAGAAATCTAAGAAATGTCACCCAGCATTGCTCAGAACTTATTCATAAGGACATCATCTATTATGGTCCAACAGATATTGCAAACAAATTTAGTACAAATTTTACCCCAGAAAAAAACTACAAAATCCATATATCAATGAATCATGGAAAATCCCCATTATCACTAAAGAACATGTCCTAAATGTGCCTTCCAAGATCAAAAATAATTCCTCCATTGCATCTGACAATATATCTGGCTATATATTAAATAGTACTAAACAAACTCTGACAGACCCACTCAATCTGTTTAACCTGATCTTAGCCAAAGGCTTTGTCTCTGAAGTCTGGAACATGTCGGTAGTGATGCCACTTCATAAGGATTATAGGCCCATCAGCCTGACAAGTATCATTTACAAAGCCATGAAACATACTGTAACTGATCTGATAAGCTATGATATCAGAAGTCTCATCAGACTAGATCTTTGTCAAGAGTAGATCCTGTCCAATGAATTTGGTTAACTTCTTTGAGATGGGCTATTGACAAAAGTCATGTTGTCCATAGTGTACCTTGACTTAGTCAAGGCCACTGATACCATCCTCTGTGCTACAGCAGTAGTTAGTAAGCTTAATGCATTAAACATAGATCTCTATGCAGTTAACTGGCTAGCAAATTGGTTTAAAGAGAGAATCCACACAGTGCAGGTAGCAGGTATGTCATCAAAGAGTAGGAAGGTGACCAGTGGCATCAACATTGCTGTGATGGGACCCCCCCCCCAATCTGTAAAGCCATGGGGCATATTATTATGGATCTCATAAACAAGGGCATTTGTAATCTACAAGCATTTGGCCCCACCCAATTCGGATTCGCCAGGAGTAGATCTTGCCTATTGAACCTGGTTGACTTCTTTGAGACTGTCACAAAGGCCCAAGTCATTACATACAGCTTACCTTGACTTGGCCAAGGACTTTGACACAATCCCCCGCTTGGGCATCATCAAAAAGCTAACACAACTTGGTGTTAATCCCTATCTCATCAGGTAGGTGGCCAACTGTCTCACCGATACGACCCACAAGATCAAAATAGGTGCCACCATCTCCAACAGCAGACTGTCACTAGTGGTGTTCCCCAGGGATCTGTCCTGGGACCTTGCTCTTTGGCATCTACTTTACAGAGGTCCAGGCAAAGACAAAGGGCTGTTGCTGACCAGTTTGGGGACGACTGTAAGCTGGGTGCTGTCACTGATTCCCAAGATGATGTTAACATACTGCAAGAGGGACTACAAATAACTAATGTGAAAGTCATGGCCTTAAGTTAAATGCAAAAAAATGCATTATCATACCATTCAGCAAAAACATGAACCCTGCTGAGTACAACAATAACCGGAAACCCCTTAAGCACACAACCTGTGGTGAGAGACCTAGGTACTCAGGTTGACAACAATCTCACATTCACTCATTGTATGGCAAGAGTCGTCAGAAAAGCCTTTTACTTGGTTCATCTCATAAGTAAAGGGATTGCATCCAGAAAAAAAGGAGGTTATTACCTCTCTGTACTTGTCCCTCATTAGGCCCATTATTGAGTATAATGCCCTGCTTGGTATGTACCTCTCCAAGCACCTGCATCAACTGGAAAGGCCACAGAAATACCTCATAAAGAGAATCAATGGCCTCTAACACCTGTCCTATGTGGACAGGCTGAAATCATTATCACTCTACTTGGTATCATGCTGATTGCTCAGAAGTGATCTGTGTCTCATCTACAAGGCAATATCAGACTCTGCCCTACAAGACATTCTCCATATCCATAAGTTTAACTCCTCGCGCATTACCCATTTAATAGGCATGAATCTAATATGCAACATCAATAAAACCTGCTGGAGAGACAGGTTTGTCTCCCAGAGGCTGCCCCTTCTCTGGAACAGACTTCCCATACATGTCAAACAGAGTACCTCGCTGACCCTCTTCAAGTGCAACCTTGATGAGTGGATGGGAAACCACAAATTTTCCCCAGGGGATTCTACCTTTGTCCCTCATTGACAGGGGTGACAGGTGCTGACTGAGGCTTCTTTTTTGGGGATAAACTCTTGGCTAGGCTTGAAAGGGCTCCAGGGCCATTAGCCTAGTAACCTCCTATGATCCTGTTCACCATTTACTTTGCTGATCTTCAGATGAAGAACCATGACCTCTGCTGAACAAGGTTTGCAGATGACTGCAAACTTGAAGTTATTGTCAAGTCCCTCTCTGATGTCCAAACCCTTCTGTGAGAACTTGCATTCATAAATAACCAATGTACTAATAATGGGGTCAAATAAAATGCAAAAATGTGCGGTATTTTCACTTTTGATAGACAGCCCTTTCCCTCCAGCATACAGCATAGACAATACCAAAGTTCGATATAACAATGTTGTTAGGGGCCTTGGGACTTCAGTTGGTATGTCCCATCTTGTCTGATCTCCATGTAATGACAGTAAGCAGAAAGTTCTTCTACATAACGCAACTAATTGCCAAGGGAATTTCTTCAAGATGAAAAGAGGTCATTTTTCCCTTATATTCATAATTTATTAAACCAATCACTTAGTACAACTGCACCTCCAGGATATGCTTCACTAAACACATCAAACTAGAAGATCCAGAGGTTCTTCACTAACAGGATCACTGGTCCAAAAACTTTAATCTACCAGGAAAGACCGGAAACACTGTTCCTTTATTCAGTTTATTATAGACTCATGGGGTTGATCTACTCCTTGCCTTCTGTACTATTAGAAACGTAATGCTACAAGACCTGGTATGTCTCCACATATCAAATAGCTACACAAATACCAGAACAAGGAATCTACATTGGCAGATAAATAAAATAAAAGGTAGAGGTAAGTTTCTCATGCAACACACCTCCATGCTATGAAATAGACTCTCCATGAAAATTAAGCAGTGTGATATGTTATTTTCCTTAAAACAGTACCTGGGGGATTGGATTGGCAGTCACAAATGTACCCCAGGCTAGACTAGCCTAGCTCTCCTCAAGAAATAGAGTATGGTCTATGGGAGATTACTGGCACAGTCTAAGGGTGGGCTCTAACAAAATGCATATGGTGCAAGACTCAGCTTGTATTTCCTATTATGTGCTTTTGTAGCAACATCTTGCTATTCTGCATAGTTTCCCTGATATATAACTAGCATGGCATGCACACTTGTCAGTTTATGTATTGGTTCAGGTCTGGCCATCTTGTCTACATGGCATACCATATTACTAAGTACAAAGGCATGTTCCCATAATTTACAACATGTGTATGCCACATGCTACGGCACAGCAGAACATACCATCCACAGTATAGTATCACATTTCTGATCAGGTACTTAACCATCAGGTACAATCTCTTAGCAACGTTTTGGAAATATACAGCTGTGTGTGTTACATGTGCCATGTCACAAGCATCCTGTTCTGTATCTTCTGCATTACATCTTTGTCCTTCTCTGCATTTATAGAAACTGCTACTACCTCCATTTGATACCATGAGCTAGCTCATGTCTACAAATCACAATGTCATGCATCATTTAATATACAAAAAGCAGCCTGCGTATCATAGTGGAGCTGCACTGTATACACCCACCCAGTGTATCCAGGTAGCTCAATCCAATCCTAATGATTTCCAGATCCTGTCTCCTCAACTGTCTGTGTTTGCCTGCATGCCTGCTGGACATGACCTTTTCCACAGTATACAAATGGTAATTAGCCAGGACTGTAGTCGATATCTAATGTCAACTGTTTAATATAAATATTATGCTGCAAGTCTGTTCACATTCCTATAGGGATATACACGTCAAGCACTATGTGCCATCTAAAGACTTGTACATTTTGACCATCGATCTATATGGGACCATTCCTTGGATCAACAATACACAAAGGTAGCTACTTTATCAGAGATGGGCTTCAGGGACATTCCTAGGTGCTGTATACAACACTAAGGATAATACCTTCTGCATAAAAGTACCAACTAGGCTGATGTCTCCAACATTTGGCCTATTGCAATATTATCACCTCTCTCAAAAAGCCTTGAAAGACAGTCATGAGCAACTCCTCCACTATTGTCTACAAGAACGCCTTTTAACATCCACACAACATGGCTTCCCCCCAACACACAGTACAACTACTACCCTCCTATCATTCACTGATACCATAAACAAATACAGGGACTCAGATAAACTTGTTTCCTTCTTGCTCCTTGACCTGTCAAAAGCCTTTGATACAGTTTCACCCCTAAACTCATGTATACACTGCTCCAACTTGCACTATCACCTTCTTCGTTACTGTAGTTCAATAGTTACTTAGCTGACAGGTCCCAGTCTGTAAAAATGGCAGCATAATCTCTTCTTCCCCTCACCTTTTAATATCTTTCTCAATGACCGCTATACCTCCATAAGTCCAGCATCTCATATAATATGCTGATGATTCCATGCTTATATGTGCATTTAATAACCTGCCTCAATGGGTCTATATTATGTCCACGAAAGACATATTCATTGAATACATCTTCTGTGAATAACAACTGATGAAAATCACTTCAGTGTAACATGGAAGTTTTCCCACAGTTCACAAACACGTACCCACCAACCTAAACTTGCCCTTTTCTCCACTGTAGTGTGATGACAGAGTTGGCATTTATAGTTAAGGGGGGTGTGGGGAGCAAAGCCACTACTTGGATGGTTTTGAGTTAGTCCATTGTGTGTTCCGGATGGTTGGTGGGCAAGTGTTTGTAAACCATGGAAAAACTTCTGTGGATTACTGAAGTGATTTTTATCAGTTGTTGTTCGCATAAGATTTATTCGATGAATACATCTTTTGTAGATGCAATATAGACCCACCTCAACTACTCCATATCATGCAAGAAGCTACTTCCTCGGGGAAAAAAAAGTGATTCACCAATAAGATTTTTGGAGAGTACTTCTCAATTTTGTGAAGGACCCTTGAAATGAAGAAGGGGAAGAAAGGCATACAGGAACATTCCCTTTCATGAGAAAGACATGGCAACCACCTTCCAAACCAAAGGATTTAGGATTCTGGAACATTGCTAAGGGAGTTGCCTGTCCAGAGGGGAGGCAAAGAGATCTACTTGAGGAATACCCCACTGATGAACTATGTCCAGAAAAACACATCCCTGTGAAGCATCCATTTATGAGACTGTGGCCTGGACCTGCTGAGAAAATCTGCCATAAAACTGCAACTTGAAGGTAGACAGACTGCCTGTAGGGTTACCTGCAGATTGATGGCTATTTCCCCATGCTCGAAGGGCTAAACTGCAAGGAAGGTAAGGACCTTGTGTGCACTTGTTGGTTGATGTACTAGAACACTGTGGAGTTGTCCGTATAAACCTTCAAGGGACCTAGCACCCAGAGCACATGGAAAGCCTGAAGGACCACAATAACAGCCCACATTTCATTAATGTCAATGTAATCCCCCCTCTGCTAAGGGGACTGAAGCGGCTCCCACCCCATCTCTGATGCATCTGTGAAGAGTTCCTGGGATGGCTTAGGATTGGGGAAATTAACACCTGGATTGAGAGCTGCCAAATCTAGCAGTGGATTTCCAGTTTTTGACAAAGGAGCAGAGGAATGAGATGGTCCAGTGGGTGGAAGTGCTGAAGCCATGCTGATTTTAGGTACCACTGAAATTTACTCTTATGAAGCCTGGCCCAGGGAAGCATGGGAATAGTGCAGGCCATAAACCCCAGAACTCTGAGAAACTCCCTGTCTGGAAGCCAGGACAGGGGAAGCAAGGACAAAAAATAACTTGTGAGGGACAAAACATTGAAGGCAGGAAGAGATACCAGCATTGGAACAGTCTGGAACCTGCAGCCTAGGAAAATGTGATCCTGAGATGGGGTCAACATTAACTTCTGAAGGTTGACAGTCAAACTTGGGATGTGCAACAGCTGGGTAAAATGGATGCACCAGCTTTGAACAGGATTGAGCCAGAAGCAAAAGGTTGTCCAGATAAGGAAATATTTAAATGTCCTGAGGCCTACAAAAGGAGACTACAGGGTCTAGACATTTGGTGAGCACCCCTGTGGCTAGTGAAATTCCAAAGGGCAAAGCAGACAACAGAAAATGAGAGAAGGAAACAGAGAAATGCAAATATTTCCTGAATTGAGGGTGGATAGGAATCTGAAAGTACGAGTCCTTCAGATCCAAGGAAACCAGAAAGGCTTGGGGAAGCAACACAGGAAACAGACTCTGAAGAGAGACCATTTGGAAGGAAGACAATATGAGAAAGATGCTCAGAAAGAAAAGGTCCAGAACAGGTCTCTAAGACCCTCTTTCCTGGGGACCAGAAATGTTCAGGAATAAAAACCCAAACTCCTTTCTCTCTGCAAAACCAGTTGAATGGTACCTTGGTGCAGCAGACCCTGCAATACCCCTGTAGAATCAGGAAGATGTTCTACAGGGGCCTGAAGAATACCAAAAAAGCCAGGAAGGGTCTTCCAAGTCATAAAGTAACCCTGCTAGATAATGGAGAGAACCCAGGTGTCTGTGGTGATCAGCTGCCACACTAGGAGAGAAGGAGAAAGCCTGAGGGACGAGGGAACTTGGCCGAGAGGAAGGAAGTGCAGTCAGTATGATAACTGTAGATCTGTTAAGAAAAGACTGCTTTTGGAACCTGGGCATCTGAGTAGGTTTGTAAAAAACAACTCACCTATGAGTCTTCTTTCACCTATGAGTCTTCTTACCTTTGGAAGACCTGTCTTGCTAGTCTACGCAAAAAGGCAGTCTTACTAGGACAGCTCCTCTGAAACTTGGGAATAGGAGAGACAAAAATCTGCTTCTAATCTTTCATGACCTTACCATTACCCTGTAAGTTTTGAAAAGGTCAGCCACAGCAGTACCAAACAAATCCTGGTTACCCAAGGGAGCATCTAGAAGTTCTGCTTTAACATGATCTGGCAAGGTCTGAAGGCGAATCCAAGAATAGCACCTCATGACACAGCCAGAGGCAACAGTGCTCGAAGATACATCTGCTGCATCATAGCTGCATTTGACAGAGTGACAGGCAACCTAAGAAGTGGACTTGAGCAAGAAGAAAGCTGAGGCCTTGCCCCCAGAATCAGGCATATCAGAAAAATTCTTCCCAATCTGGGAATGAAGAGACAGGATACACCTTGTCATAAGAGTCTGGTAATTGGTTGGTATTTGATGGGCCTGAAAGTTAAAGTAGCAGAAGTGTAAACCTTCTTACTAATCCACTCCATGGCTCTACTGTCCTTATCTGAATAAAGGCACTTGGAACAGCATAGAAGGTTTATCAGTAGTACAGAAATCAATGCAGGATGACAGAAAGGGCATTTATACAAAGTTTTTTTAGGAGCTGCAGGCAGATAATCTAGTGTCAGGGAAGCAGGAGAGAAAATATCCAACAGAGAAGCCAACACAGGAGGGATAGCAGATGGTTTAGGACAGTCCATCTATAACAACTCATAATATCTTTTCTGGACATCCCATACTTGAGAGCAATTCCATTCATATTGCGAAATCTTACGCAGAACCATGTCAACAAAGGAAAGCTTCTCCAAGGGAGAATCAAGATAGATTGATTCCTCTGCCTCAGATACACAGTCCAAAGGTAAAGACAACTGAGAGCATTAGGCTAAGGAATTAGCCTCAGAGTCAGAATCCATGTCCGAAGACTACTGGTCCTTAGCCCTGTTAGGTGGAGTGAACCAAGGAGGTTTAAGAACCAAAACCCCCTGAGGAGGCTTTAATGCCATCAATGCCTTTAGTGAAGTCCTTCCATTCCTTTTGTGGATCCTTGGGAGCAGACACTACATGCTTAGTTTTCTACTTTTTCTTCATGGGGATGTCCACTTTAACAAAAAGCAGAGGTTCGGACCCCTGCCTGGATTCGATTAAGGCACCAGCACCTCCTTTCAAACAATGATCTGAGGAATTCCCTTAGACCCCTTGGAAATAATTGGCTGCGGTTCCCCATCAACATCAGTGGCAGATGTTTGCATGGCCTCCAAGGAAGTGCAAGAAACAGTTTCAAGCCAGCCTCCAAGAAGGTCATGGCAGAAGAAACCAATGACAATACTGGGCTGTCCTCTGTGTTCTCACTCACCTCAAGAGTGACTTCCAGTGGTGGTTGGACACCAGCAGATTCAGGCCTACACTTTTTGGCTTTCTTTTCAAGTGTCAGCTGTACTTTAGGGTAAGCCAGTTCTGCCATGGTACCTTGGGCTAAAAGCTTGAGACACTGGTTTCAAGGTAAATGGAAAGTGATTGCTCTTAAAGTAGAAACAAAGTGCAAAACTTACTAATAACCACAACAAGCACTTTGGTAATGTAACAGCACTCCCAAAATCACTTCAGTCTGAACATGTAACAAACGGATGAAATTTTACTGTTATTTAGAGCTTTCATCTTATACCACATACTTCATCAGAATAACATCCAACAACATGTTCCTAGCCTTTATATATGTTTCAAACTACAACATAAATTAATCTGCAATTAACAAAAAAGTTACATCACTTCACTAGGAATTAAAACACCACAAATTAATATAATCATGTGTTTTCAAACGTCACTAAAAATATATGTGTAATAAAGTACAACAGGATGTATTAAAACATACCTTAAAATTAATTCCAATGTTACTAAAAATGAACGTTTAAAATGATTTAATAAAATTTACACATTTATATTACAGCTGGTGCCCCCAAGGAAACAAAGTCTAGCTAAACATATTACAATTTAGCCACTTTCATTTTCAAAATGGGATACAAGGATATATGCCCATTTAATCCTGGGAACATACTGGCATCAAGCCTTTTCTGCCAAACTAACTCATGCTATTCTAACCATGTTTCCCATTGCCCACCTCTGGGGTTGGGCTCCACTTGTTCCAGTATCCAGAATAAAAATAAGCTATTGTCGCAACTTTTCAAGTGCTTATATAATGCATTTGTTTCAATCTGTCTGGATATATCGTAATAGTGCTTCTATATCCTAGTTTTCAGAGCTCTTTCAGTTTTCCCAATATAGAAACAAAAACAATTTTGGCAGTAGGCAAGATATACCACCCCTTTAGAATAGCAGCTATAATACACTTTAGCTCTCATAGGGGTATACTTACAGTGGGGAGACTCCGGTCACCACAATTTGCGATATATTATGATTGGTGACATGACCATGGGGTGTGGGGGCGCTTGTCTTTTGTAAATTCCTGATTCCAGGATATTTTTGATACTAAATCCATTTCTGTAACTATACAATAGGGGCTATGAAAAAACTTCCAAACCATTTGGTATCCTGGAAAAAATAACTCAATACTTTTGAACTATTTTACATCTTCCTACAGTGTCATGGCTGTATTTCAAAGTTACTGATTTAACATAATTAACTCCTGCACCCCTTAAACGAGACATCACTTGACCACTCTCATGTGGAGTACTTGGGTGTCCTATTCCACCTTTCGTCCCCAGCAGAGGCATATATTTGCTACTCCACTCATCCATAATTTTGTTCTTAATTTCCATCAGCAACTGTTCAGAGTAACTTCTTTCTGAGAATAACTCACCTACCATTTCCAGCTAACTTATAAGATTCTCTTTATCAGATGTCATCCAAGTAGCCCTGACCATCTGCCCCTTTACAATGCTTTTTTTTCTGGTGTAATGGGTGGTTGCTGCTAAAACATAAATATGCATTACTAAAATTATCTTTCCTGTGGTAGCTTAGCTTTAAATCTATTTTTCTCCAAAACCCTTAATTAACTTGACATCCAAATAAGATATCTCTTCTTGTCCAGACTATAAATGAATCTTAGAAAATCAATAGTTGCATTTTTGTACTGGACAAATTCACTGAGCTCAGTAATAGAACTACTCTAGGTCATAAAAGTATACAGAAATTGTTAAGTAGATTTCTATTTTCTCAAAAAAAAACTGAGCATATGCTTCTTTTCCCAATAAAGAATGACAATATTAGCAAAAATGGGGTTGCAGGCCGCCCCCATAGCTATGCAATATTCACCCTTGCATTACACAAAATTGTTGTTCAAGACCATCTCCAAGCATTCAATTATATAACATTCAGTTCTGAGTTAGTCAAAGAATCAAATTCTCTCAGAATGTCAATACACCACTCCACACCAATAACATGGGGAATTATTGAAAAAAGGTCTGGGACATCAATGGTTACTAAAAGAACATGTGAGTGGTAATGGGGATTGGTCACCTTGGACAGGAAGTCCCAAGAATCTACCAACAAGTGTTTATACTTTTTCAACACAGATTTCAATCTCCTCTTCATATAAACTGCCAGGGGGTATGTTTTGGAACCAGCTGCAGCAACTATAGGCCTTAAAGGTGGATCCTCTAAGCTTTTATGAACTTTAGGTATTCTAAAAATTGATGGAATAACAGGTTCCATGTTAGTAAGAAAATCATACAGGCTCTTATCAATAGCACCTTGTACGAAACTGTCATTAAGAATAAAAGCTATATGCCTAAATGTCATACTGATTTCATCTTAGATACCTGGGTGTATGTAGAGCCATTATTCAGTAAGTTTAACATCTTGGCCACATAGTCCCAGCTGTCCATGATTACCCCCCCCCCCCCCACACACACACACACACCTTTGTCAGGTTTTATAGTTCTTATCGCTTTGTTAGTACTCAGCTCATAAAGAGTTTTCCTCTCATCAGAAACTAAATTAAAAGCTCATCTATGATTTTGATTTACATAACTTTTCATGTCATTTTCAACTAACCTTTCAAAGTGGACAATGATGGAGTGCAAAGGGGAATTGTACACACTTCTTTTCTTAAATGCAATGTTGTTACCAGGGACTCCTTGATTACCAAATTAACTTTCCTAAGGAAGAGTTTGAAATCAATTAATCCTTCACTTATGTATACTGTACAAGTAGGTACAAAGGTGAACTTTTTTTAAAAAAGGAGAGAAATGAAGAGGTGTCAGTTCCAAAGAACTATAACTGAACACTTTAAACCCTTTATAGGAATTAATTACACCGCCCCTTTCAATCATATCAATGGATAGTTCATAAGGAGGCACATTAATCACTGAGGCTAATTTCTACTTCTTGCATTTCAACCTCTTCCGCTCCATCGACAGGGTCGCACACCCTCTCTGTTGTTGTAGTTGTCATGGTTCGACCACCTATCCTTGTTCATCAACTGTTCGAATCTCCTTAAACGGGCATCCTAAAGGGTTGTCCAAGCAATAAGTCTTTGGACCTCAAAATTGGCCCTGGAGTATTCACTAACTGCCTCCGTTTCAATAGGAACACCCTCATAACAAAGTGCTTCATGATCTCCTGTACCATAAAAAACCTTTCCTTTAGGCAGCTGATATGCTTTTCCCTTTCCATAGTCTTTTTTGTCTCTTTCAATTTTCCCCCATTTTTGTTTTTACATTTTTTCAGTTCTATCGTCCACTTCTTTTATACAAAGTATTTATTTTTATGCTCCTCTACAGTAAACATGTCCCTCTATATGGATATATGGAGATCTATAATTTCATAATACAATGCCAACAATAGTCTATCATTGTTTTTAATGATGGCCTTCACGACCTCAATGCCGCAATTATTAAAATTCACTAGTGGAACTCAGTCCCAGGCTCAAACTTATTTGGGTATTTACAAATTCTGAGTCTTCTGGACACTAACTGCCGTTTTAGACACTCTCCTAGAAAGGCATTATCAGGTATCAGCATTCCATATAAAGTAACCTTCTTCTCAAGTTTAAAGACCGTACCTCTATAAGAGTCACCAGTCTCTTTGTGGCTAATTCCATTAAAGTCTATTTAATTCAGCCAAATATGCATTTCCAATTGCTGGTATTTAACCATATAATTTTCTGAACTTTATTGCAAACAGTTCCATTACTGGTCACCGTGACTAAAATTACAATTTTTGCCTTGAATCGTCAGCGAATGAGAAGTACCTGATGGACCGGCTAACAGTTGACGCTGAAAAGTTTCCTCATGCAATGAATTGCTGGCCACTCCTTGAATAACTGAGGAACTCGGTTTCACAAACAACCACTGGGTAGAGGAAAGAGGATGGTCAACCACCATAAAACCCTGGGATCGCACTTCAGTCTGTAATATATGCAATATTACGATATATCTAGACAGACTGAAACAAATGCATTAAATAAGCACTTTAAAAGTTGTGACACTAGTTTACTTCCTGGATGCTGGAACATGTAAAGCCCTACCGCAGAGGTGGGCAATGGGAGAAAACGTTAGAATACCGTGAGTTAGTTTGGCAGATAAGGATTCATGCAGGTACGTCCCCAGGATTAAACGAGCATATATCCTTTTGTACCATTTTGAAAATGAGAGCAGCTAAACATCATATTTACCTAGGCTATCTTTTCTTTGGGGCACCAACTATAAAATGCATACAGTTATTTAAATAATTTTAAACATTCATTTTTAGTAACATTGGAATTAATTTTAATAGTATTTTTAAAACATTCTATTGTACTATACTACACATATATTTTTATTAAAGCTTGAAAACACATGATTATATTAATTTGTGGTGTGGTTTTAATTCTTAGAGGAAGTGATGTAATTTTTTAATTGCAGATTAACTGAGGTTTGTAGTCTGAAACATACATAAAGGCTAGGAACATGCTGTTGAATGTTATTCCGATGAAGTCTGTAATATAAGACTAAATAACAATAGAATTTCAACCATTTGTTACATGTTCAGCCTGAAGTGATTTTGGGAGTGCCATTACCAAAGTGCTTGTTTTGGTTAAATGGAAAGTGAAGAATGGTGATTATGCAAAGACTTGAAAACAAAAGTCTGACAGACAGAACACGGAGTGTGGTTGTGGGACACACCTAGGCAACAGAGGCACCTACAGTGGTTGCCTTTATTAGGAAAAGTGCCTCCCACGCTGACATTTTCCTTTCTTGTATGACATGTAATGCACGGAACAAAATAAGAAAAGCAAGAAAGAACCCAATGGGGTACTTATCTAAAAGTAGTAGACTCGGTATAACAAGGAAATTGAAGGGCATTCAGACCAACATATGACAATGGCATTCAGACTGATGGCAATGAAGCTCTGGGTTGGGAGTGTGCGTATGTCACCTTTATGCCCTATGTTTGCATGGGGAGCATATGCCTGATGTACGATGATTACTAGGTAATAAAGGTTTAGGTATACTGGCTGGACATTGAGCTATCCTTGGCATGAGATCCCAGAGGTGCTGAATACTGCAACACTGATATGGAAGGAGATCTAAAGGAATCAATCAGAGGAGGTTGGAAAGGATTAGGAAGAGAGATCGTATAAGCAACTCACAAATAAACAATGGGAAGACATATTTATACCTCCCAAACATGCAACAAAGTCAAAAAGATTTAGGATCTTTGCTAGAAAGTGTTAGAATAGGTATTTTTATACCCCAGGTAGGCTTCAGGGATAGATGCAGTAACATCAATATCACAGGCATTGTAACACAACCAAGGTGTAGGAAGGCTTTGAGAGTAGTGAGAACATTTAACAGTCAGAAAAGCCCTGATTGTACCAGGTAAGGCAGTCCATTATCCCAGAACAAATGTAAAGATTACTATGGTAATGTTCTTCAGGGACATACAGGTATAGCGAGTGGAAGATATGAAGAGAATATGTTAGTGTGGAGACCCAAGGCATGCTTCTAAGTTAAGGTTCTAGACAGGGGTGGACAATGCTGTAGGCAAAACAGTTTGTAAAGAATTCAAATCAGAATTGTTACGCTCTAAGAGAAAGGATGTTATCTATTTTTATTCAAGGGTCATGTCCTGGTGTTACAGTATGGAAAAGCTGGTCAACAACGTGCAAACTTTGGAGTTTGCATGCATAATGCATGTATACAATAATGTAAAATGTTACTGAGATTGTTTTAAGAGCCAGTCAATCGGCGAAATCTACTTCAAGAGAAAATGAATTTGGCAAAAAATTATGCTGAAACCATTTTTGACAACAACAGAGATTTCCTCTTCTCTGCAATTGTGTGACCTCAGAGTAAGCATTTGTAAGTTTGAGGGTTGTGGGGGCTCTCTCACCACATAGGAGATATGCAGAGGGCTTGCTCCCAACAAAAAAATTACTTTCTATTGACATGGATTTGACTGATTTACACAAAATCAATAATGTGATGAATAAATAGTTAGAAAAAAGATCCATCAAACTTTGAGTATAGTTTGCAGTAATTTTGTATTGGATTCATAATTTACACTGATTACTGGAAGTGACTGCTTCACTGTCTGAATCAAGTACCCTTTTTGTTTGTTCCATGAAGTTTAAGACCCTACACCAGTTTCTCAATATGTAGTATATAACCTTTACCTATATGGCCAAAAAAGAGAAAAGTTAGGGTCATGCCAAACTCTAATACTATTTAGTCTTCTATACCATTCCACCTCTGCTGGTTGCAACTGTCAAATCACAGGGTACTTTTAAGTCTTTTAACCTCTGCAGAGAGCAGAGCCTATGTTTTAGTAAAACTGTTCATGAGCCCAATTTGGCTGAATCAGTTGTTTGTTAAAATTAGACTCTGCATTATTGATTTATTTATTGAATGAGTGATCCTATGACAATAATCTACATATTAGATCGCCACCTTTTCCAGCTTGGTAGAAATGTTTAGTGAAAAATGAGAAGTGTATGTAACAAAGGTCTAGGACAGAATTACTGCCACTCAAAGCCAGACTGGGGCAATATCATTGTCAGTTAACAAGTGAATGTTTGGCTGAGACTGCAACAGACTAATCATTTATATAACTTGGTAAAAGGTGCCTTTAAAAGGTCTATGAGAACTATTCTACTTAACTCTTCCATATCCATTGACTGTTAATGGATGGGAGGTTGGCATAATGGTTAATCTGTTTACCTTGCAGACACAAGGTGCATGGCTTGATTCTCACATGGGGTAATTGGCTAGGCTTAAAATGGCCCGCAAGGGTAATTAGCCTTGTACTAATCTATGAACCTAAGGACTGCAAAGTTTGTGCTTTGCTCCCCAAACACTCATGATAATGCAATCCATATCCTTTGAGGTGAGCTTTTAATTTGGCTCTCTGTTGGAAATGAGATATTCAATAATGCCAGTCATAACACTTTGAAATTTTAAATGTGATTCTCAAAAAAAATGTAAATTACAAAACCTGATGTACACTTTTTAAATTGGGTTGGCGGGATGGATTCACTCTACATACAGAAAAGAAAAAAAAAAAGGCTAACTAAAATTCTGCCTACAACTAATGAAGCAGGTCAGATTGGCGCCACTGTGGGTCACATTGTCAATGCCAGCACTGCTCACTAGAGCAGGTGATGACAGTCACATCACTCACTGGCCTGGTAAAATCAGGCCATGCATTCACGTGGTACAATGAGCTATCATAATAGCCCAGCAGGTGCTCCTCAAAGCCACTATGGAGAAAGGGTAGCCATGCTGTTCTCAGTACAACAGAAAGCCACTTCCATTCACACTGACTCACTCAAGGAGCAAAATGATATCCTCATATGAAAAGATGCATATTCATTTATTATGTGAGGGATATTATAGTGCAGTAATAGGGTACTACAAAAGCATCCCTAGTACAGATGGTTATGGTGCCATAATCAACACATGTTCCATGAATGAGTACAATGTGCATGTTTCTTTTTTTTTTAGCATAACAGCCATAATATGAATCACTTATTAGTGCAGTATAAAGCACTGTCACCATTATGAGTGCAATTTCTTTAAGATGAACTGTGTAAACAAGATTTAACAAAATAATATTTTTGATTCCGAGGGAGGCATACTGAAGAAAGACAGGATGCCTGGGTGAAACACTTGTCATTAATCAGTAGATATGAAGGTCAGTACTCTAGGTTTGACAGCTGCTATCCATTCATTGTACTCAACAGCTATGATGGATGATAGCAACAGGGACATGAAAAAAGTGGTGTATGAGGGTGTGAGAAAACAACACAATGGAAATGCACTGTCCTCTTCAGCTGTGGTGACAGCCAAACCATGGGCAGTGCACAATTACTGAAGGACATGCCACACAGGACATGATGGTCTCTTTACCGAGTAATGAGGTATGTAATCAATTTTAGTTGGGGGATGTACAAAACAATACAGAGGATCAAGTGCGCTGATGTAGGAAGGTGTGTTGTGATAACATGCCATTTGTTGTAATTTGTACAGTAAAGGGAGGGGGAATGGTCATAGTACTACAGGGGGCATTTAAGTGGCAATCAGCTACAGGTACAAATCTTACCATGGGCCAGTAGGAGAGGCAACCAGAAAAATTCACCTCCCAAAAAGCTGAGATGTTACTGCAGGCCCTCTGCACATATGGCATATACATCCTGGATAAAGGCATGTGTGGCAAGGAGTGGTGTAGGACATCAATTCTGTCAAAGATCATAACACATCTCTGCAACAGGTGCTATGGATATGAAACAAGCCACCCTAGTGGAATCACAGCATCAATAGGCTGTACAACATAAGGAAGAAAATCATGGCAAAAATTAGGAGGTGAGGCACCCAGCAGGAAAATAGCACTGTCATCAAACTAAACAAACAACTCAGAGGCCAAACAAACTCTACCAAAGCCACACCTGAGGTAAATTTGGCCTCCCAGCCCAAGGACAACTACAGGGCATTCTTTAGCTATGTCCGCAACCTCAACGGCAATGCACAGTTGTGTGCAGAACTCATTGTAAATGGAGCCACCTATACTGAACCAGAAGATATAGCAAACCTACTGGCTGACAAATTCAGCTCCAGCTTCACTCCTCTCTCCCCATCAACTTCCCATCAGTAAATACCATCAAATATAACTCTACCTACTATCACTAGAGAACAGGTCCTTAATGCTCTCTCTAAAGCCAAGAATACTGCCAAGAATACTGCATCAATGGATCCAGACAAAATCCAGGATGCCTTCTAAATAGCATGAAACATGGTCTATCAGGCCCTGTGGAATTGCTATTTGACTGTAGCCTCCAAACAGGCTTTGTGCCTCATGAAAGAAAAACAGCAAAAGTCATCCCTCTGCACAAAGGTGGGCCATCTACAGACTCAGACATTTAACTAGTCTCATGTACAAAGCCATGGAAAGAATTATTGTGGAAATGATCAATAACAACATAGGAAACATCCATACATTGGACCCAACCCAGTTTGGTTTGGTCATGCCTACTTAACTTGGTGGACTTCATTGAAAAGGTCACCAAAGCAATGGATGAGGGCAAAATGATTCACACTGCCTACTTTGACCTGGCTGAGGCATTTGACACAATCCCCCATTTGCCTATTTGTTGTCAAACTTAAGAGGTTAGGCACAAACCCTTATGTAACCCAGTGGATAGCCAGCTGGCTCACAGACAGGACCCAGGAGGTTAGAACTGGGGACTCTATCTTTACAAAGAGGCGAGTCACAAGTGGAGTCCCTCAAGGATCTGTCTTGGGATTGCACCTTTTTGGCATTTACTTCTCTGAAGTCAGGGCCAAAGTCAATGGTCTCTGGCTCACTACATTTGCAGATGATTGCAAATTAGGAGGTGTCACTGAATCATCTCCAGGAAGGGCTGACGCAGACAAACAAATGGTTTCAGAGACATGTACTAAAACTAAATGCCAAGAAATGCATAACAGTATCCTTCACAAAGTCATCCACCTTTGGTAACTATCATACGGACAACACACCCCTAAAAGCTGACCCAGTAGCCAGGGGCTTGGGGACATAGACAGTAATCTAGCCTTTGACCATCACATGTCTACATTACTGAGAAAATCACTCTATATTGTGCAACTTATAAACAAAGATAAGACATCTAGATCCACTGAATTCAGCATTCATCATATCTATCAGAGTACAATGCCCCATTGGTATGTACCTAACCAGACATATCCAACAAATGGAATGTCCTCAGAGGTTCCTTACCAAAAAAATATACAAGGCATAAGAAACATGTCCTATGCAGACCATCTCAAGGCCCTATCCCTGTATTCTGTCTGTCAGATCCTACTCTGATGGACCTCCTGCATATCTGCAAAACAAACAGCAACAGAATTGCCCATTCTAAAGACTTAAACTGCCTGTGATAGGTATGCATCACAGAAATTACCTCTTCCCTGGAACAGGATCCCCATCCATTTGAAGCAGAGTTCCTCCCTAACCTAATTCAAGTATAACATGGACAATTGGATGGGGAACAGGAAATACATCCCTGATTTGGCACATATGTCTCAAATGGACACAGACAGCTTGTAAAACCCCAAGCTTGTAAATGTTTCACCTCCCAAGCTCCTGCTTACAAGTATCAAGGGTACTAGAACTTTTCAGAGATTTGGGATGCATGACTAGGTTTAAAAAGGTCCTTGTGGTCGTTAGCTTAGTAAATACCAATGAACCTATATATATATATCAAGAACAAGGCATGGAATATTGCCAAGGACATGTCCCTCCACAGAACGTACACCAGCAACACAGATCTGGCTCATGTAGGTAGAACAGTCTCTGGTGTCCATGTCTGGGGAGGGGAAGCGTACTCTAATTTAAGAAGTGTGGATGTTGCAGCTGTGCTAGTGATGATCTCCAATGTCTGTAGAGGAAGTTAGGCTAGTAATACCCATGAAACATCCATATAGTGCAGTGCCCTACATGTGTGTCAGGACTTATTCAGCAACAGGTGTTTGTGTATCTCTCCTCCAAGTACCTCCAAGTTGCAACTGCTACACCCTAACAACAAGGTTATGTATGTGCCCATATGACATTCATCTACTGCATCATTTAACAGTATACCTGCCAAGAGGCAGAGGTTTTAGGCATCTGCTCGAGTGCTACTACAGGCATGTTTCTTTATGCTTTCACTGATTCTACTGATAAAGGATCCAGCATAAAGAGACAGCTCATGTCTGAAATCAGCAAGTCACCAGTGGCAGACGATGATGACAACATAAATATGGTAGAATATGATAACACAATGGGACTGATATCAATACTAACATGGGAGGACTGACAGATATCTCCTACATACAATGCCCCTGTTGAGGGCAGGCTGATTAGACCAGAGTCAGCAGTGTTTGGTGGATATCTCATAACCTTAAGTCCCACCCATGCTACATGATTCCCATCCACAAGGCATATGTCAGCTGCATTGCCTCTGATGTCTGCTCTTACTTCATTGGGAGACATGTGGTGCCTGTGATGCTGTCATGAGTCTAGGCCTGTCACAGCCCTGGGAGCAACACTTAACATTAATCAGTGGATGTGCATGTTACTAATCCAGGCAAAGCCAGCTTTAAACAGTAGCTCTGTGGAGATGGTGAGTGTCTTTTATAGCTTGCTTGACATCATGCAACACCTACATGACTTGTGAGGCAATGTGCAGCACCTGTACAGTAACATGGAGTACAACAATAGGGAACAGACACTGCTGCTCTGGTCACTGGTGGCTACCACTTCATCCAGTGGTGCTTCCATGAGATGCATAGTAACTACCATCTGGTCTTCTTTTGCAGGAGATGCTGCCCACTACCATGGAGAGGTACAGATGTGGGGTGGCTGGTCATAGGAAAAGCATACCTAGAAGAGAGACCATTCCTTAAACATCACCATCCATGGATCTAGCCACAGTGACCACCACCCTTGGGTGTGCCTGGTGTTATGTACATGGTGGTCCTCAGGCTCCACATTCTGTGACAGCTCACTAGGTTGTACACACTCACTCTTTTAGATCTTCTCTATCAACATCCCCCGTGACCAGAAGAGGCACATCTACTCATAGCTGTCAACCAAGTCACAGATACCTTACAAATGTTAGCTCCTTAAATCTGCAACTCTGTCAGGGTGCAAGCCTATGCTCACATTGTCCTGTGCCATTCTGGCCTCAGTCAGTATCTAGTCCCAAGACTGCAAGCCACAACAATATGGCTGTCACTGTGCCCCTCCTATCATTTGTGTAACTAAGTATGACTGTGCCCTGCCTGATCACTAACCTGTGTTGATAAGGAAATGTCTGATGCACATCATGGCCAGTCCATTCACTGTCTTGCATATACTCAGAATGATAATACCTGCATCAAATAATTCTGTGTTGTCTGTATCATGGTCCATAGTTGTGCACCAGATGCTGTCTTTATCAGTGCTGTGATGTACTGCGTCCACCTCTCCCTCACCTAAGGTACACTTGCTGTCTAATCATCCTGTCTGCCTTTCTTGCTCCTTAACTGCTGCTCCTTCAGCTGTTATGGACCCTGCTAGGATGTTTCCTTGCTACCACAGCAGTTTCCACTGAGCCATATTATGCAACATGACAAAAGCAACATAAATTTGGCTGCATGACTCAGGTGAATACTGCAGTGTCCAACAGGATGAAACATCATTTCACTTGTCCAAAAACATGTCAGACCACATTCCATGTTTCTACATGTGCAACGTTATATATCATCTCTGACATGGTCTAAGGGTTGCAAATAGGACCATCAGCCATAATTGCAACACATATCTGGCATCACCTGTAATAGACATCAGTGAAACTATTAGCTTGCCACCTGTCTGATTGGTAAAAGTATATTCAGGCCTCTCTAACACCTGAACCAGAAGATTCTGGTGTAACCCCCCCCCCCCCTGCACAAACCACTGGCATAGGTCAGACATGTGCCCTATGTGTGGATCCTTCATGGGAACTGTCTTGGTGGTGCACAGAAATATTATAGATGGCACTGAGGAGAGCACTGCACATCATTCTGCGTACTTCCCTTTGACACATACACACACACACACACACACATATATATATATATATATATATATATATATATATATATATATATATATATATATATATATATATATATATATATATATATATATGTATATATATATATATATATATATACACACACACACACATACATACATAGATACAAACACACTCTAGACCATGTAGGGCCTTGATGGCAATGTGTGTGCAATCAATGGTTCCTTGGATGTCAGATAAACAAGTAAAGCTGTAAAGATGCTGAAGACTGTTGGCTCATTCCTTTGTAGTCCTTGGGAGCCATATATGTTTCTTCTCATGCTGCAGCATAACACTGGCAAACTGGTGAAAATAAAGGCCAAGCCCTGAGATAGTCCTAGTGAGGCTCCTGTAGGTCTTTGAAAGGTACTTGTAACAAGAATGGTTAAAACTACATATACCCTGGTGTCCACTGGGATGAACCAGTCCATCTATCTCCCATAATTCTGGTAGTGGATAACAATGCTATAAGCTCCCATACAGTCTACCTATCATAGAACTGGTCCAAGATCTGCTGATTAGTCAGGTTCTGGTAGGTAAGGCACTGAAGATATGACTTACAATGGATCTGAGAGCTGCAGTTTACCATGTTGTGGACACCGGCACTAACAGTGGTCATTAACATGACCTACTCATCTTTAGCTATGCTATGACAAACATCGTCAAGTACTTTACATCATCAATCCTTGGGATTCAGAATAAGTCTACACCTTGGCACTGCCCACTTGTTTTACACATCTCATAATCATGCTACCATATCTGATACCATCATTTGCATCATTACCTCATTTCCATATCATTATACAACCACTTGCATACACTCATACTGCACTATTTTCCCCCTGTGTCCATGCTACTTGCCTCTGAATTGTTGCCTCTCAGTTCATTTCTGCCTCCCATGCAATTCTGCATAATATTATGGATTGTGTAAGAAGGTTTACTACTGAAATGTCTAGCATGCCTTGTATAACAATGAGATGTGCGAGAGTCAGAATGCAGAGAAACACTTTGCAGAACATTGCAATGTCATGCCAAGATGACCAACTGTATAACAGCAGTCGACTTATTGCAGTCAACAGGGTGATTTATTCTTTTCCACACTGTAGTATGATCTCGGAGTTGTAATATATAAGTGTCAGGGGGTATGGGGGTGTAGGGGGGTTTGCCCCCCGTGCAAAAACAATACTGTTAGGGTTGTGGAGTATAGATCTGGTTTGCACGTACTGCTGCTACAAGGGCAACGGAGTTCAGAAGTCCAATTTGACTTCACTTGACTCGGTTTTGGTAGTTGAACCTACCTGAGATTGTGAACATCAAAAATGTAAAACGGATTTGTGAAGAGTTTACATTCTGATGTTCGATGTTTTGATAGTAAACTATGTATGAATCTTGTCTTTAGTCCATCCAAAGAGAAGGCGATTCATACAAGAGATTTTTTTGTTAGGAGAGTATGGTACAGTAAAATGTAGTAAAACATTTTTATTTTAACCATATAATCCAGAATTAAATTGCAGTCAACAAAATAAATGTAAAACTATAAAAGACAAATTTATGTTTATTCTTGCCACCAAACAGCATAAAAAAGGACATACTGTATACACCCAACATTTTTTTTGTCTTTTACAATTTACAGAACAAGACTACAAAAAGAGAATGTTCTGCTAATCTTTCCACAAGTATTATTAGTTTCAGTTATATGTGCACATACATACCTAGCTACCAGTAATCACAAATTCTATGCTGTCTCAAATTAAACTTCATACTTTTATCAGGACAATCCCTATCACTTACATTTACCTTTTCAATGTTAGAAAACAAAGTAGCTTATCATATATCCCAAAAATGTCACAGCTCTTGACCTGAATTACATGCTACAGGAAAGCTAAAAAGTACTATCCATTACATACAGCTGCTGTGCTCAGTATTCAAGCCTGTTGATTTTCCCCATCCTATAAATCTATAACTGGTATGCTTATGCTTAACTTCAAACTTGATAAGGTTACCTACTATGTACTGTACAGAACTCTAAGGAGTGACCTGATTATCTTATCCCACAATAAAAGACTTCCCCTTTTCAACCTCTTCCACCCTCATAAAACTAGCAATCTTATAAAACACCAATTTCAAAGACATCAGCTCCTGGCACAACTGGTTTCTGGTCCAGCAAATCTCCTGCCATTGGGATAGACTCCATTTGCACACCATCAGAGCAATTCCTTAGATATCTTCAAAATCAACTAACCATAAATTTATGAGCACTATTTCAATATTTAAAAATTGTCCTTAATTTTGATCCTTGCCTCCCCATTATTTTTGTATTTGTCCAGAATTATTAAGCAAATAAGTTGGCAGATGTGTTGTTGCTTGTTTTACAGTGCTAAGTGCTTTAACACATCACACTTCTATACTTTTGCATTTTTTTCTGTAATGGATATCACGAGGAACCAATAAAGTATCCATGTGTCAAACACATAAGTGAGCAATGGTCAGCGACTTGATTATAATCCTCTGTGAAATACCTACCTGACATCAGAAAGATGCATGACAAGCCTGTCTTCTTCTCGATTTTGGAGTGAAATTGTAGAGCTCTATGTAATGCAAAGTATTGTTTTACACATCATCCATCTTGGCAAACATGATTCTGTTCTACACAGCTAATTCCAGGCGACGATACAATCAGCATCTAGAGAGCCTTAGCCTGTCAAGAATGCCTTTGTTACATTTAACTTTCTGTTTAAAGTTACATAGTCTTTGGTGCTCCCTTCAGTTCATTTGGGTGTACTAGTAGGCTCCAGATAATTGGCATTCCTTTACTTCAGAAAATAATGGGAATCACAAGGGAAGAATTTCCTTTTAGTCCCTACATTTGCTGTATGAGTAATGCCCTTTGCCTGATGAAGTAGGACAAATACATTATACAGCTATCTTGTATTATCCCATCATTAAAAAAAATGCCATATTTTCAGATGACCTACTGTCGTTTGTAAGACAAGAGGAATTCATGTCTCCTGATATTTATATTATGGTGCCCAAAAATCAGGTCATACCTGTAAAGCTGTCAGTGAGAAACTGCATTCCTCAGCTTTATTTGCACCACACTGAACGTCGGCTACTTTTTTTTTTTCTCTTTGATCTTTGCTTTCTTATTGTTATAACTTGAAGAGCAATTCTAAGCTTATAAAAATTAGTGTACACCCAGACATATTCTTAAAAGAACCGCAAAACTTTATCTTACTTCTTAGAAGCACAAGTATACGTCTCTGAATGCTTTATGATTTTTACAAAACCGAAAAGATAACTTCTTATGGAAGTGGTTGAGAAAGCATTGGACTAACGCACCCTTGTTAACCTAGCTAAAAAAAGAAAGATTATGTTTCCTGTGTTTGCTACAATATTTAAATCCATCATGTGTGATGCGTACCCCCACCTATTCAGCTAACATAGCTGTTGAGGATGCTACCACCTTTTCATTGTCTGCATTCGACCACAGATCTCAGCTTTCCATCTTCTAAATGTGGAACACTACCTCATATAATGTGGAACAAATGGACAGAATATGGAAATACCAACTTCAACCTGAAAGCTCAAAGCATGCTATTTTGTACTTAACATTCTATTTTAATGTACTGATATGATTCAGTATTATTTACCCTGGATATCAGTGAAAATTCTTAATGTTGTGTGTGACTGAGCCTTTCAGTATGGAACAGCACGGAACAAGACTTCCTAAAACTCAAAATGAGGAAAAATTGAGAGGTGTGCATAGAACCAAAACAAATTCACCAGGGAACTTCTTCAGATGGTGAGTTATACTTTGCTTATGATATCCTTCTCTCTCTTACTTGCATGCCTCTCAGTTGTCCAGACTTTTGCATTATGTACACATTTTTGCCTCATATTTTTGATCTGGTCCTCATATCATTTTGGGTTTTCTGGTAAATCATTGAGTACTTTAGTCAGAAAATTATGACAAACATTTGAGTTTCAGAATTCATACCCTTTAGAAAATTCATGCTAATGCAAAACCTGTTATTCTATAAACTTTCCAAGTTTACAAGAGCAGTTTTTAAAAATTGTCACTATTTTTGGGGCTTTGCACCCCCCCTTTATTTATGTCTTTGTCCATATGTATTGTGCTGAGACATCGAGAGGTATGATTCTCACTTCCATTAATATTATTTATTCTTTAGCTCTCTCTCTGTCTTGCATACAGCTCTGACTTCTCTCGCATTCACTTAGTTATTCCAGTCAGCACTGGAAAGTTATAGCTATGGCCTTTTAATTAAACTGTTGTCATTGAATTGTTTTTATATAAACTAATCATATCAAATAGTCTTACAAGACTGCTAATGCAAGAGACTATAGACATCACCTCAAATGAAATGAATGCATCCCAAACAGCATTCTCTTTCTGCATATGATATAGTCAGCCTTATATCCAAAGTACAGTAGGGGTCCCCCTACAAACACAGAAACATATATATACACACACACACACACACGGAATACATGATGCTTTACCACCACAGATGATATTTTTTATTCCTTGTATGTTATCATAAATGTCCATGTTATTCTTATCTTCTTTTTTATGTGCTGGAGATTTCTAAAAATACTAGTAGCAATAATGCTCACATTTTCAATTATCATTTAACATTATTTGCATAAGAGCAACTCTGGACAAGAAATTATAAATACATTGGATAGTTTCAGTCAGTCAGCCAGCCTCTGTCCTTCTCCAAGATCTAGCAAATACAAAACTGCTGTATTTATAGACATTACACAGCAATGCATGTAGGGAAACATAATCCACCCACTGCTCAAGCATGAAACTTCTACTACTCTGTGACTACAAGTAAAAAAGTTTTGGGGTTTTGATATGATGATCTACAGGTTTCCTAAGGTATAAAGCGTAACAGCCATGGGTTGTCAAGCCATGTGCTAAATGATTACCTATGATACCTACAGCAAAATTAATCTTTCCTCTAATTTTAGTATCAAGGCTTTCTCTCACAATACCCTGAGTGATGAAGTGAGGGCAATCAAAGATAACACAGCTCCTCAGAAGCAAACACTTGCTGAATTTGCCTTAGGTTTTCATTTGATAGCACAGTAGGTGGTAGTTTGCATCTGTAGTAGTGAGTACCTGCTTTTTACGCCTTTTTTTTTTTTTTTTTTTTTTTTGAGGTTAAGTGAAACAAAAATTCTCCACAGTATGGACTGAAGATGTACATAAGAAGAACAAGACAAAAGTAACACCAAGGATGTTGATGGCAACAGTGAAAAAGCAAGACAACATCTTGAGTAACCAACAAGGAATTTTAGACTCCCTATTAGGAGAACAGTCATTAGAGGCTGTGGTATATAGGATATCTGCCTCACAGAAGAAATGAGAAAGCATTCCATTCAACAGTTTCTCAAGAGAGCATGAAAATGTGGATTTATGTGAAACAGGTAACTCTCTCTAAGTGGAGCTAAACACAGATCTTAAAATGGGTATTTAGAATTAATATTCACAATATACAATGACTCGATCGAAGCAGGAGATGCATCAGAAATGGAGTTGTCCGAAACAGCAGATACACATTTCCTGGAGGTACTCAAAAGATACTTGGGTCATTCCAGCATGGCCTATATCATCTTAACAGTGCCACCTCCTAATAACTATCCTGGAGATAAGATTGGAAACAATATGATTTTTATTTTAGTCTCCAACTGTCAAATCCCTATATTCTGTGACATTTTTAGTCATTAATATCTCAAAGACAGGAAGAAAACACCTCTGCTGAGGTGGTTGACTGGATAGCTGGGTCTTGTCAGAAAGGATCATTAGTATAACATATGAAAAAACATTGTAACACAAGCCTTACACCAGGTTCTGGGGCATGCAACAGCATTATGTCTGCAGGGTCTGGCAGCAGGGTGTGGCAGTAAGACTCTATAGTAACATATATTAGGTCTGATGATCATGCAAGCTGGAAAAATGTGCTAGGCAGACATCAGAGCTGATACTGCAAGAAAATAACACACAAAACTAATGCAGCTAATGCTATGGCTCTGCAAGAATTCTTCACTTGCACTAATATTACGGCTGATACTTGACTCGGGTAACCTTAGCGAAAGAGATCTCTATGAGGCCAGTCTCAAACCCCATGTTGTATGGAGGGGACTCACAGCTAGCCTCTTGACTGGCTGAACTACCCCATGTTGAAATGTGAGGATACATGTCAGCTACAGCTACTTAAGGTTTGGTCAAAAAAATGTGGAACAGGAAGACATCTTTCCACCATAATTTTTGCTACTCTGGAGACAGGAAGACAATGCAATCACATATGGATCTCTATATGAATAAAAACATGCATCCAGTAAAGGAAAGCACAGTATGAAACCAAGCTTACAATAGGTCTAGACATCTGATCACATAAATCATGTGGTTGCCTGCCTGCTTCATGACCTGCGTACTTGATGAACAGCTGTCTTTAAATACTCAAGTGCTTCTTGATGATGCCTTTCCTCGATTCCTTTTCTGCCACATGTCAAATAGGCCTTGAGGATTTTGTGTTGTGGACTGCAGTTTTCACTGCTGAAGAAAGGTAGCAGTGACACTTGGAAATGTCATGTAAAGTCAAGAAACAGCATATATAAAACCAGTGCTGCCCCTGGCTGTACTTTTTAAAAAATTTTTTTTAAGTATTCCCATCTGACACTGAATGCGGGTACAAAGAGTGCTTAAAGGGCACCTGAGCAGCAAGGGTGTATGAAGTAAGCAAGGAACAATACAGAGTGCACATCCTCTAATCCAGGTGCAATAATGTCTGTGTGGGCCCGATAATAATCAGTCCTGTGATTGTTAGCGATGGTGTTGGCCAAACAGAAATTACTCATGTGAATGTAAGTGCTGGAGTGGGCCAAGCAAAAATCTGTCCTGTGGATCTGGCTGTTGGACTTAAACTGCGAGTTTGAACTTGTTACTATCCCAGTGCAGAGAGTGTCAAAGTGTAATGGAGCTTGATCAGTTTGCATTAGCTTTAATGTAGTGACCATACCTTCCATATTTTTATTTTGCTTGTCTCTTTCTCACTCCAGCTCTTGGAAAGAGCAATAGACTTTTCACTGCTTTGTGACTGCTTTTTTTATGTCCACCTCAAGTTTTGATAAATGAATGCATTAACAAGGAATAGTTGCAAAAATAAACATAATTCTGTCTAACAGGAAATTAACACTCTTCAGAGATAAATAACAGTACTTAAAGGCCTGCTTCTACATGACTAGTACCACAATACTGAATAATATAGTATACAGTACCTGCTCTGTTAGGCACAGAGATAAAGATATGGCTTCTACCTACAGGATCAGGGATCATCTAGATACACAGATACTACAGGGCAGACAGGGTATGAGCAACCTGCTGAAAGGGTTGGGGGGATGGGGGGTTGCAATTTAGTCTGTTGCCCTACTAACACCCAGTGTAATGACAGTGGCAGTGTGAGGTCCTCTACATGCAGGTTGTAGCTGAAAACTGTCATATGCATGGAATCGTGCATATATGTGGGTCTGAGGATGGAGGACAGCAGGAGAAGAAAAACCCCAGATGGCTTCCTATGTGACTGATGTTCACAAATAGGACTCATCCAAGGACAAAAAGAAAATGCAGAGAGAAAATGCACATTTACACATCAAGAAAAAAAGATAAATAACCGTAAAAATCTGTTATCTGTTTACATGGTAATATACTCAATGAAACATTGATTTCCATTTCAAGGGGCCAATATGAGGCTTTGTCTACAGTGTAATGATAAAAGCCACATCTACTGTGGAAAGCCAGCTCTACAACTGAAGAAGTCCTTTTCAAGTCATGTCACCTTAGATGAGAAAACTTACTGCGATTAAGCACATTAGGCCACAAGGTCATAGCAAATAGAAATTTAAATAAGAAATTGGCAGTGTCATTAAAGCTGCACTTTAGTGTTTCAGAGTCACAATATGGACCACAAGAATGTACAGATAAGCAGATGCTGCAGGACATCTGTTATGTCAATGCCTGTGACTTCTGGCATGCTCACTAATGTGAATGGTGACAAAGACAATCAACCACAAGTCTCTAGTTTTAACAAAGACCTGTATGGTGAACTGTCTGTTAGCATGTAAATCCCTATACAAACTAGGTGAATACTAACTACAAGTAGCAGACTTGGGTTCAAATCCTACAATCATCCTCTGTGTATTGCACCACACTAAACACGTCTAAAGCACTAGTGTTCGATTTCTATTTCTTGGGGGGCACTTGAGGCGCACAGTTCTAAAAGCTTATGAAAAGAACACAATAGATTGCTAGTATTATTTACTATGGTGTATTTTATTAATATAGACATAGCCACCTGAATGTATTCAATAGGGCAGTGGCCTCTGAATGAACAGAATATAAAATAATGCAGTCCTTAAGACATAATTACATGAGACATGAGACTGGGATTTCCTGCAATACATTTAATTTGTAGTCAAATGTTCAAACTGTATGTATCCTCCTAAGTCTCTAAACAGCAGTCTAATGCAAACATAAACCAGGACTGTATTGAGTGAAAGCACTTAATGCACTTCAGATCATCAATTTAATTTTACAGCTGTCTCTGCAAAGAATTCCATGTACTTAAATACTGTTTAGTTAATTAATATTACAGTGACTGTATAAAATTAGCAATGATTAAATAACCATCTATCTTGAGAATCATCACTCTTGCAGAAATCACTACACAGCCCCCTACTGATGTGTAATCAGTCTCTCTCTCTCACTCCCCCAGAAAGGTCATATATTAAAATGGCCTTTAAATCCTATACTTTTAAAGAACAAATATCAACCAGGATTTTATTTAAGTATTAAGCAACCCAATTACCTCCCAGTGATGGTTGAACACTTATCAAAGTTCATGAATAATGTGTGATCTAATTTATATGCTATTTGGAACACTTTCCTATAGCATGTGCATCCATTACATTTAAATATTTTCCTTACATGCTCTGCCATATATGCTTAAAACATCTCTTGGTTTCATTACTACAAAAATAATAGTGTTTCCCTGGCTCCAAATTAATCATTCTACCATGTCTGAGACATAAAAATATGGTTTAAGCTTGCAACTTCAAAATGCTTACTCTTTCTAATATAAATGCGTATGTGGCGTTTGTTATACTTGAAGCCCACAGCCAAAGGCAGATTTTTTCAATCATATTTACTTAAAATATGCATTTTAAATTACTGTCTAATAAAACGAGAAAGTCGCAGTAATGTTTTATGCAAATAAAGCAAACAGGAAAGTCAGCTGTAACTTTTAAAAAAGAATTGCCAAATGACAGCCGCCAACAATGTTTTTGGCAGCATGTATTATGCAAGGTGCAACCAGAGCACCGTTTTAACATAGGCGATGCCACAGTCTGTCTACATGACATTCTGTTATTCTACAAAATCTGGTTTTCTAAAGCAAGTGTACTCCCCCAACAACTTATAGAAAGGTACTGTGGAATAATGTATGACAAAGTAACACTCTCCAGTACTGGTCAGAAGAAAGATGCCAATGGCTATCAGACTGGAAGATTGTTATAGAAGATTAAGGCTGTGAGTAGGTAATGAGCTTCATCCATTGGTGTTAGGGTTGCTTCTCTCAGTCTCCTGTGTGTATGGTGACCCTGAAAAAAAATCAGTTAATCAGACAGTGCTCCTATGTCACTCCTGAAAAAGACATTTTAATCAACTGGACTTATCCAGTTAACAAATGAATAAATAAAACAATTTGCTGGACAAAATAGCCTAAAAGACAGCTAGTAAGATTCATAAGTTTAGTACTACTGCTCAGTGCGTACACTTAATTTATGTCTCACAAAAAAGAATTCATTAGGCAACTTAGTGCATTACACTAAGCTGGAAGGTACATTAGCAAAGCCAACACTTTACTTAGTGTGCCTTTGCGTAAGAAACCTGACACTGAGATAATCTCTGGCTGAGGCAAAGCTACCGAAGAGCTTTGCATGCGGCTGGGTAAAAATTTCCTTCTACACAAGGATAAAGACTAAGAAATTACTATTACAAACAGCAGGTACTGCAAAATCCCAAATGTGGATTCCTTTCTCCCCTCCCTCTGCTAAAAACTATTAGTGTCCAGTGAAAATTCTGGCAAGCAGTGCTGCAGCCATGCATGCAATTCATTACTGTTAATCAATGTCTGTAGATTTCTTATACACTGTGCATTAAAGTGGCAGGTGTTACAAAGCACAAACAATCTCTGCTGAGTTGCGAGTTGTTCATGCATAGCACCCACAGCATTTTTGGAAGTTAAACAGTCATTACTGCAGGTATTTTGTAGCAAGAGCAGTATTCTTTTGCAGCTACACATTAGATGTTTTTGAATCTTAAACGAACAAAAAAAATTTTTAGTACTAACTGGAATTTAGCAAAATAATGGCAATAATAGTAATATTAATAATAGTAACAGCAATCTTTACAAAAGCAGTGTCAGTGGTGCAACAGGTAGCACACTAACCTTTAGTACTGAAGGCTGAGAGCTTTATTCCCACAACAAGAAGATGGACTGCTGACAATGCAGTGCCGCATAAGGGGGTATTGCACTCATGAGTGTGCCATCCTTCATATGAAACATTAAACTGAGTCCCCATCTGCCTGAGTTGGTGGTAGCTTAGATGGATGTAAAAGATCTGTGGTATATATCAAAAAGGGTAGGTGTCCTTTATTTAACAAACCTTAAATATCTACAATAAAAACTGAAATGTTAAACTGAGACCCCAACTGCCTGAGCTAGTGGTAGCTTAGCTGGATTTAAAAGATCCCATTGTATCTATCAAAAAGGGTAGGTGTTCTTTAAATAAATCTTAAATGTCTACAATATAAACTGAATAAATGAAATAATATTTACATTATACACAAACTGTTTACATTGACCACATATTAATGTTTTTTTACATTCAAAATATATTTACATCTGATCCCTACTCTTCTTTCCACAACCCAAACCGTATCTTTTTTTTACATTTCTGATAAATTCCTTTTAGCATAATACATAATTCTTTTTCTCAAAGTTTGGTTCCAAATTATCCACATAACATTAAATATTTTTATCAAACTTTTCAATAAACACTTCATCTTTATAAAAAAATTCAATCATATCCATATTAATATTTTTGTAAATCTTAATATGGTCTAAATAATGATTCTCATCTAACTTAGTAGTCCATAACATACCGATTCTTTTACATTTCAAAAAGATATGTTCAGTAGTTTCTTCTTTATGACAATAATTACACAGTCTCTCACTTTTTTATATGGCATGTTTGATCTGACTGATAATTTCTGGTAGTGGTGAAAAATCATAGCATTCTAATTTCTTTTTAAATCCATCATTTCTTGCTTTTATACCTCTGATTTCCACTTCCTCCAATTCTTTCCATGGGTAAACATACAAATATTTCTTCATTACTTTTTTATACCACTTTATTCATTAATCTTCTAAATCATCTATACTTATTTTCCAGATTAAAAATTTTCTCGATATGCATTAATTTCTCCATTCAAATACTCTTTTATTTTTTTACAACTTTTCATCATATCCGATATTTTTTACATTTGTTTTCCAATAATAATTTATTAAATTACCATGTTTTTCTTTTAACCATTTAAATATTTTATATAAATGTAACAAAACTGCAAATACCACTGGATTTATAACCCTAAACCACTAGCCTCTATTGCTAGATATAGCACACCTCTCTTTACAGATAAAGACGAGATGCCCATCTAAAGGAGAAGATAGTATTGATAATATCTTTTTCAATTGACAAAGACATACTAAACACACTAACTATATATGAAATATTGCCTAATACAATAGAGTTAAGCAGATATTTTTTTGTCAAAGTTTAAAAGACCTGCAAAAAGAATACATATTCCTGATTTTTTCATAACATTTTCCCGTTGTAGTAATACGTTTTGTTTTTCAAATGTAATACCTAATAACTTTATTTTTCTTGAGAGCTGAATTCAATACCTTTAAACCTGTATCCAAACCCTAATCCTTTACATTTTCCTATTTTATCTAAACAAATTCAGCTTGCAAATAACTTCTTCCATTCCATTGAAATGCTTAGTAACTACAACAATGTCATCTACATAAGATAACATTATAGGTACATCAATACCTTCCTTTGTTCTGTATCTAACATTCACATCTACTGAATTAATATAACCAGCTATTGCATTTACAACTAGTGAAAATATGTTACTAAAAGGACAACCTTGCCTTTTACCTCTTGTAATACTTATTTTTTCACTCAACCGTCAATTAATCAAAACTTTAATACAGTTAATGTAAATGCTGTTAACACACACTTCTTAATTTTGTACTTAAATTATAAGCCTTAAATATATCCCACAGCATATTATGCTGAATAGTGTCAAAAGCTTTGCTTAGATTGCCTACCATAATTAAAGTATTTTCTTTTATTTAGTATGTCATCTACAATTTTTCTAAAAATCAGTAATAATTCTTGACATTCTTTTCCTTTAACACAATATACTGAATTTAACAGAATATTCTTAAGTTTTGATTCCACTCTTTCCTGTAATGTTTTCATAAAGATTGTATAATCAGTATTATTCAAATAGGCCTCCAATTTCTTATATCTTTTCTCTCACCTTTTTACATACAAATTTAAAAATTCCACTACATAATTCCTTATATTTAAATCCTTCATTAAACCACTCATTTAGTACTTCTATGAAATACATCTTTTGATTTACTGTCATGTTCATGTACATTTGATATTCTAAGCCATCTGGACCTGCTGCTGTATGTATATTTACTTGTCTTAATACCAAATCCAGTTCTTATAACCTTATATTTTTCTAATTCTGCATATTCTTGCTCAGAGAAAGTTCTTAATATTTTATATATTCTACAACCATACATATTACATCTCCATGGTCTTTCTGTTCCTTTTTTGTCTAATAATTCTTTCATTCTATCTTCCTTAACAATTTTAACAATTTTATTTAAATAAGGCACTATCTCTCCTTTTTACTCTTGTAAGAAATATCTTTGTTTATACAGCAGACTTTTTTATTCTTGATTCATTGCATAGCACTCTTTTTTTCTTAAAATATTAATTTTCATTCCTTTCTAAAATTTTAAGAAGTTCTTCACTTAATTTCCTATAACTCTTTTTCACCTCCTCTGTCTTTTTAATTTGACATCCTCGATAACATTTTTTAATATTTCTTTTTAAAAGATACCAACCATTCAGACTGATTTTTATAGAACTGTTGCATACATACGTGATCTTCCCATAATTATAACTTTCTTTTTTCATCATCATCTAACCACTTCTTCTTCATTAATTCTTTTTGACCTTTTCCTATCTTAACATTACTAACTTTGTCTCTGAATTCTATCCAGATAGTTTTACGATCTGAAAAAACTGTCTGTAATGTACCTTCATTTTTTTTTTTTTATTTCACATCCTTCCAAAAGTAAAAAAAAGACTCTCTGTGTTCTATATATTCTTCTGCTATATGTCCATGAGTTGTCCTTCCATACTCAATGATCCACATCTCAATTTCTATAACTTTTTTTAAATAATTCCCCTTTTTTTTATTTCTCAAGTTACAAATGAAGTCTTCTACTAGAATAACTTCCATATTAATAGCAATGTAATTCAAAATTAAGGCAAGCATATCTTCTCTTACTTTATTTTATAAATATATATATATATATATATATATATATAGATAGATATATCTGGGTCTACTTTCTTTTAATGAAACTACGTTTCAATGAATGTTACTTACCTGACCCCATTTCTCCGAAGCTGCATTCCACCGAAATGGGAATACAACTAGATGGGCCAAAAGTAAACCCACCAGAGTGGGGGGCTTCACCCCCACATCCACCTACTTAAATATACCAACTCCAAGATCACACTACACTGAAGGGAGGGCAAAGTTCACTATGGTGGCCACCATCTTCTCTCTACCTAGCAACCTTACACTCAACTAAACCTCTAGCTCCTCTCTAAAATTTCTACTAGGCATACTTATTTTATGCTATATCTTCCTCTACTTCCATCTGTTTCTGTAAGCTAAGTTAAAAAAAAAAAGTTCTTATTCTCCAAATGTTAAAGTGCTGCAGCCTGAACATGTATTTTGTTTTGCTCCACTGCCACTCAAGCCACTCTGTATTCAAACATAATTACTTTCATACTTTGTACTTCATACTTTACTATTTTTTACTATTTTACCAATATTGTATATACATTGCTTGATATTCATGATTACATTGTCTATGTAATTCTCTAAGAACTCATATATTGTATTGTATCACCCATGGAGCTTTTCTCCCCGGGCCTCCACTGAAAACGGGCTCTTCTTGGCCCAGTGGATTCCCTGGTCATCAAACTGTAATACATAAATAAATAAATATGCAGCATAGTACAAATTCAATACAGCACAATACAGTGGAGAATTAAAAGACAGTACATTCTGAAAGCATACAGTAGTTCAATACAAAACCAGTCACTGGATAGCTAGATCATGGCCTTTAACAATACCATATATAATATGCAGTAGATCCAGATGGAGAGGTAGAGCTAGGTGTGAATTTTATGTAATATGAGAGAGTTATAGCTAGGTGGAGTTCATAGAGTTAGGCCTATTGCCAAGATGGGCAATAGGGGTATGGTTGAAGGTATTACTGAGGAAAGCTTTTAGCTGAAACCGGTCTAATCACCAGCTTTTTTGAAGTTTAAATAAACCTTATTGTTTGACTCTCCAAGGTGCTGGCATTTTTTGTTTTTGGACAAACCTACTTGCTTGCCGTGCACTAGCCTAACTTGCTAGCTACATCCTTACAATTCAACCATAAGAGAAGCTTAGGAGTTTAGGAGCACAGTCTGGAGATAAGAGCAGTTAAAGGTATAGCTTTAATATAGAGTTAAATACATGTGTCAGGATATACAGTCCAAGAAGAGGTGAGTGGAGGGGGTGGGGCTCAGGTGATAGGAACTACAGCCTTTGTGCAGTTGCACTGGCATAGTGAGGGGAAGCTGTTGCTTCAAAGACAGGGGTACTGCTGACAGACATTGATGGTGGAAGAGTATTCCATAGTATAGCTACAGTGATGGAGTAGAGGCCTGAGTATTGGTCAGGAGAGGTGCACTGTAAAGAAATGATGGAACAAGAAAGGAAGAGGCGAGAGATAGTTTTGCATAGTGGTTGAGGAAGTATTTATGTCTATAGAAAGTGCCCAGTTTTGGTGTGTTTTTTAATATTAGTTTGAATGTGCAGGTCAAATGTCACATTTTCATCTATGATGATGCCTAACAGTTTTGTATATGGTACAACTTCAATAATAGTGCTGCTTTGGCTTTGGATTCTGAAATTTACCTTGTTTAGTGGAGTGGATTTTTTGGGTCAAAAAAGAACCAGTTTAGTTTTGTTGGGGCTTAGAGCGAGATAGTTATTGGACATCCATAACTTTGTAGTAGTGAGGGTCTTGTCTGAGTTCAGATTGTGGGTTGGCAGGACTAATGATTGTAGAATCACATGCATATTGGATGACAGTACTTTGTGTATGAGAGGTGTGAAAGTTATTTATAAAGATGATGAACAACACGGGCTCTACTATGGATCCTTGAGGAACAACTGCTATTGTGTCAAGTAGAGAAGAAGATGAATTTTGCCATTTGGTTGATTGTTCCCTGTTAAAGAGGTAGTTTAAGAACCAGTATAGGGATGTGGATGAGATGCCTATGCCAGCCAGTTTAGAGATAAGGCGAAGGTGGAAGACCATATCAAAGACCTTGCAGAGGTCTAAAAGGAGAGAGGTAACACTTTTTCCATTATCACAGTCCAGGATAATAGTGTTGGAAAAGGATATGAGAGCTGTGGTAGTGCCATGACCTGGTCGAAATGTTTGCTGAGTTGGAGAAAGGATGTGGTTCTGAAGTACATAGTGTAGAAGCTGGGTATGGATACATTTTTCCAAAATCTTAGAGATGTGTGAGAGGATAGCTATGGGTTTGAAGTTGGAGATATCTGTTTTTGGGCCACCTTTATGTAGAGGCAAAATGTATGCCTTTTTCCAGATAGTGGGTATTTAGGATTCCAAAATAGATCTGTTAATAAGTATGCTGATGGGATAGGGTATGGAACTGGCAGTGATTTGCATGAACTCCAGAGGTAGGTTGACTGGGGTGCTGGTGCAAGGATTGAGTTTTTGAAGCAGTTTTTTTTATATTGTTGGTAGGTATGGGTGAGAGAGAAAAGTTGGTGGAAGGGGGAGTAGGGGTCTGTTGAGAGGGTTGGTAGGGAGGAAAGGTGGCAGTAAAATTGGCCATAGTGTTGATGAAATAGGAGTTAAACAGTGTAGCTATTTTGGTGGGTGTTTTGTCAGGTTTGGGCAAGGATTTTTTTTTTAAACTGGGTTTAGTAATGAACTGATGGTGCTCCAGAACATTTTAGGGTTTTGTTTATGGAGGTTTTGTAGGGTAAGGTAGTGATCTTTTTTTGTCTTTTATGACTAGTCGCTTTACTTGATTACGGAGTTGTTTGTATTTGGTCAGGTCAGAGACATTTTTTTCTTTTTTTTGCCAGTGTTCCCATGTTTTATCCCTTTTGGTCATGAGCTGTTTAGTGAGTTTTGTGAGCCAAGTGGCGTGATCAGTTTTTACTCTCCTTAGCATAAGTGGGGCTTGGTTACTTAGGACCTTCAGGAATGTAGAACTAAAGAATTCACTGGCTTCATCTGGGGAAGGAATTTCAATATGTTCCAAATGATACATGGTAGAGTGTTCTTAAATGTGTTGGGGGCAGCAATGGGAAAGGTCTCTAATTTGTTTGTAGTGGTGTTTGCTAAGTGATGGGGTGGTTTTTTGAATTATGAAGGCAAGTAAGTGGTTGTTTATGCTATTGGTGAGAGTTCCTGTTGATGCAATCTTATTTGGGTCACAGACCAAAATCCAATCCAGGACAGAGCCACTGTTGTTGTTTTTGTTTGGTCTAGTTATGTTGTTAACTAGTTGAGTGAAGGTATATAGACTGATATTAGAGGTAGGATGTTGGTGGGAGATGTCTAGCCAATTAATATTGACGTCTCCTAAGAAAATAGTTTAATTTCTATATTGTTTGATGTTTCCTCTAAGACAGGAATGTTATTGCCAATGGATTTGACAAAATCCATTTACCATTAAGCTTCAGTTAACCATTCATTCCAAATTGTCCAAATTATACCAAATATTTTTATCCACATTATAGACACATTTACTAAAATTTTAATTTTAGCATTTTTATATACTGATTCACATACTTTGATTTTTATATTAAAATTGTGTACTTCCATTAATTGCTATAAAATATTATGTTCCATTGAATCAAATACTTTATTTATATCTTCCACTATTAATTTTGATTCTGTTTGTCCTTTCTTAATATCATCTACTATTTCCCTAATCATTAACACTTCTCGAATTCCTTTTCTTCTGGCCCCATAAATGTCTTCTTCTATTATATAATGTAATTTATCTTCTAATCTTTTTCTATTATTTTCATGAACAGTTTATAGTCATGATTATTTAACATTATAGATCTCCAACTTTTATTTCTTTCTTCTCTCCCTTCATCCATATAAATCTCATCACACCTTTACATATTTCTTCATAATTTATACCATCATTAAATACTTTTATTAATATTTCTTTTTGCCATAGCATTAATTTTACATACGTTTGATATCCTATACCATTCAATCCAGCTGCTTTATCTCAATTTAAAATTTTAATTACCTTAGCTATTTTTCTATTATAATTTGCTGTTCAGGTTCTTTACTTCCTATGAAAACTGTTTGACCTTCCACAAACTTTTTCTTTTTGACCCTTTTTCTTTTACCATCTCTTTCACATATGTAACTACAAAATCCATTATTTTGGATTGCTCTTTTTCAAATTTCCCATTGTTACTTGTAATTTCTCTCATTATACCACTATCTTCTTTTACTTTACTGCTTAGGTATGGTGATACATCTTTCTTCCCCTGCAAAAATATGTTTGTCTATAAAACAACTCTAATTCTCTCTTGATTTTTTTGTAATAAATCAGGAGAAATTTTTGCTATGTCTAATACAGCCCCTAGATCCTGTTTAGATATGACAGTAGATAGTTCTACCATGAGATGTGTTATACAGAATAATTGGAAAATGATTGTACGAAACTGAGATATAATGAGTATTGTAGGAGAAAATCCAGCATTTGTATACAAGAAATATCATTGCATTAAAAACGTATTAGAAAATGGTCATACTAAAGTTTTCTTACCCAGTATTCAAAAAGCAGTGGGCAGATATAACTGTCATGTTTGTAGATCCATTCATGAAGGGATGTATATTGCCTTACAACATTTGGGATATACTATAGGGTCTGAAGCCAGATATATTTGTAACATGAGAGCTGTTGGTTATGTTGTTGTGTGTTCTATGTGAGTATGACCACTAGAAGATTGCACAAAAGAGGAACATATTTATGCAATTAAAACTAAAGACAATAACAATACCCTTTACAAACATACAGTAAAGTGTGAGAAATACAAAATTCCTATTTTCAATTCTGGAACATGTTATGCTGAATCAGAGCAGAGGAATTTATAAAAATTCAGTGGAAAAATGTGACACCAGATGGCAGATAAAGCTGGCTGCTGATAGACAATCCAGTTCAATGATATCATAAATATACAGTGTTTTCTTAGGGACATAAGTATTGCAGTCACATGAAGGGCTAATATTTATAAAGTTACAAAGAGGTACTGGGTAACTGATTGATTGTTTTAATGCTTTGTCAATTTTATAATGATTTGTTAAAGCTGTTTTATAAAGTGTATAAAAACTTGTTTTTTTGCATTCAAATTTTTTTCTGAGGAATTCATAAAGGCAAAAGCAGCAAATAAAATTTGTTTAAGCTAAAGAACTTTGCCAGTCTTGTGTGAAGCCAGCACTGCAGTGGCTTTTTGAGTATTTGGCAATTTTATGCTGTCATTGGATTATACTTCAGTTGTGGTTCTAGTTTGGTTTGGTTTCTGAAGTTCCAATGGCTGGCACACATGGTGATGACCTACATTCTGTGCCTGAAAGTCAGGATAAAATTCTACACCACCTTTTTCTTGCTCTTTTTCAGTTTTTCCATCATTACTTTTAATTTCTCTCATTACACCACTATTTTCTTTTACTTTAATGCTTAGGTATGATGATACATCGTTCTTCTTTCCCTGCAAAAAATATTTTTGCCTGTACAATATCTCTTGATTTTTTTTTTCTTTTTATGTTTTCTCTTGATTTTTTGATAGATTTATTTCGCCCATCATAAAATAATTCCTTTAATTTATGTTTAAACACCTTAAAATATCCTCTTGAATTTGACCATATTCCTTTTTATCTTCTCTCATTCTCCCATAGGAAATGCATCTTTTTATACTTCTCTTTTAATTGTATCCACAATTTTGAGCAAATCTTATAAAAATAACTCATTGTTAAATGATCTTTCCTTAATTTTATTATGTCTTTGTGACTATTCTTATTCCACTTGTTTCATTAATTCTCTTAAGGCATTTCTCTGTTTTTAGTGTATTCTTTATTGTTATCTATCTCAATCCATATTGCTAAATGGTCCAAAAAGTCCATATCTACCAGTTGTTCTACTATAACTTGTACAGTTTTTGACAAAAGAAAATAATCTTTGTTTGAAATCTTCCTCTCTGATATGTATTTTTCTCAAACTCCAAAATTTAAAATTTCAACATTATTTTCCATTGCTTTCTTATCTATTCTCTGTGTTTGCTTTTATTTCTTAAATTACAATTAAATAGATTAGTTGTGTAAAATCTTACCATAACCATAGATGTCCTTCTCTTCCATGTTGCAGTATTCTTACTGTGGGATCCTCCACCTCAGGCGACAAGAATATCCGGCTCCTATGCAAAAGCTTAAGCCTGTTTGCTGTCAGGTGCATGGGACATCACACACAGGGCCATAAACCATGGGCCTTAAATGTGAAGTCTGGATGCACAAACCTTAGAACTAGAACTGACTTCCCAGTCAGACAACAGTCTAAGGAGTACAAGAAAAATGCCCTCTAGACAGGGTAAATGTAAAGAGGAGGATTAGGTGGGTGGGAAGGAATACTGCAACATGGAAGAGAAGGACGTGTATGGAAGGACGTCTATGGTTATGATAAGATTTTATACAACTGATCTATGTCCTACTATTCCCATGTTGCAGTATTCTTAATGTGGGAGAGTGCCCTAGCTCAATAAGTGGAAAGGGTGGTGGAAGAAATAGTAGTTTCCAGGAATCCATGCAGTATTGCCCTTGCAAATCCTGCCCTAGTTCTGGAGACATGGTCCAATTTATAATGCTTGGTAAAGGTATGTACAGAGGATGACGTTGCTGCCTCAAGATTGGTAGCTGTATCCAGGCCTTTGCAGAAGGCTCCAGAAGATTCCACAGCTCTTGTAGAATGTGCCTTAACTTTGTAAGCTAAGTCTTTGCCATGGTAAGAGTAGCAGAAGGAAATAGTCTTTCATATCCAGGAGGATATAGTTTGTTTGGATAAAGCCTTGCCAAGTCCCTGGGATGGAAGGACACAAAGAGCTGATTGGCTTTTCTAATGGCTTTTGTTTTGTTCAAATAGAACCTTAATTGCCTGTGGAGATCAATGTAGTGGAGTACTCTCTCACTGCCATTCAAGGGAGAGGGGAAGAAGATGGGTAAATGAATAGACTGATTGAGGGACAGCTCATTGACCACTTTGGGCATGAAGAAGGGATTGGTGTGAAGGGCCACCCTATCTTTGTGAAAGACTGTGTAGGGTGGTGATGCCATGAGTGCTTGTAATTCAGAAACCCTCCTGGCTGAAGTAAGGGCTACTAACAGGACACTTTTCTATGTGCACATCTGCAGAGAAGCAGAGCTAGCTGGTTCAAAGGGTGAAATTGTGAGTTTCTCTAGTAGGTAGTTTAGGTCCCAAGGTGGTGGAATTGGTTTCTTTGCTGGCCTAATGTGGAGAACCCCTTTTAAGGATAGTTTGACATCCACCCTGGAAAGAAGAGGCAGATCCAAAGGTAAGTTGGCAGAAATGGCAGATAAATTGACCTTTACTGAAGAATATGAAAGCTCTGATTTTATGAGCTCACACACAAAGGCTAGGACTAGTGCTACATCTGCTTGGAATCTCCCTTATGTTGATATGTTTTTTTTCTGGAGGGAGGGCTCCCATTGGGTCTGCACCTTGAGGCCATTCATACTTGCTCCCCATCCTAGATTGGAGGCATCTACATGCATGCTTTGTACTGGGTTGGTGGGTTACAGAGGTAGGCCTTGATTCTAGTGTATTTGCTGGATCCACCACAAAGCCTCTGTCTTCAGGCAGAGTAGGTGGGGTACCTGAAAGTCCAGGGGTGGCTGTATTGTGACCAGATATTTTTTAGGTACCACTGGAACTTTCTCCTGCGCAACCTGGCTAGGGGTAGCACAGAGATTGTGGCTGCCAAGAGACCTAGAAAATGCATGAACTGCCTGGCTGAAATGTGGATGACCAGGAGCAGTTCATGGAAGTGGGTTACTAGGGTGGATACTTTGTCCTGAGGAAGAAAGGCCTTCATCAGGTTGGTTCTTATCCTGCAACCCAAGAATGTTCTGTCATGTTCTGGGGCAAGGGATGACTTTGCCAGGTTGAGGGTGAACCCAAGCTCTGGAGCAGGGATTTGATGAAAACTAAGTGTTTCTTGAGAATGCTTTCCTCAGGGAGGTCATCTAGGTAGGAGTAGATCTGAATGCCTTTTGTTCTGCAGTAGGCTACTGCTGGGACTAGGCATTTTGTGAAGACTCTTGGTGCAGTAGATAAGCCAAAGGGCAAGGCCGTAAATTGAAAGTGTGAAGAGAATCAAGCAAAATGCAAATGCTTCCTGCAGTTTGGGTGGATGGGGATGTGGAGGTATGCCTCCTTCATGTCCAAAGGGGCCATGAAGGCTTTGGGTGGCAATAGTGAAAGAAGGCTTGTAGTGATAACATTCTGAAGGAAGGGACCTTTAGGAAAAGGTTTAGGAAGGACAAATCCAAGATGGGCCTCCAAGGGCCATCCTTTTGGGCAATAGGAAGAAACTGGAGTAGATACTGCTCCCTTCTTGGCCTGAAGGAATGCTTTCTATGGTCCCTCGGGCAAGTAGCTCTTGAATAACCTGAGCAATTAGGGCAATTAGGTGTAGTTAGTTTTAGGGTGAGAAGGGGATGCCTCATGGAAGGGGCTTTCTTGCCAGAACATGAAGTACCCTTTTTCCACTATTGCCAATACCTATTGGTCTGAAGTGACTTTTTTCTAGAGGGGTAGACAGTGATAGAGGCAGGATGAGGGAGAGGTGGCGGAGGCAGTCACACATTACTGTTTCTGTCTTGAAAGGGCTGCCTGGTGGTAGGTTGAGGAGGGGATGCCCTTGGGGAAGATGTCTTTCTAGGCCCTTTTCTGTCTAGAGGAGGTGGATGGGGTTGGGGCACCTCTGACAAAGGTGGGCTTGGCAGGGTAGTTTCTGTAAAATATGGGGACTGGAGGGACCAGTAAATGTTTGAGGTTCTGAAGCTCCTTGCTTTTTTTCTGGAGGTTTCTGAACAGTTCAGCAGACTGTTTGCCAAACAGAAATTTGTTGTCAAGTGGTGCATCTAACATTTTGGTTTTAAAATCTACAGGAAGGGGCTGAAGCCTAAGCTAGGAATACCTGCGAAGTACAGAGACTGAACCTGCAGACCTAGTAGAGGCCTCAGCAGCATCATAGTTGCACTTTATAGTGTGTCTGACAACCTGTGATGCTAACGACAGCTTAGATGCTACCTGGGATTTGCTAGGAGAGTCAATCATGGAGGAAAGTAGGGAGGATGCCTGCAAAACCAAGTCTAGGGCATATCTAATCATGTGGGTCTGATAACTGATAGCCCTGAAAGCCAGTGTGGAAGATGTGTACATCTTTTTCCCCAGTCTGTCCAAGTCCTTGCTGTCCTTGTCTGATGGCAAAAGAGAGGAGGAAGGTACTAATCTGGACTATTTGTCAGGGGCCACTGCAATGACTGCAAGATCTGCCATTGGTGGCTTAATGAGGAATCTGTGCTCATCAGGGACCTTCTAAAACCAGTCAGTTTTTTGGGGAGTTGGGGGCTGTGATTCTGGTGTCTTTCAGGCTAATGCACATGCATCTAGGTAGGCTGGAATCACTGGAGGGATAGCAGAGAGGGGGAGGGTGACTCCACCTGAAGAAGTTCAAAATCTCTCTTTTGAACCTCGGTCATCTGAGTTGCATCCCACTTGAAATATTCCCTCATTTTAGTAATTGTTTCCCCAAAAGAAATGTCTTCAGCGGGTGAGTCTCCCTCTATGGAATCCTCATCTGGGGAGTAGTAATCCAGAGGAGAAGCTACCTGGGAGGTGTAGGTAATGGATTCATCTGAGGAGGAAGAAGAGAAGTCTTCCTTCTGGAAGCTGTTGAGGCTGGCCTGGGGCTGAGAGCAGGCAACGTGGCAGCAGGAGAGGCTGAAGGCCTAAGTGCCATAAAGGCCTGAACCAAGGATTGAGAGAATGTATGCCAGTCTTGTAAGTCTTCAGAGGAAGTAGACAGATGTTTTTTTTCTTCCTCTTAAGAGGAGTAGACTTAATGGGAAGAGAGGGCCTAGTATCAGGGGTCTGACCAGTAAAAGAGGGTTCCATTTCCTGGACTGTGGGTGGACATCTGGCGGAACCTAGTTCCCCCTCAACCTCATCCAAAGCCGATGGAGCATCCTCCGAGGATGTGACTACTGGTGTTTCCAAGGTGGCATCCACGAGGGTTGTTGTTGTTGTTGTCTTTCGGCTTTTCCCAGTTAGGGGTCACCACAGTGGAACTCCAGTCCACTAATGATTGGCAGTAGATTCTCACAAAAGCCGAGGTGCCAGCTCAACGTTCAACCTTCAATTAAGGCACGCCCATTTACGCATGTCTTTCGAATGCCCACCCAACTGCAGCGAGGACATGCAGACTCCACACAGAAGGCATTCCCCGCACTCCAGACGAGAATCGAACAGGAGAACCTCTTGCTGTGAGGCAACAACACTACCGCTGCACCACCGTGGATGTTATTGCCAGTTCTAGTGGACGTCCCTCAATCGGAGGCTGGCGGAATGAACAGTAGGCCTTGCAACCTTGGCCTTATTTTTAGGTGGCTTTGCCTCGACATCTGACTCTGGATACATATGTAGGGCTAAGACTTTAATCGCTAATTCTCAGGATAGAGTTTTAGGGCTGCCAGATGACTACACAGGGTTTTAGGTATGAACAACTGGCAGATGCTACAGATGGTGTGGTCGTGTTCTTGGCCTAAGCAGAACAAGCAGAGTTCATGTGAATCTTTGTGTGGAATCTGATGTCCACACCTACATTTCCCCTTTCTAAATACATTGGCTAAATGATAACAGCAAACAATCAAATCTCAAGAAAGAAAAGGAATTTCCCCAACAGGAAATATCTGTAGATATCTTCAAGAGCAGGGAGCGAAGAGATCGATCTGATGTCCGACTGTGGCAGAGATGTTTTGAGGTCTGTGCACGCAGATGTCACATTTAAGGCCCATGGTTTATGGCCCTGCATGTGACATTGCACGCACCTGGCAGGAACCAGGCTTAAGTTTTTGCATAGGAGCCAGATGTTTGGTTGCCTGAGGCGAAGGATCCCACAGTTAGAATACTGAAACATGGGAATAGAAGGACATCTCCTATTACTATAATAACCATATTCACTACAGGGTCTATATTAGAACAACAAATAATTAAAATGTTGAATGCTCTAAAGAGCGAAAATGCCAGACCTCAAACTTATTACTGTGGAGGGCTGCATCCCCCACACCTCTCGCTAAATATATATACCAACTCTGAGATTGCACTACAGTGAGGAAAGAGCAAATATTCTTCACTGTACTGTGATCTCACAAAAAACACTTCGAGGTCCGGCATTTTCGCTCTTTAGAGCATTCGACATTTTAATTATTCATTGTTCTAATACAGACCCTTCACTATAACCTAATTTAATGCATCTTAAAATAATTTCTCTCTTTTATTATATAGCACACATGCATATATTGTTAATAATCTCTGTACTTTCCCTTTCAATCTTCCTAGTCAAAATAAAGTATAATCTAGATTCTTTATTCCTTTACTATATAATATGTCCATTCCTGGGCAATTTTCATGATGTACAATCCATATTATACCACCTAACTATAGTTGTTCTCTGTTCGTTCTTTCTTCTTTATTTAGAATCCTAATGTTTTCTAATCCTATTAAATCCACATAACGCCTATTATTCCAATTCTACTAACTATATTCTTAATACTATTAGCATTAACTGATATTATTCTAGGATTATTTGCTGCCCTGCCTTCTAATTCTAAAATACATTATTGTAATTATCCATTTCCATTCTTTTTAACTTTGGCTCCTGAAATTTTCTTTTCCTGTCTTTAATTCTTTTCCCAACTGTATTTTTCTTTTTAACCACTTTCCAATTTACATCGCTTCATCACTGATTTCTGTTCAACTCTCCTTTTCCCCTTCCCCTTTTTGTATATTAATCCAAACTTTCTTCTTGATTATTACTTTCTTTTTTACTCTTTTTTTGTGGTTCCCCTAATTGTGATATTTCTTTTTTATTTATATTTTGTTCAGTTTCACAATCTAAACTACTCTCCTTCTCATAATCCATCAATATATGTCCCATTTGCTTACATTTATAACACATTTCTTTACAATTTGTTTTGCATTATGAACAGTTTCCCCACATAAATGACATCTTTTTTATCAATTATTTACAAAAATGGCCCTTCTTCCCACAAAAAAAAAAAAAAAAAAATAAATGTTTTTGGTTGTCCTCTAATACTTAACAACAGCTCTGTGCCCATCAACATTAATCATACTTGGAATATGCACAATTTTGCCATTCTCCATTTTCAATATCACATTACAATTCCAACACCTGTCCAAAGTCCTCTTATCGAAAACTTTTGAAATATCTTTTACTTCATTACAAAAATTCTTTAGTAAATATTTTTTACAGTCTCTTTTTCTGTCTCTGTTAGAAACTGTATGTTACTTTTTTCTATGTTGCTCAAAAAAATGTTTTAACTACATAACTGTTCCAGGGATAGATGTCTTTTTTATCTCCATACTTCTTTGGAAAAACTCAAGAGTTTATCAGTCTCAAAGAAAATGTCGCAGTATGTCTCTTTTTTAATTAGAATAAAAGATCTTACTTCCTGTGCCTTTATGCCTAAAGACACAACTATCTTGTCTAAAATTTCGCACCTGCCCTGTTCAGCTTGTTTTTCTTTACTCTGAATTCTTACAAAATATTTTTTTTCTTTTCTAACTCTTCCATCCTCTTTTTTTCCCTTTCACTGATTCCGTTTGTGTTCCTACTATTTCCATGAACGATTTCTTCTGCTTTTCTTCCTTTCTACTGAATTTCTCTAGTATTTCACCCCATGAAGCTTCTTTCCCTGTCTCTGTTTACCTTTGTTCCAATTCTCCAGTATATCATCTCGCAACCCTCCCAACTGGAGGGTTGTAATAATAATGTCTCCCTTGCCTTTCAACCTCTTGAATAACTCCTTTTGGAAGATTTCTTCAAAATCTTCCATCTGATCTCTTTTTTCGACATCTTGAAAGACTCTCTCTTCTTCTATAGCAGAAAAAGTCATGGAGTCAGCATTCACCTCAATGCAGTCTCCCTCTGTCATCTTTGTTCTTTATTCCAGCTGCCACTGCTCTAGAAATAGATCCTTGAGTGTCAGAATAGAGTATGGGAAGTTCTCCAATGCCCTTGTCAAATTTGCCCTAGTCATATAAATACTACCGCAGGTCTCCCCAGAAAGAAGGCTACTAGCCTAAGTGGGACTAACCTAATCAATAAAGGATAGATACATAAATAATCAATCAATATCAAATATATGTGCAAGACCCAATAAGGGGAGTCCCAAAACATCAATAATAACAGAGTGAAAAAAACAGTGAAATTTGAAGTTCATGGTCAAACCTTATAAGCATTTTTACAATATGTATGTTTGTATATATGTGCATGTACTTGTGCATCCATGAGAATAGGGGGGTCTTTCGTACTATTATACCACCCCCACCACATAAAGCCTGCCAACCACACTCTCATATATAGTATATACAATTTCCTCAATTGTAAGTGTACCTCTTCAATTCTGAAGAGTACAATTACATGTTTTAGTCTTCCAACAGGCATCCATATACAAACAGCAGCAGACACTACAGACATGAAACATTACTGCTGAATATGTCAGTATTTACATAGCTCCTCCCACTTTCCAAATGGCAGCCAGCATTGCTGCCCTTCCTAGAATTTCTTACTAGACTGAAAGAAACATAACTAAGACTACTGACATACTATGTTACAAGGAAGAGACACTAGACTATAAATGTACAAAGATAACACTGACCTTCACCTTACTAACTCAAACTTCTGAAGACAAATGAACTGGAAGACATGTTTAGTCTATCCATCTACATAATTAAAATATTCAATAATCAGTTAATGTACACTCCATATCCACTCCCTCTCACTGGATATCATTTATCAAATGAAATGACTGTAACAATTGATAAAAGCAGACTTGTGTTCAAAATCTTAAAAACTTTTAGTACATGAATAAAACAGGTCTTTATCCAACAAATAAATCAAAAAACCAAATACTAAATAAAATAATTCAGCGCCAAAAAAAGAGGTAGAAGTATACAATGCAAAAATAGCGTACAAACTGTCTTAACTTGTTCCTTTGAAATGAGTGTTGATAGTAATGATTTATGTTCTATTCTGGTAAATAATTGGAAAATAATAAAGGGTAATCCAGATTTGTCTTTGATTTTAGGTGATAAACCAAAATGTGTTTTTCGAAATGAATACAATTTGAAAAAATATTTTACAAAATGGTAAGAAAACAAATAAAAATAAAAATAATATTTCAGTCAAACATGGGATGTATTGTTGTTACAAATGTACTGCCTGCAGGTTTATTTTGGTAAGTCCATATATTTCTGTGACTACTGTTCCTTATACTATTGAGGTTCCTGGTTTTGTCAATTGTGATACCACCAAAGTAGTTTATATTTCATTTTGTTCAGGTTGTCCAGCATTTTATGTTGGAATGACTACCAGGAAATTAAGTACACGTATTAAGGAGCATAATTATGCCATTAAACGTAAAGATTTGACCAACGCCCTATATAAACATTCCCGTACTTGTGTTGCATATAAAAAATTTTTATTTAGTATTTTAGAAACATGTTCTATTGATCCTAGGGGAGGTGATTTTAAAAATTACTTGGAACAAAGGGAGGCATTGTGGCAGATAAAATTGAAATCTGACATTCCCCCTGGGTTAAATGAATTTATTAATGTTAAATGTTTTTTAAAGGGTCGTAAACTACAAGTCACTGATAAACACAAAGTAGCTTCTTTTCTTTTTTAGTAACACTGTTCTTTTAAGTGATGAATTACTAACTTTGTTTTTATTGGTTCATTTGTATTAATTAATTGATTGACAAATGTATTTAAATGTGTTTGCTTTTTTTGTCTAGTTATTCTGAGGAAGTTTTTTACGAAAGCGGTCAAATAAAGACAGTTTGTACGCTATTTTTGCATTGTATACTTCTACCTCTTTTTTTGGCGCTGAATTATTTTATTTAGTATTTGGTTTTTTGATTTATTTGTTTGTTTCGTGGAGCCATGACTGAGGTTGGAGAGGATTCGTTGTTAAATGTCACTATCCATCCTACACCTGGTAGTTGTGACAGTAATTCTGACAATCTTAATAATTTACTTTTGTCGGCGTTGTTGGACATAAAAGGTTCCTTGAAATTTTTGGTTGAAAATGCCGCGAACACTATAAAAAGACCTTGTACATCTAGCAAACAAGGTTTTGGTTCACCTGTAGATCCTTACGAAGAATTGGATACCGTTATTGATTTGGGCGTAATCGCAGATGTCGAGGCGGCCGGTGATGACGTTGGTTTGCCTGCTGATGGTCTCCATCTACACGCCAAGGATGCGGAGCGTTCTTCGATAGATGAATTGCTCGTTTTAACGGACAATCCATTTGGTGGTAACATCGTGAAGCAGAATGAACTATGTAGAAATCTTTCTAATGAACAACATGAACACTTATTACGTTTGTTAAAAAGGTACAGGTCAGTGAATATTGAAAATTGCTACTTTATGCGGTGCATAGAGTTAAAGATTATTCCAAAGGGACTCATGTTTTTTAAATGTCCCAATGGGGTCTATGTAAATAGTCCATTTTTTCAAGACCTTGTTGCCTTTTTCACGGAGTCTGGCATTTGCTTCCTTAGACTGTTGATTGAAAACAATAAACAGAAGTTTGTGGGTCTGAAAAAAGAGATAACTGAGTTAGAGCAGCGTTTAAAGGCTACTATTTCTTTACAAAAATTTGATTCACTAATGCAACAGTTCTCTTGTGAGCTTGACAAACATTCTAGTGAGGTTACATTACGAAAACAACACAAGATATCTCGTGATGTAACCTCATTTAAGAACAAGACTGCTTTTGACCATTTTGCTAGAACGACAGCAAAAACGGGTGTAAAGGACAAATTTATTTCTAATTCACGTCCTGATAAGAATTATAATAATTCTTATAAATATAATGCTGACTTTGCTGTTGTCGAAAAGCAGACTAAGACTATGACTTATAAAGACAAGGTCTCGGATGTTTATAAAGGGCGGGCTATTAACAGCAACTGTAACAGTGTGCTTTCTAACACTGATCGTGGTTCAGATCTTGTTGTCTGTGACAATGTGGAAACAACAGCGACTGATGGTGTTAATTTTGACCAAGAATCTACGAATTGTGACACAACAAAAGTAGCCATAGGTAACACTAAAAATAACTCTGCATTAGATTTAGGACCTAGCGTTGTACCCAAAAGAATTCAAGGAAATTACAACAAAAAGACTGTTTTTACCCGCAGTCGGACTTTTTTGGGGTCAACGTCCTCAGGGGAGGAAATTTGAATGAAGATCTTGATTTATTTAACATTGTAAATTTAACAGATCATGTTTTTACAGATATACAATTGAATGTGTTAAAGTTAGGGTTGAATTTTGTTCCCTCACAGCGTGGCAATTATTGCAAGACAGTGGTTGATATCATGAAATTTACTAGGAAATTAAATTTAACCTACTTGTTTAATGATATTAATGATGTAAGCAAATGTCTTGTTAAGCCTTCCACCTACAATCCTATGTTACATCAAACTTTAAAAATTTTTCAGGAGCAATGTATACATGATGTTAACAAACATCTTAATCATAAAAAGAATGCACATATTGGTTATAAATTGACAAGTTTGGAGAAGTCAGCTCTATTAGATTTGCAGAAATTGACTGACAAGTTGAGATTTATGAAGAGTGACAAGGGGTCAAACATTGTCATTATGACCCAAGATAGGTATAATAGGTGTATGATGGAACTATTAAATAATGAATCAGAATATGAGTCCATCCCCTTGCACTTTATACATTCTCAATTTAAAAAGATAAATTCTTTTTTATATGATTTTCTAATGTCAGGTCAAATAGCATTTGATTTGTATGAATTTTGTTTGATTCCTGAGCCAAGAATAGGTGTCATTTTCGGAATTCCGAAAACTCATAAAAATGTTTTGGAACCTCCGTTTAGACCCATTGTTGCTGCCCCCCATTCAGTGACGGAAGGTATTGCTTTGGTCATTGATTCATTGTTGGGACCACTGTTAGAAGGTCAATCTTCCTATATTAAAGATTCTTGGCATTTTTTGAGCAAACTAAAAAGTTTTTTAGATAGTTTTTCTTTTGTTGATGGTACTCACATTATCATCACTGTTGATGTTGTTTCACTCTTTACGTGCATTCCCCATGATCAAGGTATAGAGGCTGTGCGCAGTTTTTTATGTCAGGGAAGAGTTTATTCCACCTCTATTATTAATACTCTTTGTTCATTATTAGAAATTATTCTGGATAACAATTTTTTTCTGTTTGGAAAACAATATTTCAAACAGAAAAAGGGCATAGCGATGGGGTCACCAGCTGCCCCCGCTTACGCCAACACAGTAATGGCATGGTGGGAAAATGAAATAATGTCTTTATTAAAAGATAAATTTAATGTTTTATTTTTTAGTCGTTTTGTTGACGATTTGTTTTTTATTTTGCCTGGTGGTCTTGAAATAGTAGATACATTTATGGATTATTTAAATTCTTTTTCTGAATTTCTTAAGTTTACAAAAGGTGATGTTGGTAGTGTTGTCAATTTTTTGGATGTCCATCTATGGTGGGATGGCATTGAAAATAAGTTTCAGACAAACATACATCGTAAAAATACTTTTACAAATGGGTATCTACATTATTCCAGTGGGCACCCAAAATATATGATTAATAACATTCCCAAGGGGCAGTTTATAAGGGCAAGTCGTATGACGACTAGGGACGATGACTTGATTGTTGAATTCGATTTTATTATTGAATTATTTTTAAAAAGAGGGTATGATATTGTTGCGTTGGTGAACATTGCTAATGGTATTTTTGATAGACGTCGTTCGGATTTTCCCCCCATTTTATGTTGGTCAACTAATAACAACAATGGGCTAACAGTCTTTAACAGTAAAGAAGTTATAAAATCAAGTTTAACTTGTTCCTTTGAAATGAGTGTTGATAGTAATGATTTATGTTCTATTCTGGTAAATAATTGGAAAATAATAAAGGGTAATCCAGATTTGTCTTTGATTTTAGGTGATAAACCAAAATGTGTTTTTCGAAATGAATACAATTTGAAAAATATTTTACAAAATGGTAAGAAAACAAATAAAAATAAAAATAATATTTCAGTCAAACATGGGATGTATTGTTGTTACAAATGTACTGCCTGCAGGTTTATTTTGGTAAGTCCATATATTTCTGTGACTACTGTTCCTTACACTATTGAGGTTCCTGGTTTTGTCAATTGTGATACCACCAAAGTAGTTTATATTTCATTTTGTTCAGGTTGTCCAGCATTTTATGTTGGAATGACTACCAGGAAATTAAGTACACGTATTAAGGAGCATAATTATGCCATTAAACGTAAAGATTTGACCAACGCCCTATATAAACATTCCCGTACTTGTGTTGCATATAAAAATTTTTATTTAGTATTTTAGAAACATGTTCTATTGATCCTAGGGGAGGTGATTTTAAAAATTACTTGGAACAAAGGGAGGCATTGTGGCAGATAAAATTGAAATCTGACATTCCCCCTGGGTTAAATGAATTTATTAATGTTAAATGTTTTTTAAAGGGTCGTAAACTACAAGTCACTGATAAACACAAAGTAGCTTCTTTTCTTTTTTAGTAACACTGTTCTTTTAAGTGATGAATTACTAACTTTGTTTTTATTGGTTCATTTGTATTAATTAATTGATTGACAAATGTATTTAAATGTGTTTGCTTTTTTTGTCTAGTTATTCTGAGGAAGTTTTTTACGAAAGCGGTCAAATAAAGACAGTTTGTACGCTATTTTTGCATTGTATACTTCTACCTCTTTTTTTAGGTCTTATCCAACTGTTATCATATATTACTGGATAGATTAAAGCAGAGATGTCCAAAAACAGCATGTTAGAATTTTCACAGACAAATAAACCTGTTAGCACATCTCCAGTTCTCCATGTATAAGGCCCATTTTTCTCTATCTTCTACTAGTTAAAATGCTGCTTAAAAATGTTGCTATTCTATGTCCATCATAGGCCACATAAGACATAGCAATCCATTGCCTTCACCTTTGTCATGTGATTTTTGAAGCGCCAGTTATTTGTATATAATCATCCTCATTTCACCACAAAGTACTGAGTTTCAAAGAACACTGTGCAGAAAGAAGCTAAATGCTCAGAACTCATTAATACTTACTAGTCTCCTCAGTAGCTCACTACACTAAACCTGACAAAATGTCTTACGTCTCCACACAGGTAAATCAATAATACCCATGTAGAACTTGCTCATTTCAGCTTGAAGATATCCACAAAAGGTTTCTTTTTTCCAGCCTCTTAATAAGGAATCTAGGTTCAAAATTCTGTATTATTAGCACCCTTAACTAGAGAGAGACTTCCACATTTCTTTTATTAATGACCTGGATGGATATGGTGCAGTAAACAAACTCTGATGATACTTTGCTCCCCTTCATTTGAATACAAATCACAATTTATCCCATTCAGCTGGACAGAGATCAACTTATTTATTTATTTATTTTAATGAGAATCAAATTAAAATAGATTTCTTTTGTCTGATGTCTGTAGTCCCCTTACATTTCATGACTCAATATTCCAATACATGTATTAAATTAAATAATATGTTTAGAAATGCTAGAAATGAAACCCATGTGCCTAAATTAATGTTATTAAAGTATGTGGATATTAGATTAAGGAAATAAAATAAGTGGGTATCAGTATAAAATAATGGGTATTTATAGTTCAGTATCAGAAATTCTGTTATTATGGCAGTGAAGATTATGACAAAGTTCATACTGATTCTCTCCATATAAAACACCATGAACCTAACCCCACTACTCCTAACAGTTAAAGAAGAGAACCAAAACATTAAAAGCAAGCTTTTCACTAAACCTTTGAAATATAACTTAACCATAATACACTGCACATAAAATACCTCCACTACTTAACATCTAGTTCTATATATAAAGTTAAGAGTTCTAGATAAACTAAGTTAATGTAATAAAACTGCTATCAATATTTCACACATGAATTTTAAACAGTTATAGCATTTTTACTTATGCTTAGGCCAAAGAATCATCAAAAAGTATTATGTTTCTTTATAGGATTCCATACTGCTTCTTATGTTTATTTATAGGATTCCATACTGCTTCTTATGTTTATTTATAGGATTCCATACTACTTCTTATGTTTATTTATAGGATTCCATACCGCTTCTTATGTTTATTTATAGGATTCCATACCGCTGCTTATGTTTATTTATAGGATTCCATACCGCTGCTTATGTTTATTTATAGGATTCCATACCGCTTCTTATGTTTCTTTATAGGATTCCATACTGCTTCTTATGTTTCTTTATAGGATTCCATACTGTTGCTTATGTTTCTTTATAGGATTCCATACCGCTTCTTATGTTTATTTATAGGATTCCATACCGCTTCTTATGTTTCTTTATAGGATTCCATACTGCTTCTTATGTTTCTTTATAGGATTCCATACTGCTTCTTATGTTTCTTTATAGGATTCCATACTGCTGCTTATGTTTCTTTATAGGATTCCATACTGCTTCTTAATGTTTATTTATAGGATTCCATACTGCTGCTTATGTTTATTTATAGGATTCCATACTGCTGCTTATGTTTATTTATAGGATTCCATACTGCTTCTTATGTTTCTTTAAAGGATTCCATACTGCTTCTTATGTTTCTTTATAGGATTCCATACTGCTTCTTATGTTTCTTTATAGGATTCCATACTGCTTCTTAATGTTTATTTATAGGATTCCATACTGCTTCTTATGTTTATTTATAGGATTCCATACTGCTTCTTATGTTTATTTATAGGATTCCATACTGCTTCTTAATGTTTATTTATAGGATTCCATACTGCTTCTTATGTTTATTTATAGGATTCCATACTGCTTCTTATGTTTCTTTATAGGATTCCATACTGCTTCTTATGTTTCTTTATAGGATTCCATACTGCTGCTTATGTTTCTTTATAGGATTCCATACTGCTTCTTAATGTTTATTTATAGGATTCCATACTGCTGCTTATGTTTATTTATAGGATTCCATACTGCTGCTTATGTTTATTTATAGGATTCCATACTGCTTCTTAATGTTTATTTATAGGATTCCATACTGCTTCTTATGTTTATTTATAGGATTCCATACTGCTTCTTATGTTTATTTATAGAAGTCCATGCTGCATCTTATTCAGGTTGTTGACTTCTCTTTCATCCTGATGACAACATTATATTGAGAAACAATACTCAGGTGTAGGAAATTAGTGTTGCAGCTATACACTGGAATGAATTTTGTACAACACATTATTAAAACAGTAAACCACCAATTTATGTGCAGGGATTGTATACAAAAATGATGCACACTCCTGCGATGTAACCAGAATCATGGAAGGAATCATGAGTTTTTTTAATAACTCTCCATGTCAACAGGATGACTGAGTCATAAGTTTCCCTAATCACAAAGTTCCTCTTAATGTTATTGCTAGGCTATGCGAGCCAAGTCATGACAAACCATGAAGGCATAAGTCTAAATTCTAGCCTATGTAAACCAATTACATAGTTTGTTCAGAAACCAGGTACCTTGCTATCATGCTTTCAGTTGATAGAGAATTAAGAGGGTTTTGCATAAAGTGGTTTTGCTTCATCTGTGGAATTTAATGAGCATTTTTCTTTTCTGTATTGAAAAGAGGTTGGCTGGGTAAGACATCATGAATTTGATTTTTAGCTGAGCTGTATTAAATGAGTACAATAAGGCACTAGCCTTTGCCTGTCAGTTTTAATTGTATGTGGGAGTTCTTGTGAAAAAGTAATTGTGTGACAATCCCAATAGAAGTCATATTTGATCCTTGGTGCTTAAAGTATTAAAATAGCATCTTGATAGTTGATGACCTTTGTGTAAATCAGCCTTGGTTTGCTATCATTTTGTAATTTTCTTAGTCCTCTGTGCGATCTTTCAACTATGATGTTGCCCACGCTCTATTCAGTTGTCTAAATTGGTTTATTTTATTTTTGTAGTTTGGTAACCCCATCTCTAATGTTTCTAATATTTGAATAAGGTTCTCTAGAGAGTCCTTGATGTCCATGTGTTGTGTGGAAATATGTTCTACCATTTCTTGCAGCAAGGAGACAGCTAGACAGGCACTTGGTGTGACATCTCAACAGAGGACGGAGGACAAGGAGATCTGGTGGTGGAATGAGGAATTACAGGACAGTATAGAGAGGAAGAGGTTGGCAAAGAAGAAATGGGATTGTCAGAGAGATGTGAAAAGCAGACAGGAGTAGAAGGAGATGAGACATATGGTGAAGAGAGAGGTGGCAAAGGATAAGGCATATGGCGGCAAGTTATATGAAAAGTAGGACACTGAGGATGGAGAAAATGATACGTACCGATTGGCTAGACAGAGGGATCAAGCTAGGAAAGATGTGCAGCAAGCTAGGGTGATAAAGGATAATGAGGGAAACATACTCACAAGCAAGGAGACTGCGTTGAGCAGATGGAAAGAGTACTTTGAGGGGCTAATTAATCAAAAGTATGAGATAGAGAGAGAAGGTTGGATGATGTAGGGATAGTGAATCAGGAAATGCAATTGATTAGCAAGGAGACGGTAAGGACAACTATGAAGAGGATGAAGAATGGAAAGGTTGTTGGTCCAGATGGCATGCCTGTGGAAGAATGGAGGTGTTTAGGAGAGATGGCAGTGGGTTTTTTAACCTGATTGTTTAATAAAATCTTGGAAAGTGAGAGGAAGCCTGAGGAGTGGAAAAGAAGTGTATTGGTGCCAATTTTTAAGAACAAAGGGGATGTGCAGGGCTGTAGTAACTACAGAGGGATAAAATTGATCAGCCACAGCATGATATTATGGGAAGGCATAGTGGAAGTTAGGTTAAGAAGGGAGGTGGTGATTAGTGAGCAGCAGTATGGTTTCATGCCAGGAAACAGCACTACAGATGCGATGTTTGCTCTCAGGGTATTGGAGAAGTATAGAGAAGGTTAGAAGGAGTTGCATTGTGTCTTTGTGGACTTAGAGAAGGCATATGACAGGGTGCTTAGGCAGGAGTTGTGGTACTGTATGAGGAAGTCAGGAGTGGCAGAGAAGTATATAAGAGTGGTACAGGATATGCACGAGGGCAGTGTGACAGTGTTGAGGTCTGCGGAAGGAATGATGGATGCGTTCAAGGTGGAGGTGGGATTACATGATGGATCAGCTCTGAGCCCTTTCTTATTTGCAATGGTGATGGACAACTTGACAGATGAGATCAGACAGCAGTCCCTATGGACTATAATGTTTGCAGATGACATTGTGATTTGTAGTGAGAGTAGGGAACAGAGAGTGGAGAGGTGGAGATAAGCTCTAGAAAGGAGAGGAATGAAGGTCAGCAGGACTAAGAATATATATATGTGAATGAGAGAGAGGACAGAGGAATAGTGAGGATGCAGGGAATAGAGTTGGCGAGGGCGGATAAGTTTAAATACTTGGGATAAACAGTTCAGAGTAAAGGTGAGTGTTGAACAGAGTTGAAAATGAGAGTACAGGCATGGTGGAGAAGAGTGTCAGGAGTGATTTGTGACAGATGGGTACCACTAAGAGTAAAAGGGAAGGTCTACAAGATGGTAGTGAGACTAGCTATGTTATATGGGTTAGAGACGGTAGCAATGACGAAAAGGCAGGAGTCAGAGCTGGATGTGGCAGAGTTAAAGAGGTTAAGATTTGTACTGGGTGTGTCTAGGATGGACAGGATTAGGAATCAGTATATTAGAGGGTCAGCTCAGGTTGGATAGTTTGGAGACAAAGCAAGAGAGGCGAGATTGCGTTGGTTTGGATATGTGCTGAGGAGGAATGCTGGGTATATTTGGAAAAGGATGCTAAGGATGAAGCTGCCAGGTAACAGGAAAAGAGGAAGGCCTAAGATAAGGTTTATGGATGTGGCGAGAGAGGACATGCAGGCGGTTGGTGTGAAAGAGCATGATGCAGAGGACAGGAAGAAATGGAAACAGGTGATCCGCTGTGGCGACCCCTAACGGGAACAGCCGAAAGAAGATGATGATGATCTCAGGAACTCTGTATACTGGTTTGAGATTACAAAAAAAAAAACAGAATGGTGCATGCTTTCAAGTTTAAATACTGTTCTCATTTTATGTAAAGGTGTATTTTTACTTTTATTTACAATCTAGAAGGTACCTTCTATAAGGGCTTTATGTGTTACAAGTATTTGTCGTCTGTGTTGACCTGAACTTTACCAGAGAAATGCTCATGGTATCTCTTGTATTCATGTTACTGCTGATATTGCTTATTCCTCTTTTAGTACATTTCTTTTGTGCATCTGTGTATGGTTTTGCTCCACAGGCAACCGGTTATTCTGCAGTAAGCCTCAGTACTATTTCAGCTGCAGTCAAATATAGCACAACTGTCTTTTTCACATCAAAGAATTTTAATGCTGGAGTTAATTTCTGAACCATCTCAAAACTATTCTCCTCTTCACACCTCTGTTCACAGACGATGCATTGCTTGTTTTAACACCTTTCATAGAAGCAGTTATCTCAGACAAATTAGGTGCAAACTGTGCCAGATACTGCATCATTCTAAGAAATGACTGTAATGCCAGCAAATTTTCTGGCCAAGGCATTTGCAAATCATCTCAATTTTCTTTGGATCAGGCTTCAGACACATTAAAATATAACCATGCTTCTCAAACTCTTAGCTCAATAAAACTGGGCAAAGCCTAAAATATTGGGGAGACAAATGGCCAAAAATAGGGACAGATTTTAAATATTGCTCTTACAAACTTAGAAAGTTGCTAGAGTAACAGGAGTTGTGTTAGCATGCATTTTCTGAAGGATGTGAAGTCTGAAACTCAAATGTATGTCATTATTTAGTGACTTCAATCCTCAGTGATTTGACACAAAACCATATATTTTATGGTGAGCAGACCAAAAGTATGAGGCAACAATCTGGGCATTCTGTGAAAATCTGAAGTTGGGAGGTATGAGTGTGACCCATGTATTTCAGACTTGCCATTCTGATTTTGAATTTGTTATTTAGATTGAATGGTGTTGCACTAGTCTATGCAGCCGGTAAGTAAGCCTCTTGTCATGCTCTTCTGGGTTCTGGTACTATACAGATCTTCAGTTACATCCCAGTATTCAGTTATGAAAGCAGCAGTTCTAAGGATCATCTCTGCTGCTGATAAAATACCAAAGAGAAATCTAAGGAATATATACCACTATAATGGTATATTCAAGTTAGACAGTTTGAAGCTGTGTTAATCTAGCTTTATCTCCCAGTGATCCTGATCTTCATGCAGTACTAAAACAAAATAGTATTTGGCATTCTTCAGATTATTTATTAAATTGTAAGAATTTTCAGCCACTCTATTCTGAATCTTGAGAATCAATACAATGCAAGTCTTTTTTTTCTTCAAATGACATTGTTTACCTATGGCCTCTAACTGCTTCCCAGTGACACTTAGGCTAATCACTCTTATCTCCTGTTCAGCTTTTCTTTTAAGTCATACAGGTATTTTCTAAGATTAGATATCACTGGGAATGCATATTTTTCCATTTGTATGTGATATTCTCCTGGTAAATCTCCTAAGCATCATTGCTGTTTCTAAACAGAATATCAGTATTTTTTTAACAGTGTGATTGATACTTGACATCTACACTGTGAATTCATTTTACCATTCTTAGTTTCTTGCAATCCACATGACCCAAAACATTAACAGAACATACTACGTTCAACTACTTGTAAAATAAAACTGAAATTCTATTCTGGGTCCTGTTTCAGTAGTATTTGACCCCTGGTGCCAACTTTCTTTATATTTTTATAAGAAATTGCACACTGTATCCATGGCCAGTTTGAATTCTACCTTCTGACTATATATTTAAAAACTTCAAACAGGAGAGACATTCTAACCTCCATGTTGTCTATATTCAAATTAAACTCTCTAAGATTACTGTTAAGTCTGCCTTACACTCTTCTGTCTGTGCTTCACATGTCTCAAAAGCAGTTTCAGCAAAGTTTGATGCCTTATCATTCAACAGTACACAAATAACTAATTTCATGTTTCTATTCAACATGAAAATTCATTTGAGCATACTTGCTTTCACGCTCACACATTTTAGAAATGTCACTTTTGCAGTATAAATTAACATTAGTAAAGGTAAGGCAACTATTTCTGTCATGCTTACAAATCTATCTTCTGCAAACTCTAATTAAAAGTATTTAGTTCAGGGTTCTTTTTAGATCTGCATTCTCAAATTGCTCTTTTATCAAACACATTATTTATGCAACACTTTCTGTGTTAATTATTTATGGTATGACACTATCTTTTATTTCCACTAGCAATACTGATCACTCTGTAAACATCTACAGTTTTTGATAAGGTCAGGTTTGTTTCTGTTTAAAAGCATGTCCAATTTCATTACTTCTTATACCACAAATTACTTTATCTTTTATTAAAGAATCACATATCTCACCAAATGTACAACCATTAGCACTATTCTTTAACCCAATACATGACCACTCATAGTACCCATAAGACCTTGTACAGCAAAGTTTTAATACATTTCAAATTCTTTCTTTGTTGACATTTATGTTGACGTTTCTTCTTTTGTTACTGTTCTCACTTTCTCCTCTTCCAGAAAAGCAAGAGTTAAATAGCGAATAATTTCTTTCCTAGCAACATGTAGGATTTCTCCACACAATGTTGAGGCTTCTCAACTAATCTACTTGCAAAAGGAAAAAATCAAATTTCTAGATTCAAAGTTTCCAGTTTTCTGCCAAACTTCTTTAGGGTAACAGAATTCCTGGGGATGCAGTTTAACCATTTCACACTGAGAATTATATTTCTGTAGCTTCAGAATTACACTTCTGTAGAATCTACAGCATATACATTTCACCACTCATACAGAGGTCCTTCTTCAATTGTAGTTCACATTTCAACACTGCTTGATATAATATACGGTTTAACAACACTTCAAACAGGAGATATATTCTAACCTCCATGTTGTCTATATTCAAACTAAACTCTCTAAGATTATTGTGTCCCACATAACAGACACATTTCTGTAGTACGCTCAGTAATCTTAAAGCTATGCACTCATATATAACAACAGGAAACCACTTACCCTCGGCCATTATAAAGAAGCAATGGTCTCTTCACTGATCACCTAGTATAACGTACTAAATTTTGTTCCGTATCTTCTGTATTTGCATATTAGCTTACTTGACATACCTGTAAACAAAGGCAGAAGATACTTCTGGCAGGAGATAACTAAGCCTCTTTACTGAGACTAGTGATTTATGGCATGTTGCCAGAATACCATGGACTTTGGAGATACTTTCACTACACATATAAGCAAAGCTAAGGGCTGGGTCATGTCAGCTCGCAAATACTTTATTTTTTTTTTTTTTAGAAGCATAATTTATGGACTTATAATGGTCCAATCTGTAACAAATGCATGTTTATTTCTTTCCCACAAGGCTCTAGTCACTAATATTATTGCATAAGATCTGTAGTCAGTCTAAAAACAGTACCATGATGATTCTCATTAAATTCCCTCAGTATCAAGTCACACAAATAGCAGAAACAGTGGAATTTTTATGGCTGATCAGTAGTACAAGACTGAAGAGTTACAACAAGAGAGTTTTTAGTACAGATATCCATGGATCCACCTTTTCACTGGTTGTAAAGAAGGCTGAGCCTGATTGATAATCACAAGGAAGGATTTACCATCTAGGTAAATGGTCAGTCAGTGTACTTATTTATTACCAAAACCACAGAGGCCAAGGTCAGTCAGAAATTTACTATGGTCCACTGAATTAAATGCTTTTGTAAGGTCTAAAAAATAACTTTCCATGATCCACTTCCTTTACTAAGTTAGCGAGGAACAGAAACACTGTATGTACAAATGCTAGTTCTTATTCCAAAACTGTACTAGTCACTGAAAAAAGAAAAATTATTTTTTTAAACCTGCACTGTTATGAGCTTCTTCAAAGTCTTTCACAAAGAAGAAAGAAGGGATACTGGCATGAATGATTCACCCAATAATCCAATTTGGGATTCTGTTATAACAAGCATACTGCATTTGCTGTTTTCCAGAAATAAAAGGCAGCACCTGTTTTAAAGAAATAATAATAACCCTCAAGGCACTGCAATAAAGGGTATCAAGTTGGGGCACAAACTGCTGTAAGCAGCTTCACCAAAGTGAGCTATTTATTAAAACCACCTATTGATCTTGTGGTCTAGCCAAACACTTGCTCAGCTGTTCAGACATTTCAGAGGTTGTTTTGTTTCTTGAAATGAAATGGAAGACTGTCTGTAAAGGAGAAATGCACACTAACCAGTCCTCGTTTTTTATCTCTTACCCACTCACTGTTGGCACTAACAGTTTTAGATGCTGCTTTCCCATGCAGATGAAACTTTTCATTTTATTCAAGACACTCTTAGGGCTTTTTCAAAAAGCTGCCTGTCTCCGCCTAATGTATTACACCTCTGATTTGTTAATTATCTTTTCACATGGTTTCCTCAGCAAAAAAAAAAAAAAAAAGATTAGCTGAACTGTCTAAACAATGATTGCTGTTGCACTGTTTCGGAGTTTCTTTCCTGTTAGCAAATGCTTTGTGAACTTTGAAAGTAATCCAAGGGGAAAATATCCCATTAACCCTTCTGGTTTTGACTGTGTATAAATCAGTTTCAAAGACATCATCTAAAGATAAAATGAAAAAGTATGATACATTCAAACATGAATTTTTAACTAAACACATTTTTCTTACTAAGAATTGTATGCACATATCTCCCACAAACAATAAAATATAGCTTGAACTAAATCATATTCAAGTCACAAGTGGATCTCCGTTAAAAAAAATAACTGCACCTACTACCTAAACCCAGGCTGTTAGTGGGATTTTATTTTCTGAAATTGCCTTTAATTATTCCTGATATACTGGCAGAACTCCACCCTTTTTATCAGAAAAGACTGTGCTGACCTTTGCAGAGCAAATGGCTGTTCATAGCCCTAAACCAGCAATGAAATCAAACTCAGCAGACAGAAAAATTCACTACATGTACCTGGCTAGTAATACAAAGCTTTGAAGTGGTATCATATTGAAGTGATGTTGCTTTCTGTTTGCCATAGCATGTTGTCCACTTGCATGAGGAGAATTCAAAAACAGAACCCCATTCACGGATTTGATTAGAAGCTCAGAGTTTACATATCCTTTCCATTCTACATGCACATATATTATGTACTGAATCAATGCAAATCACAATGGTCATCTGCAATATTCTTAAGTGCATAGTTTTGGTGCTGGCTCCACCAAAGTAGCATTTGATCGATGACATAATGCAGATGCAATCAAAACAGAAGAATGGCACAGACATGCTCAACACGCAAACATGTGAACACCAAGCAGAAATTCATACTATATATATATATATATATATATATATATATATATATATATATATATATATATGTATATATATATATTCATTTTACAGAGAAATCCCTTTACTCCATGGTACAAGGAAACAGAGAGTGGGTGGGCAAGGGAACAAATCCCCCTTAAAGAAAAAAGTTCTTAAATAGTTTAACGTCAGGTTTTTATATTGGCCATTTCATTTGTTATTCACATATTAGCATTTATGCTTTGATGTGTCAAACAATTCTATGTAAATATCTATTTAGATAATATTGTTTGCATTGTGGCCAAACAGTTAAACCAAGCACAAAGGATGCTGATGTTTCTGGTTTCATGCTGACAATGCTTCCTTGCCTTGGAGATTAATGAAGCAAGAAACACAAATATGACTAATTAGTCTGACTTGACTTAAGCAATCTTGGTGTTCAAAATGGAAACATCCACGGATGATATCCACAGATTATTCCAGTACTGAGCCAAAAGGAATTGCTTTTATAGTGTGACTAAAGACATTAAAAGGTTATAGTATGTCTGAAGAAACTAATGACAGTGATCAGTCTTGGGCAATTATCAGTCCCTCACAGCAGCAGCACCCATCACCACCAGCAAAGATAACGTTTATCAGCACTTTCTCAGCCGCAGCTAACCATCAATTAACTTTCAGACCATTAGCACCATTTCAGAAAAAGCCATGTGCAATAGTTCTACTTCACAGTAATTAGATGTATTGCCTGCTTCCCTCCAGTTGCTTTTTCCAGGATTTTGATTTTTCACACTGTATCGCTTATCTGCAGTTACTCACTCGTGATAGATAATTGGTTGCTTTATAACAGTCTGCTTCCTTCTTTTCCCCTTTTTCTGACATATACATACTGACCCACTGAAATCCTATTTAATAACCATATGTCCACGTGACAAAACAATTTGAATTCAACTCAGCTACAGTCTCTTAATAAAAGAAAAAAAACAAACATTTCACAAAGAAAACCAACACAATATTGGGTCCAGTTCCATCACACTCACTCTGATCATTCATTTCAACAGCAAATAATGCTGGAACTAGCTAAATGTAATGGATTTTTTTTAGTATCTGACATCTAAACAGACTACTGTGTAGGCAGCTTTTATGGCCGAGGATTGGAGAGATATAACACAGAAAATAGTGGCCCCAATGTTCAGAATCAGGCAACATCTATTATGTGTAAGCATAACATGAAAGGTTCAAAACAAAGGTAATAATTAGAAATGTAAAGCCAACAGAAAATCCAGGATGTCTTTTACCTGTGCAAGTAACATTACGCTGACTGCAGTACAAAAGGTTACTGTGACCTGCACAAGTAAAATCTGCACAGGTTAGGTTGTTGGTATCTAGATTCTATAAAAGTATTTGTCTCTGGCAATGGAAAGTGTCAAGCAAATGGACAATCTACAGACAGTGGGATGTGAAACTGAGAAATAATGCGGGCCTCATGCACATTTGCATTGTTCGGTCACTACTACATCTTCCTCCTCAGATCTTCCTCAAACTTTACGTATAGGTTTGCCACTAAACCCAGTCTCTCACACACACACACACACACACACACACACACACACACACACACACACACACACCTATTCCTTTCAAGGGTAAACAATTAACCCAGTCTCTCACACACACACACACACTTTCAAGGATAAACAATTATATTAAGGAATTTACAGGGAAATGACTTGCCCTTTCTTATTGGTTAGGCATTGTTACGTCCCCTGGGTACAGCTGTTATATTTCCGGTTTCATATTTTCTTCTTCAGTAAAGCCTGCAGAAAATTTGACAACCTTATTTTGAAGAAATACATATCACCTCTTTTTTTTCATTTTCTACCCAATGTACCATGTGTATACCCACAGCTGTAGGCCATAACTCAGCCAATGTTAGAAAGTCACAGATCAACACTTATGAGGCCCAGATATCACAATGAGCAAAAATGCCAAACAATTCCCTAGAACATGTCAAATGTCAAAGTACACCTTCTATAATACCAATCTTATAAACTGTCTGGGAAGCTTTAGTCCATTCTACAGTAACTACTAGCACGTACAACTTACCTATCCATAACTGACCAGACTCTCCCATTGCTATCTCATGTAGCCTGGGCATCAGAATGAAGTTAAAGTTTATTAAGTTAAACTCACAAAATAATTTGCAACAAAACTGGCTAGTCTAAGGCTTTCCATCTCTATTGATGCGATGTAGCTCTAGCCACCGAGACACAATTAAAATATTTCCGCTATAGAGATTTCCATAAATTGGACATGCAGGACCATATAAACAAGGGCGTAGGCAAAGTAGCAGTTCATGTTAATGAAGGTATCAACAACTCAGTGGTCACATCTCAATTAACATCCTATAAAAAGAGACTCACTCAAAGTGAAATTATAGCTCCAAATGTTTCAGAGATATCCGGTAATCCTCCACCCCTTAATTCCAGTAGTTTCTACCCCATACAAGAAATTAAATTTTACTGTAAAAAAGTATTGGTTCAAGTGATGTGGCTGAAAATGGCTCTTGGATCAGTCTACATACCCTCTTATCAAATAAATAAAACAGGTATCATGGAATAACTGAAATATTGATTCCCACATAGCAAACCCTGTGGCTATGGGATGATACTCCAGGCATACAAAGCTCATGATTCTTGGAAAGAAATCAGTTACTCAATTTAAAATGCAAATGGCCCCCAACCTCCTACCTATGATCTGAGAAATCTGCCTGGACAAAAGCAACAACTATTCCATTGCTAAGGTTGACAGAAAAATAAGCTTGGCCCCCATAGCAAAGAAGGATGAAATGATGGCCGCATCCCCACATGACCTGTGTTTGACTAGCAGTATGGGAGTTGGAAGGATTAATCAAGTGAGAATGAGAGTAAACAACCAGCACAAGCTCATCTGTTTAGGAGGGGAGTGGGTGATTGGATTCCCTACACAGATGATACGTCAGCAGAGTAGGTATAACATCTGGAACAAGGAACTTAGAGAGTCATACAATGCACAGTATTCATCCACATTGCAAAGAGGATGGACATGCACAGTAGGGAGCACACACCACCCAAAGTCAGGAATTGTGAACCACACAAGATGCCGAAGGGTTGCTGGCAACACAAAGGAGTAACTAGGCACACTCTTTGTACATTACAGAATACAAATTTGTATACACTAATTAGAGAAATCATGGCTATTTTAGGGCATACTATGTCAACAACCATCTAAATTAATGCCTACAATAAGAGTTTCATAGACTGAAACTATCTTTGCAATGGTTTTAGAGAGAAAGTGATGTAAAGATCTCTTCAGTTTTGGCAGTGGGGGAATATTTCAATTTTTTACTGACAGGTGGGTTTGGGGGAGCAATAACAGCACAAGAATACAAAATTATATTCTCTAGCTACACCTCTAGGCTAGTGCAGATTAATGGAACAACAAACTGTCCTACTCCTTAACACCAGATTAAAGGATCAGCAGACTATCCTACTCCTTAGTACCATAGGTTCATAGGTAGATACTAGGCTATTGGCCCTAGGGCCTATATAAGCCTAGCCAAAAAGGTACCCTGGCTTTCGCAACCCAAAAAAAATTATTTTCCTGTGCCCCTGTAGAGCAGAGCCACAGAAGTGATCCCTGGGGTGAATTTCCTATTTCCCATCCAGTCATCAAAATTTTTCTTGAAGAGTGCTAATGAGGAGCTTTGTTTGATATAGATAGGTAGTTTGTTCCACAGTATGGGAGGTCTCTGGAACAGGAATCTATCCCTCCAGCATGTTCTGTTTATTGGGGTGACAGGGTTTAGGTCCTTAGAGCATGTAGCACAGAGGGATTGGGATTTCTTTAAGTGGAGCATGTCCAACAACTCTGGGTTTGACACAGCTTTGTACATTAGGCAGTGATCGCCTATGAGTAGGCGATATGCGACAGAGTAAAGCTGGAGTTTTTTGAGACAGTCTGCATAGGGCATCTGTTTGAGGCCGGTAATCCACTTTGTGAGGTATGTCTGCTGCCTTTCCAGTTGTTGTAGATTTCTTGTGAGGTACATACCAAAAGGGGCATTGTACTCTATAATGGGTCTAATGAGTGATGGGTAGAGGGGAACAATTACCTCTTTTTTCCTGGATAAGAAACCTTTTGTGATGAGGCGCGCCATGTAGAAGGATTTTCTGACTACTGTGGCAATGTGATTATCAAAGGAGAGACTACTGTCCACTTGTATCCCAAGGTCTCTTATCAAACGTTCCATGTTAAGTAGGCTACCGCCTATGTGGTAGTTCATGGCTACAGAGTTTTTACCAAAGGAGTTGACAATGCACTTTTTGGCACTGAGCTTGAGGCCATGGATTTGACACCAGGCATATGTCTCAGTGAGGCCCTTTTTTAGGATGTCCACATTGTTAGGCATTTGGATTATGGCTCCTAGTTTGCAGTCATCTGCTAACTTCATTAGCCAAAGACCTTCTGTGTTAGCCTGTATTTCAGAGAAGTAGATACCAAACAGGAGAGGACCCAGGACTGAACCCTGTGGTACTCCACTTCTCACTGGTCTGAAGTCGGATTTGGATTCTGCTACTTTCACAGTGTGGGTTCTGTCAGTGAGCCATTTGGCAACCCATCTTGTGATATAGGGATTTATACCTAGTTTAGTGAGTTTATCTATATTTCCTGACTGGGGGATGGTGTCGAAAGCCTTGGCGAGATCTAGATAGGCTGTGTGAACCACCTTACCCTCATCTACGGCTTTGGTGACTGCTTCAAAGAAGTCTATCAGGTTTAGGAGACATGATCTGCCTTTTACAAACCTAAACTGGGTGGGGTCCAGCGTTTGGAGATTACCAATGTCTTTGTTTATAAGTTCCATGATGATATGTTCCATGGCCTTGCAGACCAGACTTGTCAGGGTAATGGGCGGTAGTTCCCAGGGTCTGTGGTGTATCCCCTTTTGTGGAGTGGGATAACCATCACTGTGTGCCATTCAGTGGGCACAAAACCTGAGGTGAGGCTATGATTGAACATGGTACTTGGGTGGGGTGCCAGTTCGTTCTGTAGTTCGTGTAGAACGCAGCCTGGGATGTTGTCAGGTCCCATGGTCTCTTGGCTTTGGAGAGAGTGTTTTTACTTGTGCAGCCGTGATTACAGGAACTTTGCATTCTTCTGGAATAGAGATGGGCCCTTTAGGGGGTGAGAGGGGGGTAAAGTTAGCACTGAACCTATCTGCCAGGATGTTGGCAATATCATTTGGTTCTGTATATTTAGTGCCATTGTGCTGTAACTCAGAGCAGATCTGAGTGTTACCATTGAGATTTTTGACATAGCTATAGAATGCTTTGTGGTTGTCTTTAGAAACAGTGGCAATTTTGTTTTCATAACTAGCTTTGGAGGATGTTATGAGGGATCTCAGCTTCTTACTGAGGCTAACCAGGGAGTTCCTCCAATCATGGAATTTTGCTCTTTTTTGCAGCAGTTTCTTTCTTCTGTTGTAGAGTTTGTTTATGGCAGGGGACCACCAGATTGGCTTTCTTTTTTTTGGAGGATTCTTGGTTCTGTTAAGGATAGCACAATCCATGCACTCATGTAAGTGCTTATAAAGTGCATTTGTGTAGGATTTAGCAGTTGTACCTCAATTGTCTGTCTGGATGGTTGTCGTGAAATTTGCCACTTCTGTCTTAAGAAGCGTGAAGTTGGCATTGGAGAAAATTTTTACGGTGGATTCCTTAATGGGGGATGAGGGCGGGATGTGGATGTCTTGGGTGATTAGCTTGTGGTCGGATCTGACCAACGAGGAACTGACCTCTGGTATGGAACACCGGTCGCCCATGTTGGCAATGACCAGGTCTAGGATACTGCTGCCCCTGGTGGGATGTGGATAAGTTGGTCCAAGGCATTGGAATTTATGAATTCAGGAAAATGTTGAGCAAAAGAGTTGGTACACGAGTAGTTTTATCAGTTAATGGTGGGGTAGTTAAAATCACCCATTATTAGGGTGTTGGGTTGTACTCTAATATTTTCCAGTGTATCAAGAAATGAGGAGTGGGAATCCTGGGACATGGGGGATCTGTAGCAAGATACAATTTGGATTGTGGTCTTGCACAGAGTTAGTTGCACTTGGATAATCTCAGATGCATTATGCTTAGCAACTAGCCTGGAGGTGTGGATATCCTTAATGAATATGGACATACCTCTGCCTTTAGTGTTTCGGTCCAGGTTAGGTAGCCGAAAGGTGTGGTATGAATTATAGCCTGGTAATGCAGGGGTGCTCTCTGGAGCCTTGAACCAGGCATCTGTTACTGCACAGATGTTGATGTTCTCCATTTTAAGGAGTGCCTCGAGTGAGTGCATTCTGAGGTTTAGACTTCTAGCATTGAGTAGCATTACCCTCAGATCTTGCTTGCTTGTACCTGTTACAGTGGTGAATTTGTCATTTGATCCTTGCCTAAAAAAGGCACTATAGGGGTGGCAAGAGCCTTAGCCAGTATCTGGAATTCCAAGGGTGATGGGTGCAGGCCATCTCTGGCAAAGCATCATGGTCTGTCGATCATGTCATCCCAGGCAGACAGATACTGGATCCCCTTAGAATGACACCAGAAGCTTAGCCAATTGTTGAAGTCAATCATTTTGTACTTGTACTGTGGTATCATTCTGGGTGATGGCAGGATGCTACTCAGGGCTAGGGTCATACCTGTTTGGGCTACAAGTCTGGAGAGCTCCTCCATGTCTCTTTTCATGTAGTCCAGGGAGGTACATCTTAGGTCATTCACACCAACATGGACAATGACAGAGTCATATTTGTACTTGTTGTGAAGTGACCTGAGTGTGTGTGTTATGTAGCAGACCCTGGCACTCAACAGGCAGCTGACAGTAACTTTCTTCTTGTTTAGCCTGGTGAGTTGAACATCAGTGTGCCTGACTATAGAGTTACCTATGACTAGAGTTTTGGGTACATTGTTATGCCTTATGGGCTGTGGTTGGCTGGCACACTGAGTTTGTGGGCTATATGTCATTTGGGTTGTGGTGGGGGCTGGTGATTGCTTGCGTTTCTGCTTTGGAGGTCTCTGTTGCTTGAGCAGATTTTATTGAGAGCTTCCATGAATGTAGGTGTGTGTTTTGTGTTTCTATGTGTGTGTTTTGGTGGTGTAGGTTTTGAGGGTCTATATGATGAGTGTGGTGTGGTGCAAGTGGTTTACCCTCTCCTCTTGACTGTGTAGTCCAGTCATGGGTGAAGAGAGCATTGCTTCCAGTTTGGTTATATAAGTGCATCTCTCATAGGTTGTAGTGTTGGGTGATGACTGTCCTACTGCTTAACACCAGATTAAGGGATCAGCAGGCTGTCCTACTGCTTAACACCAGATTAAGAAATCAGCAGGCTGTCCTACTCCTTAACACCAGATTAAGGGATCAGCAGGCTGTCCTACTGCTTAACACCAGATTAAAGGATCAGCAGACTATCCTACTCCTTAACACCAAATTAAGGGATCAGCAGACTATCCTACTCCTTAACACCAAATTAAGGGATCAGCAGATTATCCTACTCCTTAACACCAAATTAAGGGATCAGCAGACTATCCTACTCCTTAACACCAAATTAAGGGATCAGCAGACTATCCTACTCCTTAACACCAAATTAAGGGATCAGCAGGCTGTCCTACTGCTTAACACCAAATTAAGGGATCAGCAGACTATCCTACTCCTTAACACCAAATTAAGGGATCAGCAGACTATCCTACTCCTTAACACCAAATTAAGGGATCAGCAGGCTGTCCTACTGCTTAACACCAGCAGACTGTCCTACTCCTTAACAGCAGATTAAAAGATCAACAGACTATCCTACTCCCTAACACCAGATTAAAGGATCAGCAGACTATCCTACTCCCTTAACACCAGATTAAGGGATCAGCAGACTATCCTACTCCTTAACACCAGATTAAAGGATCAGCAGACTATCCTACTCCTTAACACCAAATTAAGGGATCAGCAGACTATCCTACTCCTTAACACCAGATTAAGGGATCAGCAGACTATCCTACTCCTTAACACCAAATTAAGGGATCAGCAGGCTGTCCTACTGCTTAACACCAGATTAAGGGATCAGCAGACTGTCCTACTCCCTAGCACCAGATTTTTTCTTCCACATGGGAATGAATAAGCCCCCAGGCTCTTCTCCTAAAGGAGATAGAATGAGTCATTTGTGTAAAAACAATGAGAGCCACAAAGCTGATCCTGTGAATGCACAGAAAAAAAACTGGGCAGAAACAGTGTTCTGAATTGCATTACATCATCCATTTCAAACAAACCTATATTCCTTCTCTGCATTATGGGACATCACTAGAACTGAAAATCCACAACTACATTTAAATGAAAGGCTTAAAAATACTGAACCTGAAAATGATTAATAGGCAAACCACAAACATCAGTTAGACTTTTCTATAGGATGTCTTCAACTCAGATGATATGTTAACTGTATTAAATAATAAACTCAATTTACTGAGTAATGCAACTCCAGTTAAACTTTGCAGATGAGAAACACAAGCCTACCCTGGGTGATAAGCAAGTTAACAAGTAAAAGGCTACTAAACAAAAGCACATGAGCTTTGTACCTCAATTTACTCGAGCCTAAAATGCTAATTTTGTATACTTCCAGTTCACATCCATACTTTCTTATGGTGTCCAAAACTTTTCTGGGTATGGCTTCTTTAACTAACTGACATAGCAGCTAATAACAGGCAGTATTAGAAATGGCAAGGAGTTATTAACAAAATGATACTAAAATCCTGCAGTGGATACATTAATCTTTGTTTGCTAGTTATTATTCACATTTTCATAACAGAGAGGCCTACATTTTACTGAGAAGGATTGTGTGAAACACCATTATGGGAGATGGGACATATTCACTGGAAATGGTTTATATTCTACTATACTGGAAATATTGCTAGCTGTTTGCTAGGAATTATGAAAATAAGCAACATTTCCACATTTACTTAATACTTCAAAAACTAAATTGCTTACAACTGTTGCATGACATTAGGTGACACCTTAGAAATTGAAGAAAACCGTCTTTAATATTTGCACTGTAAGTTGCACATCTTGAGAGATATCTAGTATTATCTGTATATAAAATTAAACATATGTTTTCATATTTCTGTTATCGCAATTAACATGCACTTATAGAGGGGTTTTTGTTGTCATGTGAATGCTTATGTCTAGTTAACAAAAATGTTCTAACAATAGATGTCTAGGTTTTATAATTTTCAAGATATGAACATGTGTTTTTGAAAGTTTACAAAACATAATTTGAGTTTGTGTGCATTATATTACAGTTTTTATGGAAAGACTAGGAATGCACTGACTATCATTACTGCAAAGAATATTTCTTACTGATAAATTATTTAAGCAATAACCCACGCCTGGGTGTGGGTAATGCTGGATTTACCCATGGTTGGTGTGGTCATGAGAGCGAAGCCCAAGTGACCAAAGACAACCGTGAGTAAATCCAGCATTACCCACACCCAGAAGTGGGTTATTGCTATTATACAATGACATTATTTAAGAAAAAAAATACTTACTTTTCTTAAATAATGGCATTGTATAATGCCTCCATGCTGCCCTTCCGCAGCTGTCTGGTATTCTGTGGCAGTTCTGATGTACTGCACATGCGTACGCTTAAGCAGTACATCAGAGCTGTGGGTGGAAGCAACGGAGAAATCAAGATCTCTGTTGCTTTTTAGAAACTGTCTCGCTATATTAAAGGAGTTTAACATATCGAGACAGCTTTAAAAAAAAGCAACAGAGATCTTCCTTTCTCCATTGCTTTTTTTAAAGCTGTCTCGCTATATTAATCTCCTTTAACATAGCGAGACAGTTTCTAAAAAGCAACGGAGATCTTGCGTTCCCCATTGCGGTAAAAAAAAAAAAAGACATACTAATGGAAAAAGTCCGGGCGACCGGACCTTTTTCCATTAGTTTTTGTTTGTGTCTTTCGGCTTTTCCCGGTTAGGGGTCGCCATAGCGGAACTCCGGTCAGCAAATGATTGGCAGTTGATTTTTACGTACCGGCTTGCCAGGCCTGACGCACAACCTTCAACGAAGGTACACCCATTCACACATGTCTCCACACAGAAGACTATCTAGCTGAGAATTGAACCGGACAGCGTCTTACTGTAAGGCGACAACGCTACCGCAGCACCACCACCACGGTAGATTTACAATGTACACGCTGACCAATCAGCGTGCAAGTTTTGGAATATTAATGAGGGGTCGTTGTATAATTGCACAGTTTTGATAACTGTTATTGGTCACAAAATATTTACATATGTTTATCTTATGCTTAGCTTTATTTTTCAGAAAATGCTCTGGAAAGCAATGTGTGTGTGTAAACTGCTAGAATTGTGACATTCCACATGGATTTCACATGATCCCTTAAAACAAATAACCACCCTCATGGAATTCATTCACATAACTAGTAAATCCATACAAGACCCTTGCCAGAGCCAGTACAATGCCAAAATTAAACATATAAGGACTTCTGTCGTGGTAAGCAGACCACAAATTTGACTTTACTTACTGCACAAGATGAAGTAGTAGCAAACCTTTTCAGGAATTGCTTTGAAATAAGAAAACTACCTGTCCCAATCTCACCTAAACACACTGCCTGAACCAACTTACTGAAAACAATTCCAATTCCAGCTGAACAGGCAAAATGACACTGAAGTCAGGATTCTCTTAATATGTGTTAAGAAGCATGAAGGCTCTTCTGATAGTCAGATCGACCACCAGGTTCCTAAAAGGTGACGTCTCATTTCTTAGCTATTTGCCTGGCAATCAAAAACATCTTAGAAGGGGCAGTTTTCAAATTTTGAAAAAAGGTCCATGTTATTCTGCTGTACAAAAAGAACAACCTGCAGTGTATATAATGGGCCTATCTGCATTAAATCTACTATAAAAAAATCATTCAAAGAAAGACGCACTCAACTCGTGGACTTTCTCCAAAGTAACAGTACCATCTCTGAATGTCGGTGTGGATTCATGAAAGCCCATGACAATGAAAAGTGAGCTCATTTGGTACAGCTGTAACAGATGTCAACTTCAGAGAGCCATCTTCCTTACCATCCATTACAATACACTCCTTAAAAGACTTTGTGCTCTGGACATAAAACATATACATTAAAATGATCCAAGGTCTGTTTGTAAAAAATCGATAAGTTAAATGAAAGTGCACTTTGATCCAGTCTGCCTAGTAGAACATTTCTCCCAAAGATCTATATTAGGTCTTTTTTCTGCTGTTACCACTACATGCCAAGCAATGTACTACTGTAACTACCTTTGAGGCTAATACTAATGGCTGAATGGGTAGGCAACAATTTTCATCAGGAATGCCATGTACAGCCCTGCTTGCTTTGTTTTGGGAGCAGCATTAAATGCTTGAAATGGGAGACACAATCCTTTAAGTTTATTCACACTCTATACCTACAACCTTACCAATTCATGCTAGCACTAACCCTGCCTGCCCTTAACTCTGCCTTGACACCTTACCATAAGAAAAGCCTTCATATAACACTACCACTATTCAGACAAATTTAGCCAGAGTGTAGTGGTAGGACACTACAACACTATTCAGACAAATTTAGTGTGAGTGTAGTGGTAGAACACTACAACACTATTCAGACAAATTTAGTCAACGTGTAGTGGTAGGACACTACCACTATTCAGACAAATTAAGTCTGAGTGTAGTGGCGGGACACTACCATTATTCAGACAAATTTAATTCAAATGTAGTGGTTGGAGGCTTTACTGTAGGACAAGAAAATTAAACTGTTTGGTTTCCTTTTTTTTTTCCCTTTTTTATCTTGCGTAGTTTGTTTCTCTAAATGCTGCTTCTGATCATCCTTCTAGTTGATTCTTATTCATTTCAATTAAGTGTCATAAACCTATGGGTATAAATATGAAAATTTAGCACTGCGCCAGCAGAAACATAAGACCACCTATACAGTATAATGTAGCTCAAAGCCTCTTCAAATAGCCTTATTTTATCTACAGTGAATATAAAAAGTTTAAACACCCCTGTTAAAATGCCAGGTTTTTGTGATATAAAAAATGAGACCACAATAAATCATTTCAAAATGTTTCCCACCTTTAATGTGACCTACAACCTGTACAATTCAAATGTAAAACAAACAAATCTGTTAGGGAAAAAAATATAAAAAATAAAAAAACATACAATATGCTGGTTGCATAAGTGTGCACACCCTTAGACTAATACTTTGTTGTGTGCGCACACGCTTAAACTAATACTTTGTTGAAGCACCTTTTAATTTAATTACAGCATTCAATCTTCTTGGGTAGGAGTCTATCAGTATTGGCACATCTTAACTTGGAAATATTTGACCACTCTTCCTTGCAAAAGCGCTCCATATCTTTCAGATTGCGAGGGCATCTCTTGTGCACAGCCATCTTCAGGTCACCCCATAGATTTCTATTGGATTTAGGTCTGGGCTCTGGCTGGGCCATTCCAAAACTTTAATTTTCTTCTGGTGAAGTCAATCTTTTTTTGATTTGGATGTATGCTTTGGGTCATTGCCATGTGGAAATTCCTTTTTATCTTCAGCTTTCTACCAGACGCCTGAAGGTTTGGGGCCAAAGTTGGCTGGTATTTGGAACTGTTCAAAATTCCCTCCACCTTGACTAAAGCCCCAGTTCCAGCTGAAGAAAAGCAACCTGAAAATATGATACTGCCAACACCATGCTTCACCGTGGGGATGCTATTCTTTTGATGATGCAAAGTGTTGTTTTTGCACCAAACGTACATTTTGGAATTGGGGCCAGAAAGTCCAACCTTGGTCTCATCAGACCATAACACATTTTGCCACATGCTTTTGGGAGACTTGATGTACTGTTTTGCAAATTTTAGCTGAGCTTGGATGTTTTTGCTGTGTAAGAAAAGGCTTTCATCTTGCAACCCTAACCCATAGTCCTGGGTTTCACTTCATAATCTCGAATTAAGGAAATCCAGAATTTCAGAAACCCGAGACTATAAAGTTGAACCATTCACATAACCGGAAACCACAATCCCAAATCACACAATCACGAACATACATACATCATACACCACATAATACACACACCATTCCACCCACAGCACACAAACAAGACAACCCTACACTACAGATAAGCAGCCCCCCACACCCCCCCTACTTATATATAGCAATTCCAAGGTCGCACACAACATGAAAAAAAAAAAACTCACACCACGCTATCCTCCACTCGCTCGCACATAAATACAGATCACACATACACAAACACCAACAAATCCAACACTCACACCTCCAGACCCTTACCCACACATACAACGTACAAAAACACACACACTCACTCAGCTGCAATTTCAGGCACCATAACACGACATGCGATACACTGGAAATGCATAAGCGCGGATTCGAGATATTCGAATTCACTCATATGCACTTAAGGCATTCTGGTTTTAGACTTCATGGTCTCGGGTTACTGAATTTTGAGATTTCAGTAATTCAAGATTATGAAGTGTAACCTAGTCCAGACATATGGAGAATGCGGGAGATTGTTGTCACATGTAGTGCACAACCAGTACTTGCCAGAAATTCCTGCAGCTCCTTCAGTATTGTTGTAGGTCTCTTGGCAGACTCCCTGATCTGTTTTCATCTTGGATTTTCATCAATTTCGGAGGGATGTCCAGTTCTTTGCAACGTCACTGTTGTCTCATATTTTCTCCACTTTTTAATGACTGTCTTCACTGTGTTCCATGGTAGAGCCAATGCTATGGAAATTTTGTTGTACCCTTCTCCTGACTGATACCTTTCAAAATGAGATCCCTTTGATGCTTTGTAAGCTCTCTGTGAACCATGGCATTTGCTGTACCAGGCAACTGAGTGAATGTCAGGAAAATCCTACTAGGACAGGTGAACTTTATTTGGGGTTAATCAGAGTCTCTTTAATTGATGGCAGGTGTGTATCCAAGAAGACTAAATGCTGTAATTAAATCAAAATGTGCTTCAACAAAGTATTAGTTTAAGGGTGTGCACACACAGCAAAGTATTAATTTAAGGGTGTGCACACTTATGCAACCAGCATATTGTACGTTTTTTATTTTTTTATATTTTTCCCCCTAACAGATGTGCTTGTTTTTCATTTGAATTCTACAGGTCATAGGTTGCATTAAAGGTGGGAAAAGTTTTGAAATAATTTATTGTGGTCTCATTTTTTTATATCACAAAACTTGGAATTTTAACAGGGGTGTGTAAAATTTTTATATCCACTGTATCTATTCATCCATACATTGTTGACAAGGTTAGTCCTACTTGGCTAGTGGTCTCTTTTCAGGGAAGATCCCCAGTGTGGCATTTATACTAATAGGGGAAATTTGATAAGGGCATCAGAAAACTTCCTCTACTCTTTTCAATGGGTACTGTGGGATCTTTTCCATCTACATGAGATACCACAAAACTCAAAAAGATGGGACTAGATATGTGCAAGGAATAAACCCATTTTTTTGAACTAATAACTTGAAACAAACCTAAGCAAGATGATGACAGCTGACTGCCTAGCTCAGTGTACTGTTCTTCACTTGTTCTGAGGAACAAACAAGATAATTTATAACGTGGTGTTATTTCTGCTACTATTACTGATGCAGTCTTACCACTTTTGTCTTGCTACTCTCACTATGCTGTGTGTGTATGTCAGCCTTAAACCTGTATGAACCCATTTCTTTAATCCACCTCATGAACTGTGATTATGTTCTATTATATTTTCCATCAAGACAAACTTGCCTGCTTTGTCATATTTGAACTTTTTAATGGATGCAGCTGTGCTCTGGAATATTATTTTGCACCCGTGACTTTAACTGCACCAGTTATTTTCATCACACAAATCTCTACTTTCTCAGCTTATTGGCCATATCTTTATTCTGGATTTGGACCTTCACTGTAATGTCTCTGTGGCAATTTTTGCTGCATAAGTACTTGTCTGTTTGATTTAACTGACTGCAAAGTTGAAGGATTTTTTCTGTTCCCCCCAACCATCACTTCTCCAGAAGCTAAAATCCTATGGGCTTATTCATTCTCCTGGAGAAGAGAGGTCGAGATAGCCGGGCCTAGTTTTATCATCATCATGGGGGATCAAGATTTTCTATTTAAATCCTGGCCTGTAACATGCTGCATTTTTCATGCAAGAGTATCAGTAAGGAAATGCCACTCACTTCTGTTAGTAATGAAACCTCTAAGGGCCACCCTATATCTCCCGTAATCCAGAACTCCCATGTAGTAACTGGTCTCTAACAAGGGTTCTATCATGAGAACATGCACTCCAGACGTGTATTTCAACATCCCTCACCCCAAAGAAAGAGGGAGGGTCAGTGCTGTATCATTCCCATGTTCTCTCACACCACCTCCAACATTGCCTGGGCCACTAAATGAACTTGGTGTACCTGGCTTGTATCAGTGGTTTATCTGCTCTATGACAATGATTAAAGTTAAGGGACTGTCGTTCTCTACTGGAATTCCCTCAAACGTTTATACTAGTCTCTCTTTCATCAGATTTTCATACTTCTGTGTCTTTTTGTAAGATACTGTATTTTAGGAATCCATGCACATTGGGCCTTTTTTGGGCTATGAAGTGTTAAGGCTCTCAGGTGTTATTGCACTATCATTGTGGTTTGCTTTTACTAAGCCATTGTTTTTTTAGCATTTTTAGTCTTTGCCTTACTAACCATCTCTCAACTATTCGTGTATCAAGTGTTTACTTCCAGAACTATGTTAGCTGGAATAGTTGACATTAATTTTGATTGATATTTTCAGCTTAGAGAATATGAAGACCAATGCCTTTCCTTCTTAACGACCCCCTTCCATCTCTTTCACCAGATGTTTTTCATTTGTAACTGACTGTCTTTCATCTGTTAGGCTCCTGAAATGCTTTCCTGATGCTTCTATGCCATGCTCTGGTTGCTTCCACATCAAGACTGACTTTGCTTAGACTCATGATTTTTCTAGCAGATCTGCCTGAAACTCCTCTTTGTGTCAGTTGCTATACACACCTTTTGTCTCCTCAGTAGATTTAAATGTCATCACAATCTCCCTTATTTTAACAACAAATATTTATTAATTTACTTTTCAACATTCTTTCTGATTCACTGACTGGCTGACAGTTTCACATGTCCACTTTTACCCTCCCCCTTGTTTGGTCTCTGACTGACTTTTTATCTGTTCTTTAATTCATCTTGTTACATTATTCATTGTTCTACCTCTTTAATGTAGATATTTGTACCATATATTGGTCCTAAACCCTCACATTTATCATGACTCATATTAAGGACATTTGGCTCCTTCTGGGTGTAGGAAGCTCCCTAAACTCATGTTTATTATTTGCTGAAGATACTGTATTCATATGAAACATAGGAGTGGTGGTCATGTTTTCTTTGACCAAGGATCTTCTCGATTGAATCATTAACTATCTGTAGTGTTATCTACGTACCATCATTGATGAAAAACCATAAAGTGATACTGCAGGTTGCACTCATAATTTCTAATATTATCTTAGAACAGATGGATGGGACTTACTTGGTCCATATGCAGTTGCTATACTTTAATAACAGTCTGGAACATATCAAGCCACCAATCATTTCTGACTTGCTACAGAACTGAGATAGGGCATTTATAATGGCGACCTGACTTGACAACAATCTTTACTAAGGTTTAATGGCTAATTTTCCTCAGCTTCTCCCTTTCTGACAGTCAACATTTCAACATGCTTGGTGATGGGATGGTGATATTTTATTGTTCTCTTCTGCATATGTCTTATGCCACTATGGATTATCCAGCTCCAACTATGTAATGGGAATATGCAAAAAATATGGGTACCTTTTTGTCTACCTTCCATTTGCTGTGTGAGGACATTCCTGTAGAGTTCCTAGATTTCTCAGTATCCTCAGTTCTTGTTCAGCCTCAGCTAGATAGTACTCATGGACTTTAACATTGTGGCTTAGGAGAAGTCCCTGCCTCTTGTAAAATAATTTGATGTGATTATGAAGAAAATCTGTTTTGCTCAGCTTGTTACTTCTATAGCCCATCATTATTGGCAGACCCTGGACTCCATCTTCCAGTTTGATGTGTCAACCTTTGACTTACAATAGTAACCAGTCCCTTGGTCTGACCAATGACTACTCCACTCCACAGATGACCTCTTATTGCTGACTCCTCTGATCATGAGCTGGTACAACGTATACATTTATTATTAGCCATTCTGAAGTTTTCAGTCCTTTGTTATACCTGTCTCTCCACTTGGATGGCTTTATCAGCTGAGGAGTTATGACTTTTCATGGCTAAGTTTGTCTCAATTAGATTGCACGTGGAACCTAAGGCCCCTTCTCTTTCTCTCTGTCTAGGGAGGGTAGTGGTCCAACTGATGTCTCCAACAGATGATAGGCTGAATTCCTGCTGGAGTATAATGAATTAATTTTCTTGGTTTCGGGTATGTGACAGACAAGTCATGTTCTTAACTGCCCTTTAAGCTTGTGCTTTCCAGTTTGGATGTACTAGGTCTGTTCTGTTTGGAATCACTATTTCCTCTTTTGAATCTAGTGTTCTTACATCACCTTTAAAGGAGTTTGTGATTCTAGCTATCAGTAGGTTTTTTTTCTCTTTTATGGGACCCAAATCTTAAACAATTACTGTCCTCTCTCAAACCTGCCCTTTATTACTAAGGTTCTCAAGTAGGTGGTTTACCTGCAGCTTGATTCCTATATTAAAAAGCACCATTTACATGATCAATTTCCGTCCTTTTTTGGACCTTTCACAGCACACAGGCTGCCCTCAGTAAGGATTTTACTGAACAACGCATTGCTCAAAATTTAATTAATTATCTTGTACTAGTCCACTTTGGTAACAGGGCTGCTTTATAGAAAGCTGATCATGCGAACCTGCCTGAATATTTGAATCCTTATTGTGGCTTGTAAGGAGCTACCTGACTATTGCCATACAATGTAAACCTGATGCTGAAGTGGTAAACGCAACAAAATGTAATAATAATAATAATAATAATACAAAAGTACTCTACTAGAAAGAAAGAAAGCAATCCCTATGGCTGTTACATACTAGTTCATATTGCAGTTAGTGACTTCTGGAAGCAAAACATGATCTATTAATTTTACCAGATTCCTAAAAGATCTTGATCGATTTATTAAATTCTGCCAAGTATGTGGTCACTTTTGTCCACATCTCCAACCAGTGTAATGTGGCTGCAAACTCTACTTTAAGGAATTAAAAATTACTTGAAAGCACACAGTAAAATAGCCATAATCTCTGATTAATCCCTTTACAACTGACCTTTTCAAAGAGGAATGCCTCCAAAAGGCTGACTTTTTCTGGCTATTTTTGCTCTCTGTATGCAATTATCTCCAAAACAGCATTAGAAATACTCAAACTTTCAGAGATGAAACTGTGATAATTATACATAAAACGCATTTAGATGATGTTCCTTTTCTAAGGTATACAAATAGCTGCATTTTGAATTTAAATGAAAGCAATTCATTTAACTGTCCTTTTTGTGAGACAACATTTAAGAACATCACTTTTATAGAGAAATATGCAAGTATTTAGGCCTGACATTACTTTCATTTGTTACCCTTAAGAAAAATGATAGTTGACTGACAAACTGCAACATTTGTGAAGTAATCTGACCTGAATTTGATGCTGCTTATAAAAATTCTGAATTTGACTTCATGACACACATTTTAGATAGCTATACTTTGACACAAATGTGTATAATAAACATAAAAATGACGTCCTAATTTTTGTCACTTAAATGTAGCTCACTTCTGACACTATCCCCACCACACTGATCCTCAGTACAGGAAGTTGTCATTGTGGTATATCTGTTGTGACAACAAGCTTCATTCTCTTCAAAAATATATATGCTTTTATATTTGATGTAATGACACCTCAAAACAGATACATTTTTGACATGTATTAAATTCCTCACCCTGAAAGGATGCCATCTACCCACCCCAACAGAAACAGAACTGCAACTTGGTACATTCGGATGGCCAATGAAACATATTAGTGGTGCATATGAATGCATAATTTAAATTTTTCAAACAGACTGACATTTGTAAATATAAATGTTTTGAAAAGCAAATGGATATTCATTGTAATAAAACTCCTTGAAGCTACTGAGCTCATATTATAACTGCTTGGCAAATGTAACTCAAAAAAGTATACTAACATACAAAACACAGGTACTTCAGGTTCGACAGTTATGATGTAATGCATCAAGAGAAAAATAATGTTAAACTGTAGGAGGGCTTTGGCCCCTTGCAATCTCATTAGGATATAATTCTCACCTTGCACAAAGAGTGATCAGAGGAAGAAAAGAGAAAAACATCTCTCTATATTTTTCTAGGAGGCTATTGGCTTAGAATAAAGTATATATAACATATTCTGATTACAAGATTATAGATCCTTCATGAATTAAGCAGCAGCACTTAAGAAGCGGCCATCTAAATCAATTGTGATATATGCAATCAAAGTATGTAATTTTAGGAACAAAGTTAACAAAGCAGGTGTATGCTGAATTTAATTCCTGGCAATGTTTGGACATTTCAAATTCTCAAAACTATCATTTTTGGCCTTTTGAGATAAATAAATTGTGTTTTTAGCTCTTATGTCATAAAACCTAACTACCTTTATTACTTCATATATTCTGCATTTGCCTACAAGAAAAAGGAGAGTATACATACTTGTTATAAACCAAATTGAAAGGTTTTCCCAGAAGCAACATTACAAAATTACAATAATAACTTTAACAACTAGAAAGCCTAAATATTGGTAGAGTCTTTTATTGTCCTACTTAAATGCAAATTAGTTAACTGGAGACATAACAATACAGACCAAATCTTACAGGTGTGCAATTCACAGGATCCAGTGTAGCTCTACCCTCTTGATGCTTCTTTCCCCATCTCATCTAGTTTAAGCAACTTTCTCATACAGAATGTCCCTTCTTTTGCAATTAGTGTTAAAAAGTCACACAAACCTTCAATAAATAAAAGCTGTGATTTTTTTCATACAGCGATCCCCCCACTCGCTCACTCACACACACGCACAAATACATATACACATACACACACACACACACACTGCCTATTACAAGTTAAATCACTGATTAGCTGTGATCAACAGCAGTGTGAATAGTCACTTTCAAAGACCGACTACCTTCAGCCCCCCCCCCAAAAAAATGGCTTGCTTTTGGTTGTGTGCACCTCTGATGTTTGCCTTTAATCAAAGGAAATTTAAAAAAAATGGTCATAGTAATGTATTTCAAATTGTTATTCTCAGGCACATGGCTCACCACTCCCATTGAGATTTTTTTCTCCACATTTGTATCTTCATGAACAGTGGTCAAGTAAACATAATGCACCTACAGATTTTGCTTCTCAGACATGAGCACTTCCCCTCCTTAGCAAAGTTTTTCAATGATGGCTTAATGGTGAACAAGGAAATGAACTGTCTCCCTACCTCTAAATATAACAAGACTGCACTCATTCAGCAAGTGATATCTGTGAATAAAGTGAATAAAATAATGGCACCAGTAATTTATTTAATTTTTTTTGCTCTCAAGCAAATACTCTGTCCATTCTTGCGAAACATATCAAAAACAGTTTAGCAGTATTCTAGAAAAATGCCTTCTGCTTTCAAGTATAAGCCCCCCCCCCCAAAAAAAAACGACTATTTCTATACTGAATGGCTAACTGCAATCAAAATGAATAAAATTATCACCAAAGTAATACAGTTTAACATACAGCTCTCAGATTAATGCACTACCTTCATGAGCAAACCATGAGAATTATCAAATAACAAAAAAGATTAATGAATGCACATAGTTTTCACATTCAGTCAGCCTTCCTACCTCAACTCAGAATGAATAAAGGTTTTGGATGTCAGACTACACTCAAAGCAGCTACAGTAACATACTTCAGTTTTCTAGTCTCAGTCTCACGCACCACCTCCAATCCTACAGTAACATACTTCAGTCTGCTACTCTCAGACTCATGCACTATCCAACTCTGCCTCACTGCTTCCCACTTCCAAAATAATCATGATGTAACTGTTTTACATCTCCAACGTGATAACAAGCATTTTACTGATCATTACTGAGTCCTGAGAAAAACTGCTCCTAATAGCAGTTACTAAAATAAGTAAATAAATACATACATACTTAAAGTTCACTGCTGTGTGCAGTATATAATGTTAACACTGTCCACAAATTTATCTGGCATTTTAACATTTTTAAACAAATATCTGCAAAAGAAAACTGTACTTGAATATCAGACTATCTGCCCTCCATGATGATCTCTACTTACATGACTACATATCACTGGGGAAGCAATTACATAATTTCAGGCAATGAACTGGCTAGACATAGTCTGTTATTATGTGACAGGGAGTGAACTGAAATGTTATGATAATATGTAGCATAGCTCCTCACTGCCAAGTAGGATGTTCCTTCACATTTTATACTCAAGGGTAATTACTTTGTTAATACATTAATTGTACTAAGAAAACTGTTACCCATACCTTGGTATATGTAGTTATGGTCAGTTCTTGTGCTGCAGAGATAACTTGGTACCTGAAATTAAGTGTTTAATGATATAAAATTATCTAACAGCACAAAGTGTAACTGTAGGATCATGACATCTGCCTACAGTTATATTTTTCTAGCTGCTAACTGAAATAATTACTAAATCTTAAGTTAAACTGACTGAATTTCCAGGAAAACACAACTGTGGAGAACAAATAACACAGGTCTGCACTTCACAGGCTCCAGGGCTTGTTCTGCCTTCTTAATGTTTCTTTTTCTGTCTCTTTTTGATTTGTATATTTTCATCCAGACCACATATGCAAATGAAGTTACGTTTCACATTTACATATCAATGAATTTTTGTGGTCTGCACCTTCACAGAATTGTCCAACAACTTCTTGGAGGCCCTTCAGTTTCCTAACCTAGGAAGAGTCACTGTTATTGTAAATACAGGGCAGAACAAATTACATCCTGTTTCACTTATTTGCCATATATTTCACATATTATGTACAACTCCTGTAGTTCACAGCAACTTCAGTTACACACTCCATATACATTTTATGCATTTCATATACTCGTGACACTGTAAAACACACTTTGGAGATATACCCTTCATTGAGAAACATCAAAAGTGTTCATTTATTTTTGTAACAAAGAATACAGTCACATACTGCGGAATAAATTTCACAGTTTTAGTTCACCTGCTGCAGGTTTTATCAGACTTCATGCAGCTTCCATATATGAAAACTTGATCCAAAACACAGTGACATATTTTTTCAGACATTACCTGTCACATTAACTGAAGGCACAGGAACTATTATCACACTGTTCATACAACTACATGATGTTTTATTTTTGTTAGTATATCAGATGCATATTCTGGGCGGCAACTTTCAATTACATTTCTTTTTATTTTGCCTCTAAAATGCTATAGTTTCAGTTGCAAGTTTACATGCAGTTCATTTTTTCAAATGTAATTTATCCTCATTTCCAAATGCAAATGAAGTTGAGTTCCCTTTTATTTAAGTAGTATGCTCAAGTCCTTGTAGCAGCAGTACTGACTACTTTTACAGTCACTATACCAGTACCATCTCTTGACAGTGAATAATGCTTCAAGCATAGCAATGTGTCAAAAATGACCAAGCACAAAACAAATACATGAAATGGCATACCAATATCACATCCTTAAGAAACACCCAGCTGAAGCTTTACAAACACGTAAAGGATCAAACAACATTTACAGAACAGAACAGACAAGAACAGCAGTAAAAGCTTCAGTGCTTAACATAATCACACTTATTTTATTTCAATGTAACTGCAGTGAATGAATGAAATCATGTTTGGTTATCATCATGCTGGCTAGGTATGAAGAGAAAGTAAAGTAGAATTAAACTGCTTTTAAGCAAGCTAAGCCAAAATAAAATGTTGTGCTCAATGAGACATTATGCTACAACTGTATATTGCTGGTCTAGATAATAAAGCATAGCACTGCATTGCATGTTATGAAATGGGGACTATTAAGTATTGCTTGACTACAAACAGACTGCAATTATGCTTGTGACCTTGTGTATAACAAATGCTGTATCAATGGAGTACTGTTTAGTGTAAAGAGAAATTAATTATCATGGGAGCTTTTTTGAAATGTAATAATTTGACCTGTCATTTAGATGATGAATCCATTATGTAATGTCAGCTGAGAAATAGCTGGTTTTGTATGTATTTAAGTTAACCTTTGCAATCTTCCATTTTGGGTTCACTTGTATGTAATTGCAGTAAGCTTGCTAAAACCTGCTCTGAATAAAAGTTTATTGCCACAACATTTATAATGGTGAGCCTATGGAAATAAAGCAATCTAGTACATTTTCTCATCTGCCATAAGATTTATCACACAGCATGGAAGATGGAGAGGGAGAGTTGTAGAAATGAGGATGGAAAAAAGATCCATTACAAAGCACTCAACCATTAAATGGAATAGGTCTTTGGAATGCAGTCAATGGAGAAATTGCAAAAAAATGTGGCTGACTTTAGCTCACGATATTGTATGTCTTGTTGGAAGAAGACAACACTGGTGTACTGGTACCACTTCAGTGTTTTATCATTCTGTCAAAATGCATGGACAGTGGGCACACTATTTTTTCTAATTACATGCTTAGAATAAATGTTACAAAAGTAAACTGAGAGACGTTATTTAAAGGGAGTTTCACTTGTGCTATGAACTATAAAATTAATGTTTTTCAGGCTAAGAAGGCATTAATGGAAGCTGCACTGTTTAGTACAGTTTCAGTAAAATAAATGCTGCTATATGTATAGCAGGAATTTCTAACAGAAAAAAAATACATGAATAGATTCATAGACGCAAGTTCTCAGAATTTTTAAAGTAATTAAGTGTCATGTTCTACTCAGACAGGGTTATGCAGAGAATCGCAACAATGCATTGTCTTGATGTGAACTATTACATCAGACCAACTGGTACATGCATGGTTAAATGTCTTAATGGACTGGTACATTTCAGTTTGTGTGATGTAAAATTTTTTGTTCAAAGTTACCCAAGAAAGACAGATAGGAATGTGTTCTAAATTAAGTAACATTATGAACACTGCTACAACCCAGACATTATGCTCTCTGCAACAGCAAAAGGAGATCAACTGTCAAACAGTTATGCAAATTGTTTTTTCCAAGATAAAACAGAAAACTATTCTCTTTCTTCAAGATCCTAATAAGCACGGAAACGCCATTCAGTTATAAAAGGCAGACTGTCCCTGTGAATGCATACTAATATCCCTGGATCAGGAGCTGTCTGCGTCATACCAAACATTTCTGACCTTCAAAGGCATTAACCGTTTGCCATGTAAAAGTTGAGAAAATCATCCATGATGCTTATTAATATATGTAAAAAGACAGTCTTATGTTTTTTCTGTTTTATTTCTTTTGGTTTAAAAAATAAATATTATACATAAAGTGTATTTTATCACATTTTATGTAGCCTGCAGAGTTACTTTAAACGATGTATTTGAACATAATGAATTACATATATTTTGCTAGGCTCGCTATTGAAAAGTTGGCACTCATAATGTTTAATAGTGCCAACACACTAAAAAAAAAGACCAAAACTACAGAAGAATGAACTTCTAACATTGCTCTTTTCCTTTAAACATGTCTATTGGTGGCGGGCTGGCCACCCTGCACACCCATATGTTGGGGCAAGTCTCCACCCCCAAACTTGTATATTCAAACTCCAAGATCACAATACTTCGGTGAAAAAGGAACATGCAAGAAATTCTCAGACTTGATATATGCAAGTATGTTTTTTTTCAACCATTCCTTCTCCAGATTTTGTGACTCACTGAAGGAGGTCCCATCATTTTGAATAGTTACCATACTACTATACTGGCTAATTGCCAGATGAGTTATACATTCTACTCTGATGGTTTAATGGCTTCCAGCAATGCTTCTGATTACAAACACACACACAAACAAATTCCATGTTTAACCAGTGGTCTTCATAAGTGCAGACCGAGGATTTTGCATATTACATTTAAAATAATTTTACTGGCATTTAGGTAAAACTTACTGTTTTAATATGTTCTTTTTAACAAAATGCCACGTTTGAATTCTGCTGATTCTTATGTCACTGCTATGTAGATTTGTAGACTTTCAAGTTGCATACTGTTTTCTTTAATGCATGAATAAAAAATAAGTGGGAATGGCAGTGCTGTATTCTGTTGTAAACATAACATTATATTTGATGAAAACTGTTTCTTACGTAATGAACGCTAAAATGAAAGATAATATTGTCACAACAGTGTTACTGCTTATAGCATATGGGTATTATTTCAAATTCTATGATTCACAAGCAGAGGGATTGACGACATCTGCTGCACTGTTTAATGTATACTTCATGACATTTTAAAGGTAATGTATTTCAATGACACACTAAATATTTACTGAATGATTTTTTTTTTTTGTAAAAGACATTTGCAGACATGTGCACAGGTAACTGGATATGAGATGCATGGTTTACTATCACAATGTTGGGGGACAAAGTAAATCCCATGCAGAACAGTAATAAAAAATAGTGAAACTCAAAACATTCAACAGAGCACAATGTCTTATCTGTTGAATGAATTCAGCAGATTTAACATAATCATCGAACAGATCACGTTATGTCCGTATAGGAGCAAAGGTAAATCAAACTCCTACACCTGACATCACATTTTGCAGGGGGTAAGCCCCCGTGTGCCCCCCCACATCCCCTGCTAACTATATATTCCAACTCCGAGATTGCATTACAGAAAGGAAAGGGATGCATTTCCCAAACTGCACTGTATCACAATCTCTGTACAATATTTTGAGTTCACATCAGTGTATGCACTGTGCAATCGCTGATATAAACTTTTGAACAAGGAGATGTTCGGCAACATGGAAAATCGAACCTTCATCTTTCGTGTTTTCCATTTGTGGAGCATCTCTGTTCACGATTTTTATAGTAAACCGAGATACACATATATACAGATGCATACATGCACCCCATCGCCGCACACTGACACACATGCAGTTATGAAAATGTTTAAATGCTTGCACTGAGGAATGATACACCGCTTAAACAAATATTTTTGTTTTATTTTATATAACACTTCTTGATGATGATTTCATGAAGGAATTGTACATGTCTGACCAAGCACAAATGATGTCCTTTTATCGAATTTGTCTTAAATGTGACTTAGTGCAGTTACCAGACTGACGGGGTTAGCTTCAAAATGTGATACAAATTTGGTTAAGTTCAAAATATGGCTTCTTGGGAATATTATGCATCTACAGTATGTAAAAAGATAAGTATTTCTAAGCATTAGATAGTAGTGGATCAAAATATTTTTTCTATTTTGGAAAATGCAATAAAGAGAAGGAAAGACACGACAAACTTGAATGTACTACTTAAACTAAGTTTACTGTTTGTACCTTAATAATGTTCTTTTTGTTGTGGAGCTTTTCTCCCCGGGTCTCCACTATAAACGTTTTTTTTTCAACCCAATCAGACACTACCCAGTTAACAAATGTAAATAAATAATAAAATAAATAAACTTATACATAGTAACTCCGAGATTGCCATACCTTGGAGGAAAAAGAAATATTCCAATAAATGGCATCACGAACTTAAGTATATGTAAGTCTGATCTTTCAGCCATTCAATCAATCTATTTTGGGACTCACTCGAGCCGGTCCCATCATTTCAAATGGTTAACAGAAAGAATTGTTTTTGTGTTATCCAAAAGGTCCCCTGGATATTACAAAATGCACTTTATTTTGCAATGTATTTGTAGTGCATGGAGCACCAAGATTATGTTCCAATATCACTTAAAAGACACCCTGGTCCAGTCCTAATCTAGTGTGAGATTAATTCTTAAAAATGCTTAGAGGATGCTTAATTATTAAGTGCTCCCTAGAGCTGTAATATCATGTCTGATACTTGACTCTTCTGGCTAACAGTGCCAGCTAACAAATAACAGTGGCAGAACTTAACGCAGCTTAATTTCTGCCTGTCTTCTCCAGAATTAGTCAGTCAAAATTAAAAAAAAAGGGATTTACTTACCATCAACTTCTCTTACTAGCACAATATGAAAAGGACATCTCTTGTTGTCTATTTGAAAGTGCTAGCCAACTCAGCTTCTGTTATTGTCTGTAGCAAGTAGTACACAGAGCAGATACATCTCTATGCACCATAAAAAATATGTTTGTGCTTCCAATTGTAACTTCATATTATGTGTTCTTGACATGGATACCAAGATTCAACTTTTGAGCTTCACTATTGAGGTTAATTTCTTGGCATCTATGTCTCTAACATATAATAGACAGGTTATGATTGGAAACCTGGCCATAGTCCTCTATATTACAGATCCAGTAAAGACAAAACTGAGAACATTCTGATCTATTTGTTAAGTTTAATTCTTAAAAATTGCATCTCCTGACTCAAAAAGGAAATAATTAGCACTTGTGTTGCATATCTATAAACTGAGATTTTAATGAAACATTCTAGCTGGGTTATGTATGCATCCATGTGTATAAATATATCTATATCTATCTATCTATATAGATATAGATATAGATATATATGTGTGTGTGTGTGTGTGTGTGTGTGTGCGTGTGTGTCTATATATATATATATATATATATATATATATATATATATATATATATACGCACACACATACACGTTTGTGTCTCAAGAAATATCAAATATATATATATAGATATATACATACACAACCTCTGAGATCACACAACAGTGGGCTAAGGGCAAGTTCTCTTACCCTGCTCCAGTGGTATGCTATACAAAAGACTTCTGACAAAGTCATTTGGAAAAGAATGTTCACTCGTACGAGCATTCATTTTTTAGTACAACAGAAAAAAAAGTGTTTGTTTATATCAGTGTTCTCTCTTTCAAACTGCAAACATATATATATATATATATATATATATACACACACACACACACACACACACATATATATATATATATTATTTATATATATATATATATATATATATATATATATATTAAATAACATCTAACATAAAACTACATGGAAGGATTAATTCCAAGACCTAAGTAAACCAGATATTACCATTAAATGTGCTTACAAAACTGACATTGTCACAGACCAGATTTTAAAAACAGGAGGCCGCAGTGGTGCAGCGGTTAGCGTTGTCGCCTCACAGCAAGAGGTTCTCCGGTTCGAGTCTTGGCTGGAGCACCTTCTGTGTGGAGTCTGCATGTCTTCCCCATAGTCGAGTGACGTTTAAAAACATACAGGTAGGTGCGTGTGTGAATGGGTGTGCCTTCTTTGAAGTTGGGCGTCTGGCTGGCACCTCTGCACCATACAAATCCACTGCCAACCATTAGCAGACCAGAGTTCTACTGCGGCGACCCCTAACCAGCAAAAGCTGAAAGGGGATGTTTTGCCAAAGGGAAAAGAACATGCAGGTATAAATTCCCGGGTTCAAAAGTTTTTCTTTCACAGAAACTGTTTTGGTTGAATTCACATTTTGTTTTCTTATTGTTATGAGACAGATATCCCAAATAAACTGAAAACAGAAGTAAATGGCTTATTTATACTGATTATTGCTTCTAGCAATTTATATATAGCACGTTTTATTGCCTGCTGCATACTTTTTACTGTATTTTATTGCTATTAACTAATCTGCATGGGTAACTGATTTGTTTGCAGTTAAAAGCATTCTGTTGAGTCTCTTTGCTCCTTTATTGGTTTAAAAACTTTCGTTTTGTGGCTCATTGCTGTCAAAGATTTCTGTAGTGTTTACTGTCTAAAACAGTGTAGGCTAATAGCTTTAGTATTGGCCCAGTTCAGATTTGCTGGCTCTGGGCCTGTTTGTTTTTGCAGTGATTGTTCTGAGCACATGACTAGACCATCTTGAATGAGCAGAAGCCTTTCTTTACCTTCATGGCAGGATTGTGTTGATTGGCTGCTGGCTAGTGGGGGCTGGTTCTTTTGTACTTTGTCTAAGGTTGTATCTTCTGGTATTGAAGCCCTAACTTTGAGAGGATTTCTGTCTATACACACTGAGTAGAGTGGAGGAGGGGCATTGACTACAACTCTGATCTGAAATAAGTATCCTGTTTTTTTGGCTTATTTATACTGGTTATGGCTTCTAGCAATTTATATATAGTACTTTTTATTGCCTGCTGCATACTTTTTACTGTATTGTATTGCTATTAACTAATCTGCATGGGTAACTGATTTGTTTGCAGTTAAAAGCATTCTGTAGAGCCTCTTTGTGCCTTTATTTGTTTAAAAACTTTCATTTTGTGGCTCACTGCTGTCATAAAGATTTTTGTAGTGTTTACCGTCTAAAACGGTGTAGGCTAATAGCTTTAGTATAGGCCCAGTTCAAATTTGCTGGCTCTGGGCCTGTTTGTTTTTGCAGTGATTGTTCTGAGTACATGACTAGTCCATCTTGAATTAGCAGAAGCCTTTCTTTATCTTCGTAGCAGGATTGTGTTTATTGGCTGCTGGCTAGTGGGGGCTGGTTCTTTTGTGCTTTTTTTAAAAAAAAGCTGTCTAAGGTTGTATCTTCTGGTATTTAAGCCCTAACTTTGAGAGGATTTCTGTCTATACACACGGAGTAGAGTGGAGGAGGGGCAATGACTGCAACTCTGATCTGAGATAAGTATCCTGTTTTTTTTGGCTTATCTATACTTGTTATTGCTTCTAGCAATTTATATATAGCACTTTTTATTGCCTGCTGCATACTTGGTGGCTTTGCAGTTGCCCGCCCCTACTGTAAATTTGATTTGGGACACTCCTCCCAGTCTAGTGTCATTAGCTCATTCTACCTAATACAGAAAGAACATCTGAGAAGGCCTTCTGTTCCTCCTTTCTCCCGTTCTCTTAAAAAAAAATTGGCCCTAAAGGGCCTATCTCAATACCAAGAGATTGCCAAATTCCGTTAACCACAGCCACACAGGTAGAAACCGCACTCTCCAAAGCTAAGAATACAGCATACATGGGACCAGATGACATCCCGGGTTGTGTATTACATTAACTACAAAATGAACTGGCACCTCACCTAAGTTTCATGTTTAATCATAGCCTCACCTCAGGCTTCATGCCCACTGAGTGGCGCACAACTACAGTTATCCCACTCCAAAAGGGGGGATCCACCTTGGATCCCGGGAACTACCGTCCCATCAGTCTGATGAGCTTGATCTGCAAGGGCATGGAACGAATTATCATTGAACTTTTAAACAAAGACATTGGCAACCTTCAAACACTGGACCCCACCCAGTTTGGGTTCGTAAAGGGCCAATCTTGTCTCCTGAACCTGACTGACTTCTTCAAATAAGTCTCTCCAGAGCTGTGGACGAGGGTAAGGTTATCCACACAGCCTATCTGGACTTTGCCAAGGCCTTCGACACCATCCTCCACTCTGGAATCATAGATAAACTTACTAAACTGGGCATAAATCCCTATGTCACTCGATGGGTTGCCAACTGGCTTACTGACAAAACCCAGACTGTAAAAGTAGCTGACTCCAAATCCAGCTCCAGACAAGTGACAAGTGGAGTACCTCAGTGTTCAGTCCTGGGACCACTCTTGTTTGGCATCTACTTCTCTGAAGTACAGGCCACCACTAAGGGACTCTGGCTAACAAAGTACGCAGATGACTGCAAACTGGGAGCCATTACTAAATCCCCAAATTATGTGAATATTCTATAAAAGGACCTTACAGAAACAGATGCTTGGTGCCAGAGCCATGGGCGCAAGCTTAATGCCAAGAAATGTATAGTTATCCACTTTGGGAAAAAACATGTACACATGAATTACCACATAGGTGGCCGTACTTAGGGACACAGGTGGACAGTGGTCTCATCTTTGATAACCACATCGCCACAACAGTCAGGAAATCCTTCTATGTGGCACAATTCATCACTAAGGGCTTTTCATCCTGAAAAATGGAGGTCACTGTCCCACTGTAGTCATCCCTCATTAGACCCATTACAGAGTATAACACCCTGTTTGGTATGTATCTCACAAGATATCTGCAACAGCTGAAAAGGCTGCAGAAATACCTCACTAAAAGAAACACAGGCCTAAAGCAGATGCCATATGCTGACCGTCTAAAAAAACTCCAGCTATACTCTGTGGCCTATCGTCTACTCAGAGGTGATCTCTGCTTAATATACAAGGCCATGTCAAACCCTGAGGTGTTGGACATGCTCCACTTAAAGAAATCCCAATTCCTCAGAGCCACACGCACCAGGGATTTAAACCTTGTCATCATAATGAACAAAACATGCTGGAGGAATAGGTTCCTGACCCAGAGACTCCCCATACTCTGGAATAGACTCCCCATATATGTCAAGCAGAGCACCTCCTTGGCCCTCTTCAAAAGGAACCTTGATGACTGGATGAGAGCTAGGAAATTTACCCCGGGGATCATGTCAGTCGCCCTGCTAGACAGGGGTCCAGGGAAGTAAATATTGTGGGAAGAAATATCCAGGGAATTGTTATGGCTAGGCTTGTATAGGCACTAGGGCCAATAGCCTAGTACCAACCTATGAATCTGTGAAAAAGGATATTTGTTCGTGTGTGGTATCAGACATGGCTATCTTCCTATATGCTTTCACAGGGCTAAAAGGTAAAAGGCAAGGCAAGGCAGACATGTCTGTCTAAAGTCATGTGAAAGCTAACTACATACAGAGTATAGGAAAAGTTTCACTGACCTCTGAATGGAGTGAAAAACAGTCACATTCTGATATACAAAGCAGATGAAAGGCTAGGAAGTTGCCACTGTTCTAACGTCTAGCCAAAATCAACTTAAATTAGTAATGATGCAGTAAAGCAGATGGTTGTAACAGGAGGAAATTGTTGTTTTTTGTTACTTATTAGCTATAGTTAATATTTTAACAAGTTAACCAGTGTAAACTATTTTATGGCTGAAGTATTTAAAACTACAAAGCTTTTTTTCTTTGTATGTGTACGTTTGTAGGAGAGACAAAGTAAAGAATTCAGGTTATGTCAAATCTGAAAAAAAAATCTGACACGTAAGGAACTGGATGTTTTGTAGTGGACAGCAGATTCTAGTAGGGGTATTTTATTTTAATGTTGATGTGGTAGGAAACTAATGTTGTCCTGCCCTTTGTAGGATAACTAACTTGGGTTTTGCAAGAAATTTCAATACTGGTAAGTTTATGGGTAGACATATGGTAATTTTCATTCATGTATAGGATATTGGCCAACAAGATTTGGCAACTGTTTTAAACCAGTAGGAGCCAGTACATTATTACTGTATACAGACTGCTTTTTACATATGCACGTGTGGATTTTCATAAATATATTCTGAAACTGCAGGAGACCAAATGGAATTATATTTAAAAGGCAAATTTTATATTCAGATTTTTTTCTAAATGAGTTTAGAGATGTATTAGTAATTCTCAAATCCTTGTGAGGAAAATATGAATGTTGTTGTGTCTTTTGGCTTATCCCGGTTAGGGGTTGCCACAGCAGAACTCCAGTCCGCTAATATTTGGTAGTGGATTTTTACATGCCGAGTTACCAGCCCTGACGCACAACCTTCAATGAAGGCATGCCCATTCACACATGCCTCCACACAGAAGACGCTCTAGCTGAGAATCGAACGCGATAACATCTTGCTGTGAGGCGACAACGCTACCGCAGCACCACTACCGTGGGTTGTGGGGAAAATGTGAATAATAGGACTAATTAGTTAATCAGTTCAATTCTCAGCTAGTGTGCGGGGAGTGCCTTCTGTGTGGAGTCTGCATGTCCTCCCCACAGGTTGAGTGGCATTCCGAAAGACATGCTTGAATGGGCGTGCCTTCATTGAAGGTTGGGCATCGAGCTGGCAACTCGGCACCGTGAAAATCTACTGCCAATCATTAGCGGACTGGAGTTTTGCTGTGCCAACCCCTAACCGGGAAAAGCCGAAAGACAACAACAACTGATTAAGGCTAAGGACAAAGTGAGAAAAGTTAACTTAGTTACAACACAATGAGAATTTAGTTAGAGGAAATAATAAACACAGATACCATGACATAAAAAGTACTAAGACTTCTTACAGAATTAAATGTGATGCATCACAGTTAAATAGCATAAATAACACTTCTATTTCTGTACATTGGGTGATGGTTCCATAGGGAACGTGACCATTTTTAGTGGTTATAGCATTATGCAAGCAATAATGCCCTCCAGGGTGTTTGTTAATGTGTAATTAAGACCTGCCCAGGGGTGTTATGAGGACTGAGGACTGATGCTTCAGACGGAGGGCCTCTACATCCCTGGAAGGGCATTAATTACACATTAACACACACCCTGGAGGGCATTATTGTGTTTAGAGAATGGGCTCTCTTAAAATTGTTGTGTTTTACTTATTAGTTTTTTTTTAAGTACTATATTTTTTTATATATGTTTGATGTAAAATAGTCCCTCTGCCTATTGTTTCAAATTTGCTGTAGTATATGTTAACAGTGTTGGAGGAAGCATTTTACACTCAAAATATAACACTTAAATAATATCCAGGCATTTACTTTATTTTTTTATCCTTTACTCCTAAAACCTTTGGTTTGTTGCCAGTCATTGGAGACTGAAGTTACTAAATTATGACATACATTTCAGTTTCAGACTATTTTCTTTAGAAAATTCATACTAACACAAATCCTTTTAATCCTTTTGAGCAAAAATGCTGCTTAGTGAGTGTAAGATAATGGCTTGATTGATCTCTCACTTTCATACACAAACACATACAAACATTTTTTTTATTTTAATTTTTTTTTATTATTAGTTTAGACTCACTAAACAGCAAAAATGCTGCTTAGTGAGTGTAAAATAATGGCTCGATTGATCTCTCACTCTCATACACACATTTTTTTTTATTTTAATTTTTTTTTATTATTTTAGAATCACTAAACAGCAAAAGTGCTGCTTATTGACCGTAAAATAATGGCAGCCATTCGTTTTTTTCAGTCTGAGCTCCTTGGCAGCTTGATATGCTGCCAAGAATTGACATTTTCAGCTGGCATTAATTGTACATTAATACCCTGCTGTAGAACGCTGGGGTGCCTTCTGTGCGGAGTCTGCACGTCCTCCCTGTGGTCGCGTGGGTTTCCACCGGGTGCTCCTGTTTCCTCCCACATCCCAATGGCATGCAGTAGGTGGATAGGACACTCTAAATCAGCCCTAGGTGTGAGTGTGTGTGTGCCTTCTGTGGAAGGTTGGGCGCCAGACTGGCAACTCAACACTGTAAAACACCACTGCCAATCATGAGCAGACAGATGATCCGCTGTGGTGACCCCTAACCGGGAAAAAGCCAAAAAAAAAAGAATACCCTGCTGTAGAACATTCGTTCTCCAATCAGGGTGCTGATGTACAATATGCCCATTCCCTAATTTAAAGTAATTCTGACCTATAGGCTGATTAATTTATTAAAGCAGATTTAAACACTCTCTTCTTTTGAAGGGAAGGTTATTATTAGTTGAAGTTTATTAGAATTCTATCAACAGGAAATACAGCTCATTCGCTGCTTGGGTTGATATGTTTACATTATCCAGTAGTGCTCTCTCCAGTAGTGCTCACAATATGCACAGTTTGTGTACATGGTTTCACAGTATAAATACATGAACAAAAAATTTTCAAGTACAGCATCACAGCTGACTATTTCAACGTCAGCTTGAAAACTGACATGTTTACTAAGATATGTTTGTTAAAATAAGTTACATGACTACCTAAAGAAATAAGGAGTGAAGGTTGCTTAATAAGATTGAGAATGTAACAAATGTGTGGATTATTTCATGACTGATGATCATGAGATATGTGAAATAAAAGTATATGACAGGGTATTCACTGAAGATATGACTTCAGCAAATTTCAGGACAAAGAGATGGAAATGTAAGTTGTAAATGGGTTTTGGTAAGTCCAATGAGAACAGTAAAGAAGGCATAAAAGCAGAAACTCATATATATCTCCAGGGTAAAGGTAAATGCCATTAATATGCAGAAAAAATCATGGAGGCCAAATCCTGACCTTTTTAACATAATGCAAAATAGACTGGTATTTCTGAAAGACAGCACAGATAAATGAGAAATGTATTTATTCTCAGCGAGAAAAGGGGGAATGTGTGAGATCCAAGGACTGCATAATTAAACCAAGTAGTGAAATGACGACTAAAAAAATCATTTGGATATATGTTAGCAAGATGTGAAGTTTTCATAAGCTAAAGCAGCAGATACCTCAACAAGAGCATGACTAATCTGTTTCCACGTTAGGGAAGATTTTTCTGAAATGCTTTTGGCTATAGCATTTATAAATTTCATTTTTCTATGCTTCATGCATAGGCCATAAATGATGGAGATAGTACGAGATATGTACTGATAAATTAATGAAAATTACTGATAAATTAATGAAAATCACAGAGTATTTATGAACATATAGACACACAGAATGAGGGGTAGCACCCAAGTCAGTAGGTGTATTTTGACTTCCTATTTAGTGTTAGTCAGAGGATGGAAATGACTAGATGGTTATCTGCTATAGCTCTGGCTTAGATCTTATGTACCTTATTTCATGAGTTAGCACAGTTTCATTCATAAATTAAAAATATAAGCCAATTAATAAGTGATGTGGCTATCTCACCACTACCAAATAATTAATATGTGATGTGGCTATCCCACCACTGCCAAACAATTAATATGTGACACCCTTGCACTGGCCTAGTAATAAAGGAGCCACAATCCTCACCACTACCACCGGTGAGGGACGTGCACATTGGGAGGATGATAAGTACACACACAGTAAAGTAAAATTTCCCTTAAGAGCACACAGAGATCATAGTCAGTCTGAGGCTGGTTTCTCCCTCTCTCTCCAGATCCCCAATAAGACTCCCCACTGGCACAGCTATAGCATTAAGATCTTAGCCAAGTGGTCAAGCCAAAAGCTCCAACACTCTCTCTGTCCAACCAATGCTTTGTATCCCTGACCAAGTAGTTGACACACACACACTGAGATTTGATTTGTATACAAACACACAGACACTCCTGGTGAAGGCTAGCACAGGTTTACTAGCTATGCTCCTGTCTACCCAGACTATAAGGTAGTGCCAGCTGCCACAAACCACCCTTTATCAGCTACTATAAGGCCCTTCCCAAGGGGTGACCAATTCTACTGTGTAATGTTACTGTTATCCAAATGGTAAGTGTGACCAAGACTAAGGCTATTTAAGAGTGGCCTGTACAGTGTCACAAAATACATATGCAAGTACTCTAAGAGATTATTTCTAAACACACCAGGCACAATTTAAAGGTTTAAATATATTTAATAATAAATAATAAAAGCACAAGACAATATTCAATAACTCAACACAGTGACAACAGAGTTCAGAATCACAGGAAATACTTTAAAACAACATTGCAAGTAGGTTTAAAATAAATACAGAAAACATGTAAACAAATCTTACTATATTCCTATCTCAAAGAGAAATCACTGTAATCTAGTACTTACTATTAGCAAGGCAGAAGTGCTGGTGAGAGGAAGTTTCTAGATCCAAGACAAGATACAAAATGCACAGACTTTCTCTGAGATAGTTCTTAAATTAATAATACACATTACTGCTGGGGTAACTGGATGACATCACCATTTGACACCTCTGTCTCAAATATACTCGTCTCTTAGAAATTTTGCCTGGAACTGGAAGTCGTAAAACAGTTAAATACTTTTACCTTTGAAACCTGTAATTATTTCTGTTTCCAGACAATAGAAAGAATCCTCTAGCTGTAGACATTCTGCCTCTTTGCTTTAACTAACTTTATAGCACAGTCGTAAACAATTACAACTTATTTTCTCAGAGTTTTGCAAGTTATGTTCCAACTTCTACCATGAAAACATACATTTGCACAGAAATATACATTTCTGTTCTTTTCCAGTAGGGTACACTGTGGTTATGTTCTTGAAGCTCAGTACATAACATACAGTTTTCTTACATTTGTAAGGCAAGCATACAAACCATATTACTATTCACAAATAACAGAATTATTTACAAAATTCCAGCTAGATGGGCTGGCAGCCTTCACACCTTTATTACATTATCATTTAACATTTAGGTATACATACATTAATAAAAAGGAAGACACACCATATTAGTTTTCCATTTATATTTTCTTCCTTTATAACAACGGTCTTTCAGTCCAACAATTTGTTCAATTCATGCTTTCTCTTAAACTTCACTCCCCCTCCTGAACAGTATTTTGCCATGTAATGTTCCCACAAACTCCCATTTCTATGTAATTTGTTCCTTCCATTTTCCAAAAGCTCCATTTTCCAGTTCTATTATCTCTTTTACAACACTTAATATTTCAAAACATAGTTGGTTTAGATTTTGATTGCCATTTTCTAGTAATTGCATTTTTGGCAGTGAACAGAATTAAACTTGTTAAGAATTTAAAATATCTAGGCAATTCAGATTCTGAGTCCCAGCTCAAAAGAATCATTTCCTTAGTTATAGACATTTATTCCTCCAATATTTCTGACAGCATACTCTGTATGGAATTTTTCAAATCTGATAAGTCATTACACTCCTTAGAAACATGTTTGCAGTAGTTCCTTCCTTTCCCATTACATCCCCAAAATTCAGTATCTACCTGAGGAAAATTTATTTGAAGCCTGCTTAGGGCATTCAAATACCTATATAATCTTTTATATGCAACAAATACCTATATAAACTTTTATATGCAAAAATCCAAAACCTTCTGGTCTTTTTTGCATACTTGTGAGCCATGCATATGCCCTCCCATTGTATCCTTGTAAATTGCTTTTCCAGTTTCTCTTCCCAGTTTTGTCTAACCTCATCTGATTGATTCTACTGTTATTGTGCAAAATTGTATATGCCCTATTATCACTTTGCCAGTTTACTCCAGTAAATTCCATCCCCTTCTTACCTATTTTCTGTATCATTACTTGCAGGCATACCTATTGGAAAAATCTCCTTTTTCCATTCCTGTGCTGGTTTAGTTCTAAAGATACTTTCTGCAACTTTATAAATATAATATTTTGTATTGTTATTATTCTCCTTAAGAATTAGTATCCAAAATCCCACTTATTCCTTATTTTTTTGAACTTTCCTCCTGCTTCATCTTCATCCCTTTCCACTTTGAAAGAGAATTCCTGTGGTGTGGTTAGATAATACTCAGATCTGTAGATTTGTTTACCCCTTTGTTACGTACCTAACCAGGCATATCCAAGAACTGGAACATACACAGAGTTCCTCTCTAAAAGAATACAGGGTGTAACATGTCCTATACAGACAAAGCCTTATCCCTGTATTCTGTTTCCGACAGGCTGTTGAGGGGAGAAATTTGCCTGGCAATCAAGGCACTGTCAGACTCTGCCCTAATGGACCTCCTGCATATCAGCAAAACAAATAACACCAGAATTACCCATTCTAAAGACTTAAACCTTGCCTGTGACATAAACAAGACCTCCTGGCCAGATATGTATGTATCCCAGTGACTACCCCTTCTCTGGAACAGGCTACCCATTTATTTGAAGCAGAGTTCCTCCCTAACCCAACTTACGTATAACTTGGATAACTGGATGAAGAACAGGAAATTCATCCCTGGTTTGACACCTATGTCTCTAATGGACCTAGGTAGCCTGTACATGTTTCACCTCCCAAGCCCCTGCTTACACATATAAAGAGTACCAGAACTTGTCAGAGATCTGGGATGCATGGCTAGGCTTACAAAGGCCCTTGCTGTCATTAGCCTAGTGCACACCTATGAAGCTATGAATTATAATCTTCCACTTGTGTTATATATATGAGCCTTAATTGTGTAGGTCTAAAACATCCCTTCAAACCAGGTAATCCTGAACCACCTTGCTCTATTAGGAGGATTATTTTTTCCCACTTAACTCTTGCCCTCTTTCCCTCCTAGGTATACTTCTCCAACTCTTTATTATTGTCCACATCTTCAACTCCAGTTGATAAAAATATTCCTGAACTGTATATAAAACTAAAGGGACTAACAACATTATCACTGCTTCTATCTTACTATCATATCTATAGATGGCTTCGAATTTCCCAATTTTTGCATTATTTTTTGTTTACCCTCTTCCCATATATCCTTAGCTTCCAAAATAGAAGCATTTTTACTCCATACTCCTAAATACTTCATATTATGTCCCCATACATATGGGGCCAGTGGCTCTAGAAATAAAGCAAATAACAAAGGGGAAAGAGGGTATAGATGCCTCTATTCATACTCAAGCTATAACAGTATAACCCTATCAATTTAATTCTTGCTGCTGATCCATCACAAACCCTCCTAACTAACCTAAGTATTGTATCAGGGAATACAAATGTTTCCTTTGCCCCACTCATAAAATCCCATTTGACTCTGTTGAATGCTTTCTCTGCATCAAGACTCAGCAACAGCAGCAATATGCTCTTACATTCTACTTCCCTTTGGATCATTATTGTTCTATCAATGTTATGAAATGTTTGCCTGCCCTCCACAAAACCGTACCTGCCATATAGGATCAAAGGGGATTAACAGGCTATTGGCCCTGAGGCCTTTATAAGCCTAGCTAAGAGTTTAGCCCATGTTTAGACAAATCAGCACCCGATGCCCCTGTCCAGCAGGGACACGGGTGTAATCCCAAGGGCTATATTTTCTGTTTCCCATCCAGTTATCCAGGCTGTGCTTAAAAAGAGGTACAAAGGTACTCTGCTTGAGGTGGAGAGGGATTCTATTCCATATAAGGCAGAGTCTCTGGGACACAAAACTGTCCCACCAATAAGTCTTGTTGATGTTACAGTCCAGGTTGAGGCCATTCATACGGGTTACTCAAGTGGAGCTTGACTTGCGGATATGCAGCAGTCCCATCAAGGTGGGGTCCATGATCGCCTTGTATGCCAGACAGATGTCACCTCTGAGGAATCTGTATGAAACTGAGTAGAGGTACTGGGATTTTAGCCTGTCTGTGTATGGTAGATGATTGAGGCCCTGGATTCTCCTGGTCAGGAACCTCTGTGGTCTCTCCAGCTACTGCATGTGCTTTGCAAGGTACATGCCAAAAGGGGTGTTGTACTCAATAATGGGCCTTATAAGGGAAGAATACAAGGGATGCTATGATCTCTCTGTCCCTGGATGAAATACCCTTACTTACCAGGTGGGCCATGTAGAAGACTTTCCGTACAACGGAAGCAACATGGTGGTCAAAAGTCAGGTTACTATCAACCTGGGTGCCCAAATCCCTCACGACTGATTGCATGTAAAGGACATTATTAATGTGATAATTTGTGGGGACATCACTCCCCAAAGGGGATGATGAGGCATTTTTTGGTATTCAGCTTGAGGCCATGTTTCTGGCACCAGTCATTTGTCTGAGTGAGACCCTCTTGCAGGATTGTCCATATCTCTAGGGGAAGTGATGACACCACCCAGCTTGCAGTCATCTGCAAAACTGGTCAGCCACAGCCCACTGGTTTTGGCCTGCACCTCAGAAAAGTATATCCCAAATAACAGAGGCCCTAAGACTGAACCCTGGGGTACGACGATTGTTATGGGTCTACTGCTTGAGGTGGTTTCCCCTATTGTGACTAGGTGGGTTCTATCTGTGAGTCAGTTTGCTACCCATCTGGTAACATATGGATTGATAGAAAAAAACAACAGCTGGATTCACCAAACACAATTTAATGCAAAATCTTTCTCTGTCTCTGACGTCTCGGCCTTAGCCTTCAAGGAGTACAAATAAAATAAAAAGCATCACACTTATATATACAATCAAACTTACTTAATTAGAGCAATTAAACAATTATACAATGATTAAAACTTAAACTAGCAGCATTTTCCAATTAAAATCCTCATTCAGTCCATATGGATTGATGCCTAGTTGAGAGAGTTGATCTATTATGCCCAAGTGGGGAATAGTGTAAAAGGCTTTGGCCAGGTGAAGGTAGATAGTGTGCACCTTCTTCCCCTCATCCATGGCTTTGGTGATGTCTCAAAGAAGTCGACCAAATTTAGCAGATATGACCTCCCCTTGACAAAGCCAAACTATGTGGGTTCAAGTGTTTGGAGGTTGCCAATGTCCTTGTTAATGAGGTCCATGATAATTCATTCCATGGCCTTGCAGATCAGACTAGTTAGTCTGATGGGTCTATAATTTCCTGGATCAATGGACACTACACCTTTGTGTAAATGGATGACATGGCTGTCCTCCACTCAGCTGGGATGAAGCCATAGGTTCATAGATTAGTACTAGGCTAACTGCCTTTGTGGGTCATTTTAAGCCTAGCCAGCCAATTACCATATGTAACAATCAAACCCTGCACCTTGTGTGTATATGGAAAGCACCTTAACCATTAAACAAACCTCCCGCCCAGTACTCAGGCTTTAGTTGAATAGGGTGGCTAACGGTGCTGCAAGTTCCTGCCTGAGTTCACATAGGATGCAGCCTGGGATGTTATCGGGTCCCATGGAGGCTGTATTTTTTGCCTTTGAGAGTGATGACCTGTTCCCTAGATATAAGGGGAAGGGGACAGGTACTAGGGATCTCCTGATTTACTGATGGAAGGACAGAGGGGTAAAATTTTGCTGAATCTGTCAACCAGCAAGTTTGCTATATCTATGGCATTTGTATCTGTGGTGTCCTTGACCATCAGTTCTGAACAGATCTGGAGGCTTCCTTTGAGGTTGCGGACATATGTGAAGAAGGCCTTATGATTGTCTCTAGTAGATGTGGCCAAATTTGGACTCAAACTTTGCTTTGGAGGGTTTCACTAGTGCTGTTATTTGCTTATTCAGGCTAAGGAGACATTGCTTCCAATTGGGCACCTGCTCCTTCTTGGTCTTGAACTGCAATTTTTTTCCTTTTGTTATGGAGTTTATTTATTGTAGATGTCCACCCGACAGGTTTACGCTTCATTGTGGAGAATGATTTAGTCCTGTTGAGTATTCCTGATTCCGTGCATCTATATAAATGCTCGTACAGTGTTTGGTGTAACTTTCCTACAGAGGGGGAGGGGGCTGTGAAGCTCTTTATACTATCCCTTGGGAGGCTGTAATTGGCTTTGGAGAAGTTTTGATGTCTGATCCTAGCTAGAGGGGGTTGTAGGAGATGGTGACTTTGAAAGTGACCGCTTTATGGTCGGATCTTACCAGAAAAGATGATACTATATGGATGCTGCAGTGGTTAATCATGTTGGTTAATACCAAGTCCAAGATATTATCACCTCTTATAGGGATATTGCCTAGCTGTTCCAAGGCATTTGCATTGACAAAAATCAAGGAATCTCTGGGCATTTGTGTTCTGGGACGAGTAGTTCTTCCAATCTATGTTTGGGAAGTTAACGTCACCCAGGATCAGGGCAAAGGGTTGAATCCTGAAAGATTGGAACAGGTCCAAATAGGCAAATTGAGCATCTTGAGTCATATTTGGGGGCCGGTAGCTAGCTATGATTTGAATAGGGGTCTTGTCAATGGTTAACTGCACCTGGAGTGTCTCCTGTGCATCATACTGTTTGACCAGCCTGGAGGTGTGTGTGTCTTTAATGTATATTGAAACTCCACCTCCTTTGACTTTACTGCCCACAGTTTGGGGTCTGAATCTATCAGTTTTGGCAAAGCATTTGCCATTCTTAGTTTTTAATCATGGTTTAAAATTGAAATGGGTCTATTATGAAGCTGGGTCTAGTGGGTCTTAACCCTCTTTGGGTAACACAGCCACCACAGCTTTCTTCCAAGATGCTGGAGGTAGCTGCCTAATAACACATCATTAAACAAAATCTCACAGATTTTTCTCTTTCTTCCCTTGTAACTTCTAACCTCCCAAAGGAATACCATCTGTTCCTGGTGAGTTCCCTCAAATTGATTATACATTACAACTGTTATCTCATCTCTTCTTATCTTAAGTTTTAGTTGATGAGCCTAATCTTCCATAAATATTTCAATGTGTGCTCTTTCTTGGTTTCCACATTCCTTTGCTTTACACAAATTTCATAAAATGTACGTAATAGCTCTAACACTTCTATAGGATCCCTGCTTAGTTTTCTTGTCATAGGCTCCCTAAGTTTAGCAACAACCACTTCTATTTTCTGTTGCCTAAGTCATTGTGCTAAAAGTTTGTGTGTTCTGGAAATGTTATCAAAAATAGTTGCATAATAGCAATCTTTCTAAACACAGGCATATTATCCAAATACTCCCTTATTTTCTCTTAATGACTCTGCAGTTGTTCCTGTTCTTGCACTCTGAGATTTTCCTTATTTTGTAATACTTTAATCTTTCTCATCCCCTCTAAATAAACAAAAGGGGATTTGTGAAAATTGCTCGACTACAAACTGCCATTATGCTTGTGCACTTGTGTATTCCAAATACTGTAAAAATGGAGTACTGCTATGTGTAGAGGAAAATTACTGATTACGGAAACTTTTTTGAATGTAACAATCTGAGCTGCCATTTAGATGATGGTTGCATGAAAGTCAGCTGACAAACTGCTGGTTTTGTATGTATTTAAGTTAGCCTTTGTAGTCTGCCATTCTAGATTAACTTTTATATAAACTCAGTAAGCTACATAAACCTATTCTGAATAAAAACTTATCACTGCAACATTATTTATATCTCAAAGACATCCATTTCAAATAGAAAGTAGTCAGCCATTTACACTAGGCAAATCAACCTGTTTCTAAACTAGACTGTGACACATTAAGCCAAATATCCCTGCCCTGGATAAAGGCTTCCTACAAATTTAAGACATTAAAAATTACACTGCAGTCAATCACGTATTCCAAAGTTTTGTAGCACAAAACCTGAACACTTACAAAAGTGATTCTAAGTAGCTCATTGAAGCACTGGGAAGTAAATACACCAACTGTTTCACAGACCAAGGCATGTTTAAAGCTATACTGTTTAAAAACAAAAATCACAGAAGGGAATTTATGCATTCTTCTAACAAGGTTCTGTAAAGCACTGCCTTACTTTTTAACATAAAATTCTTTTAACACAAAGCTATAATTTTCACATATTTTTGCTACATAATCAGTACCACAGAGTTAAATAGATCCTACCTTGTACCACAGTCAAATGGAAAACCTGCTTTATGACACTAACACCAGAGAAGGTCACTGCACAGTGCAACTACATATGTTCATCTACCAATATACACAGGAAGAAAACTGCAGTTTAATGCAGCTTTTTCTTATTTTAGTGGTGAACATACACCTTCATCATAATTTTTTTAATTTTTTTACTTGAAATTTTCAGCTAGTATACTACTATAATGCTGCTTAGTTATTTCATATATAATATATAAATGTGGTATTAACTTTCCAAGCCCATAGAAGAAATCACATATATTCAAGTGCTAGCTATTCAAAGTCACTAGTGTGAGCTTGAGTACTTTCATGGACAACAAATTCCTTCATCTCCATATCTTTTTGGCTCACATTGCCTAAAGGCAGCCATTTCTCATGCTTGACAGCATAATCTTATATTTCTCGCACTTATGAGATCAAGTGCATAATATGAAAATCTCTGATCAGTGTGAAGATGTGAGTTATTGCTACCTATGTCAGGAGAAGAAGAGCAGTTGTTGTGTAACATATGCTAACATAGCTAGCTAGAAAGCTCTATATTACGTTATCGAAAATTCAAAATGTCGAACGGCACAACAGCGGAAGTACCGAAATGTCAAAGGTCCATTTTTGCGATCGCAGTACGGTGAACATTAAGATATTTGCCCTTTCCTCACTGTAGAGCAATCTCGGAGTTGGAATATACATTTAGCGAGGGGTATGGGGGGGGGCACTGCCCCCCCACAATACAGAATTCGAGTTTCAGCATTTTCGCTCTTGTGGGTGTTCGACATTTTGCATCTTCAATGTTATAATATAGACGCAGCTGGAATTTTGTAAAGAATTGTATGTCAACTGTATATGATTTTTACAGACACTTGTGTTGAAAAATGTATATGTAAAGCTGCTTGTTTTAAAAATGTACCAACAGTGGGTCCTGTCTTTATTGTAACTGAGGAAATGTATATATATGTTAACACAGGACACTGGAAGAGAATAGGTTAATCTCAGTCCAGCTAACTTTCAAAAGCATTAAGAAATTAAACTACTTAACTTAGGCCATAAAGACTGCATCTTACAGTTCTGGCTGCAACCAGACAAAAAATGTCTGTGCCAGAGAGTGGTTTATTAGCTCCTGTAGGAAGAGTAGAAGTATTTTATGGTCTTATAGCTTTCAGATGCTATAAAACATCTCAGCAAAGCTCTAGCTGTGTTTATGGTAACACACGTCTAAATTCTGGTTCAGTTTTTTAGCAATGGGAGTGGCATGGGAATCAGAAACCAGATGTATTTGATGTCATTCTGTAATCTTGGACAGAAATGATGTTTTAATACCAGAAGCGAGTGAAATTGAAAAGCACTCCGTTTTTGGAACCTGACAAGGAAGGACCCCTTACCTACTTTATCTTGCCTTGCCCTACTAAATGAGTCAGGAAAATATAGTAAGATTAGTTAAGTATTGTTTTTCCTGTATCTGTGTGACTCTATCCATCTGTGTTATTTTAATATTTCCTGTGGTTGAAACGCTGGTGTTTATTGTAAATAAATATTTAGTATTTTCATGTTCTTTTATTATTTATTATTAAATATATTTAAAATTTTCATTGTGGCTGGTCCTTTAGAAAATATTTTAAACTTTAAGAGGGCTTACATCTATTTGGTGACACTGTGGCCACTCCTGAAAGCCTTACTGCACTGGCCAAACACTATTACTTGTAGTAATATTAATTTCACTCAGTATAATTGGGTAGTCTTGTAAGAGCCTTAGAGTAGCTGGCTTTGGAGTATCTGGTGGCAGTGTAACTTCCTTATAGTCTAGGCAGAAGGGGACATAGCTAGTAAATCTGTACTAGCCTTTCTCAGGTATGTGTGTGTGAAAATCAAATCTCAAAGACAGTGTGTGTCAGCTGCTTGGAGCAGGAACACAAAGCACTGGTTTCACAGAGAGAGTGGTGGATGACATGGCTTGGACTCTCAGCTGAGGACTCAATACTATAGGTATGCCAACGGGAAGCATTGTTGGGTATCTGGAGAGAGAGGGAACACCAATCCCTGGACTGAGTGTGTTCCCTGTGTATTCTTAAGGAAAATTGTGCTTGATGCAGAGAGCTGCATCTGGAAATACTGGCTATATCCATTTTTGCTCCAAGTGAATGTCCCTCTCTAGTGTCAGTGGTGAGGATTCAGGCTCATTGATTACTGGCCCAGAGTGGGAACATCACAATCAGTACAGCAATTCCCAATGTAAATGTGATACATCATGATCTTATTTTTATAGTGGCAACACAATGCTTTACAACAACCTTAAAGTAAAGAAACAATGTTTGAGTAAGAAACCCCAGCCCTGTCCTGCCACTATAAACAGTATCAGAGCAGCTGAACTAGTCTCAAAAAAAAAAAACAAAAAAAAACTAGAAGCCCAAATGCATGAGACAAATGTCTTGCTTACTTGTGATAATATTGGTAAGTTTACTTGACTATGAGCCCTCTACAGGCTTGGAGCAGCTGCAGATGGAGCCTGTTAGGAAATTCCCAGGTCCCTAAATTTGTTACAACAAGAATAAGCTCTTCAGTTAATGATTTAAACTTAACACTAAGTAATAAATAGTATCATATCCAGCCACCACTCCATATTCTCCCCAAGTTTCTTTACACATGAGCTTTAATTTCACTACTGACTGTGACTGACTCACTGGGCTACTACTGGAATTGGTTTGTGCACAAGAAGCTGCCAAGTTGGTTTCCAACTATCCACATAATATCAAGAATGCACCTTTCCACTTTGAACCAAGTCCTTATGACTGTGGTGAATTTTTTAATGGCTTTACTAAGACCATCTGTTTTTGACTTCCTTTACGGATGGTTGGTAAATTTACTAATAGCTAGTAACAGGTTAGAGTACAGGCTGATAATGCAGCTAGCACTGCATGCGATGAGTAAACTAATCACCTGAATTATTGCAACTGGTGGTTTCTGAACCTATATTCATTTCTAAAACAGCACCTAACTTTAAGCGATTACTGGAGAACAATCAGAGAGTTTTTTCAAAGGGAATTAAAGGACCTATGAAGTGTGAACGTTGTAAACACTGTATGTATATCACCAGGAATCAGACCTTGGTGTTAGGTAACACTATGAAAACTAAAACTACATTTCAAGATGGTAATTGCACTACTCAAATAGTAGTGTACCTTACACAATATCTAGGATGTCAGGAGTTTTATGTTTGCAAAACAAAGTGTGTCATAAGGACACACATTTATGAACACTTTAATGACATTGCCAGAAAAAAATGAAAACAATGCCTTGTATAAACATTCCACTGGGTGCAATGATTTTAACAAATTTTGCTTTGGTATCCTGGAAACAAAATCAAACTGGATCCAAGGGGGGTTGGAAGACTTTTTTAAAAGTAAGGGAAATTAAGTGGCAATTTAGATTTGGAGAAATCTTCTCCCAGGTTGATTGAGAGCATATCCATTGCTCCTGTGCTAATCACAAAAGCTAATAAATTACATGTTGAATTTTATGTTATCAGTATGTATTTGAAATGTGGTTTAAGAAATGGGTAAATGTTTTTGTAACAGAACTGAATTTCTTATGTATTATCTGGCTCTTATTATGGTTCTTTAAAAGAAAAATGGATTAATTTAATTAATTAACAAACAGCCAAAGAAATGTGTGCTCATGATGTATATTAAACCTCTGTGTTGGTACTTTATTATTCTGATGAAGCCTCTCTTTCATGAAACAAAAGAGCTTAATGTTTTTAGAGTTATAATACATTTTAAAATATTTTTGGACCCACCATGGCATTAATTTTCATTGTTTCCAAGTGTATCTAGTTGACCCTGCACCTCCTCTATTGACATATACCACTATAAAACTTTCCAGCACCACCCTTGTCACAAACATGCCACAAAAGTCACCATTCTTTAGCAAATAACAAAAGCATCCTGTGTTGACAAACAAGTGCTTCATTTGGACACTAAAGAAGTGCAGACAAATAACTGCAGTATGCAACATACTCACAGAAAGCACCAGCTTTCACTATTCCCATTGGAGAAGAATGTAGTGATTCTTTAATCCAAGTCATTTAACTCCTCACTGGTTCAAACATCAGGAAGACAACACTGTGGATATATACCAGTTGGTAAAGGTGAAGTGATAGGCAAACACTACTGCAAAGGGGGAGAAGGAGATTAACATCATGATTCAGACTGCCATTTCAGGTGTAAAAATTTAGAAAGAACAATAAAATTAAAACTAGAATTCCCATTCTATGCTGTTAAATTATGCCCCCTTTCCCATAAGGTTAGGAAACTACCAACATCTACACTGGTTAGCTGGAAATTAAGAAAGTGTGGTAGTGGTCCAAGCACTGCAGTTACTTCTGAAATGGAGATCCACTAACTGCTGACTAGCTTTGAAATAAGGAATTTAGTGTCCCACTGAAATTCTGGAATGGAATCGTGATGGTAAGGTTGAATCAGGAACTGAAATCAAAACAAAGGACAACCCTATGCCTTTGACAAGCATTCAGCCATGAGCAGCTAGCTGATTTGAGAAGGCTTCTATATTATGTAAAACAAAGTCATGCAGATTATGTTTTTTGAACTACAGAAGTGGTTAGCAAGCAGGCATCAGCGGAAAAAAAAAAAGAAACATGCTTCTTTCAACTGTATACTTACAATAAATTGCCCCTATAAGCTGGCACCTAGAACAAATACCTATTTGCCCAACCTTTCTTATGGCTCAGACACAACCCCTCCTCCCCAAGCTAACACAAATCCCTAGACAGCAGCTTAGGGAGCCTTGTGACAGATCCAGCCCAAATGAAAAATGACCTTGATCATGTATATTATATGAATAGCAATGAACCCTCACAGGATACATCCCCCATATGGGGAGCAGTTCCTCTAACAATTAACTTATACATAAAAATATCCTTAGCCATGGCATACATCACCTTGCTGAATGGTTGGATCTGAAATTATAAGACCTGTACCTAAAAAAAAAAAACATGCATGTCCTCTTTGCCTTCATGTGGGTTTCCTGTAGGTACTCTGGTTTCCTCCCACATTCCAAAGACATGCGTCTTAAGGGTTTCTTCCCAGGCCTCTGCTGAAAACAGGCTCTGTCCTACTCAGAATTTCCCGGTCAACAATGTCAAATAAATATAAACCAGACTACCTTATGGTATCATAAACTCATGGAGACACAATATGTAGTCTGAACCATTCTGCAGGTGGGACATTAAAGTGAGGTCCTGTCTGCCTCAATTTATGATAGCTCAGTTGGATGTAAAAGTTTCCACAGCACTTATTGAGGATAGCTGGGGAAGTTTGCCAGTACCCTTGCCAAATTCCCCTAGTCAATATGAAGACCATTTTGGGTCCACTCTGAAAAGAGGCCATTGGTTAAGTGGGACTAAACTGGTGAAAGTGTAAATAAATAAAAATCTAGGTAGCAACATCCTTGACCTGGTCATTACTAACATGGGCGAGTGTTGCTCTACACCAATAGTCAACTCTTCCCTGGTTAGATCCGACCACAAACTAATCACCTTGGAAATCCATACCCCCCCCACCACCACCACCACAAAGGTAACCACCATGAAAAACTTCTCCAAAGCTAACTTTGGGCTCCTAAAAACAGAGGTGGCTAGCTTCACAGCACCCATGCAAATGGAGAATAGTTGCATGACTGCCAAATCATACACCAATGCACTCTACGAACACGTACACAAATGCATGGATCCACCATACCCAACAGAACCAAGATGCTCAACTCCAAAAAAAGGAAGTCAATCTGGTGGTCCCCTGCCATAAACAAACTCTACAACAGAAGGAGGAAACTGATGAGGAATAAGGTAATGTCCCAAGACTGAAATAACTCCCTTATCAGCCTCAACAAAAAGTTGAGATCCCTCATCAAATACTCTACAGCTAGCTATGAAAGCAGAATTGCAGCAGATAGTAAAGACAACCACAAGGCCTTCTATAGTTATGTAAATAATCTCCACGGCAATACCCAGATTTGCTCTGAGCTACTGCACAATGGTAACCTCCTATACAGAGCTGACAGATATTGCCAATATACTGGCCGACAGATTCAGTGAAAACTTTACCCCCCCCCCCCAAAGGACCAATTACAATACCAGCAGATTGACAGGCACCCAGTATTAGTGCTGCACAGGTTAAAATAGCACTGTCCAAGGCCAAGAATACAGCTTCTATAGGACCTGACAATATCCCTGGCTGTGTTCTACATGAACTACAGAGTGAATTGTCACCTCACCTGTGTGCTGTTTGCCCTGTTCAATCACAGCCTCACCTCAGGCTTTGTCCCTATCAAATGGCGCACTGCTACAGTCATCCCTCTCCACAAAGGAGGAGTGACTACAGACTCTGGGAACTACTGCCCCATTATCCTGATGAGTCTGATATGCAAAGCTATGGAATGCATCATCATGGACCTAATAAACAAGGATATAGGTAATCTCAAAACTCTGGATCCTACACAGTTTGGTTTTGTGAAGGGTAGGGTTCGACTTCTTTGAGTCAGTCACCAGATCTGTGGATGAAGGCAAGGTGGTTCATACAGCCTACCTTGATTTGGCCAAGGTCTTTGATACCATTCCCCACTCAGGAATCACAGAAAAACTCACTAAGCTAGGCATCAACCCCTATATCACTAGGTGGGTTGCAAACTGGCTCACAGATAGAAACCACAGTGTGAAGGTAGCTGACTCCAAGTCAGACTGCAGACCAGTCATGAGTGGAGTCCCACAGAGTTCAGTCCTGGGTCCACTCCTGTTTGGTATCTACTTCTCTGAAGTCCAGGCCAACACGGAGGGACTCTGGCTGACAAAGTTCACAGACGATTTCAAGTTGGGAGCTATTATTACCTCCCCAAGTGATGTTGACATCCTACAGAAAAGCCTCACTGAGACCAATGACTGGTGTCAGAACCATGGCCTTAAAAAATGTGTTGTCATTCCTCTTGGGAAAAACTCAGTTGCCTTAAATTGCCACATCGACAGTAGTCCACTGGACACAGAAGGCGTTATAAGAGCTCTGGGAACACAGGTTGACAGCAACCTCTCTTGACAACCACACTGCCACTGTGGTCAGAAAGTCCATCTATGTGGCACATCTCATTACTAAGGGTTTTGCAACCAGGAAGAAAGAGGTCATCGTCTCCCTCTACTCTTCCCTCATTAGGCCAATCATCGAGTGCAATGCCCCATTTAGCATGTGCCTCACTAGACACATGCAACAACTGGAGTAGGACTGACTCAAAAAACTCCAACTATTCTCATAGCCTCATATCGCCTACTTAGATGCGATCTCTGCTTGACTTATAGAGCTATGTCTGACCCAGCTCTGTTAAAAATGTTACAGCTAAAGAAATCCCAATCCCTCCGCACCACATGCTGCAGATACCTCAACCTCATTACCACAATCAACAGAGCATGCTGAAGGGACAGGTTCATAACCCAGACACTGCATGCTATGGAAAAGACTCCCCATACATGTCAAGCAGAGCAACTCAGTGGCCCTCTTCAAGAGAAATCTTGATGAGTGGATGGGAAATAGAAAATTCACCCAAGGGCCACTCCAGTGGCTCTACTCAACAAAGGCACTGGGAACTAAGGCCGGGTGGCATGATACCAGGGTAATCCTATGGGCTAGGCTTGTAAAGGCTCTGGGGCCATTGGCCTAGTACACACCTATGAGCCTATATAAAAATGAATAGACCATTCTAAAACCAGAAGAGCCACAGAGCTGAACATACTGGCTTTTAGTCACCGGTAGCATTACTTTGTTATGGTCATCCCTGACATTCCAGCTGCACACTGGCAGGTCAACCTGCCATTAAGAAACAAAATGAAAATCTGGTAACTTCACTATTTCCTCAGAATACAAATCTAAAACAGAAAAAAAATGGAATTTGTAATAGCGACCACAGAGATGAAGTCCATCAAGACTGCGCCTTCTTCATGAAATTTCTTACAACAGTATGCCAAGAAGGAGTACAATTATACTTAATACAAACACGTGGAAAATGTATGTACAACCTACCGTTATTAACATTTCAAAGAAAATAGATGGCAAACACTCAATTACAGTTATATGACAAACTCTCTATGATACTTAGGCACAGAGCACCTGCCACTTCTAACTGAAGTGTAATTGCCTTCATAAGTTGCCCTCAAGTTACACTGTTCATTGGCTATCATACAGCTGCAATTGGGCAGGTCTGTCATTTTCTTTAAAACTAAATACCAGCCTACTAGTTTGTACATATTCTACTGCCTGCTTTGCTTTCCTCTGTGGTTCTTATTGCGTGCATCATTTGTGACATACTGTTGGTACTTTTAAGTGTAAAATTGTCTTCTCTTATTTTGAAGTGCCATCTGTCTCTACATAATGGTCTTCAGATAGTCCATATAGCCATTTAACTAACAAACAAAAACAAACAAGCTGGACACCCGGACACCCAGACACCCACAGCTCACCCAGACACAGAAAACCTTTTAAAAGAACAAATATTTCTCTACAGACTCAGGTGCAACGGATGTACTCAAAATGATCTCACATCAGAATTAAAGCAGTTACTGAAGCTTTGTGATGCCACATGGAGCGCATGAAAATAAAGACTGATAAACAGTTGTGTATCTGATTAAGAGCGCTTTGCAAAAATCTATCTGGCAGAACAACAAACTGCATATCCTAAAAAACAAAACTTTTGTGGGAATCACAATTAACAGTGGTAATAAAGTCATTATAAGTCCATATAAAACTGCAGGTTTACAAGCTAACCACAACTGAATACCTGAAAGCACAGGAGCACCTATCAGTATTAACACCATTAGCAATACCACAGACATGATAATGTCTACATCCAGCACTTCTAAATAAAAATAAAAGCATCAAATAAAAGCATAAATAACCTATTAACAAAACTGCACTCGATGATGGGAGCATACAGTTTAATCAAATACACTTTCATCACAAGTGTCAAATCTTACAACAGTTCAAACGGTAAATTTTTTAATGTTTTTGTTTGAAATTATCATTCAATTTATGTGACGCTTCATTTTCAGTGTTACTTGATATGTGAAAAATATTTTATGATTTACTAAACTTCATCTTCAATTCTATTTTCCCTGCTTTTGGATTCAGTAGTGCTGGAATGGCACAGACTTTCGATATAGATGATCACTTCCCTACAGATGCAGTTCTACGAACACAGAGTAAATATATTTAGGTAAAGAGGCGCAGTCCTTTACATGGGGGTGCAGGTGCATTTCAACCTCCCCTGCAAAAATACCATTTTTGTGTGTAATTTTTGATTAACATAAATTTGATCATTTTTATATTAGAAGGATTCTTTACTGCGATCTCTCCAGTGACATGAATTAATTCCTCCATAAGAACTCACCCCAGGACATTATTAAACCAAAACACTTAAAACATTTTGCTAATTTCATCTTGACATCACCTGTACATAGTCCGTCTTTTCATTTCTTGAATCTTCTCATAAGCAAGACAAGTCTTATCGACCTTAACATCCCAAACAATAGCATTTGCCCAGTGAACTACAGGTAAACATGCAAACCTATTTGAAAATACAAAAATATTTGAAAAGATAATCCAAAAATAAATGCAAGAAAACCTATAAAAATATAATATACCTTTTCCTAGTCACTATGGCTTCAAAGAAGTATAAACAAACCTCTGCGCTTTATTACAAAGACCCTGTACAGTGTATATAAATATGAATTCTAGCTAACTGACAGGGAATGTCTTCAGAAACCTCATAAGGACTGTTCATACTGTGCTCTACGGCTACCTATCTCCTCAACAAATAAAACTGATAAAAACTCCATATTCTTTTTTTACTTTATCATATTCATTGCTGTATGTGTAGAAAAGCTTTTCAACAATATCATTTAACATAGGCATTGTCAGATATAATGTTCATTCCAAATTTGTCTGCCATATTATACAACATATTTGTCACAGTGCATGTAGTTCAAACATTCGTATTTAAATCTTATCGCAACAAAACAAAATTTCTTTGCTTTTATACTCAGGCTCACCTTTTGCATAACCATAACCCCCCCCCCCAATAATTTGAGCTATACCATTCCCTCCTCAAAGCTTCACCTCTTAACACACTGTATGCTGTATTAAACATCATATGCACAACTTGGGGTACTCCACTTTCCTGCCTCCCAACTTTCAGAAGATCATCTCTGTGGGCACAGCGTATCTTATCTCTGGTAATCCTTGGACCTGAATTTAGAATTACCATTCCTAATCCATCCATCCACAACCCCTTTTTTCTATTTTAGTACATCGGGTCAGGATGTCACTTCAACAGTGACAGCCCTGCCATTGTAGTTCATCCACACTCACACCTATGGCCAATTTAGACTGTCCAGTCCACATATTGCATGTCTTTGGAATGTGGGGAGAAAACAAGAGCACCCGGAGGAAACCCAAGCAAACACAGGGAAGACATGCAGACTCTGAACCAAATGTGTTCCAGCTGAGAACCAAACCAGGGAACCTCTTGCTGTGAGGCAACAATGCTATCCGCTACCTCTTTGCTTGATCACTCCATATGTTTTTAACAAAAATGTCCTTCAGAGTTGAACTACAAAGCTCACTATATCCCTCACCCTATCTGATGCAAGAATACCACTGGCATCAGTCAAATTTATTCTCTGTTTCTATAAATTCAACACCAACAGTAGTGTTGACAACAGTCACTACTATGTGGGGAAGATATGGTAAGCTGGTGCCAATATTCCACTGATCACCCTTTAAAATTTTACTTTGGAAACACGGTTTTGGCCATAAATAACTGCAAAATAAAACAGGCAACTGCACTTCCAAAATAAGATGCACTGGCACCAACAAAATAACAAGCAAATCCAACACACAAATTCCATCTCACCAGAGGCGAAAATCACTAATAAAACCAAAAGGAAAAAATAAAAAACGTAGAAAAAACAGCACAGTGGCGGAAAGAGAACCAGCTTTATTCGTGACTAAGCGTTTTCACCTTCAAATCCTAGGCATCATCAGAGTCACTAAACATACACATCACTTCCTTTTTATAGTAAAATACACATGACATCATCAGTCACTCAACATATACATCACTTCCTATTTACATTAAAACACACATGACATCAGACATATAAAAACTCAATCAGTGCAATTCTGGTTTAAAATCCTTTGCAGTATAACTGTATTAAATATAAAACCTGTATTAAACATGTTAAAAATCATCTTCTTCTTTCGGCTGTTCCCGTTAGGGGTTGCCACAGCGGATCACCTGTTTCCATTTCTTCCTGTCTTCTGCATCTTGCTCTGTCACACCAACCACCTGCATGTCCTCTCTCACCACATCCATAAACCTTATCTTAGGCCTTCCTCTTTCCCTGTTACCTGGTAGCTTCATCCTTAGCATCTTTTTCCCAATATACTAAGCATCCCTCCTCAGCACATGTCCAAACCAATGTACTCTTGCCTCTCTGGCTTTGTCTCCAAACCATTCAACCTGGGCTGACCCTCTAATATACTTATTCCTAATCCTGTCCACCCTCGTCACACCCAGTGCAAATCTTAACATCTTTAACTCTGCCACATCCAGCTCAAACTCCTGCCTTTTTGTCAATGCCACTGTCTCCAACCCATAAAACATAGCTGGTCTCACTACCCTCTTGTAGACCTTCCCTTTCACTCTTACAGGTACTCGTCTGTCACAGATCAATCCTGGTACTCTTTTCCACCCTGCTTGTACTCTCTTCTTCAACTCTCTTCCACACTCACCGTTACTCTGAACTATTGACCCCAAGTATTTAAACTCATCCACCTTCACCACCTCTACTCCTTGCATCCTCACCATTTTTCTGTCCTCCCTCTCATTCACACACATACATTCTGTCTTAGTCCTGCTGACCTTCATTCCTCTTCTCTCTAGAGCATATCTCCATCTCTCCAGGGTCATCTCCACCTGTTCCCTACTCTCACTACAGATCACAATGTCATCTGCAAAAATCATAGTCCATGGGGACTCCTGTCTGATCTTGTCTGTCAAACTGTCCATCACCATTGCAAATAAGAAAGGGCTTAGAGCTGATCCTTGATGTAACCTCACCTCCACCTTAAACGCATCTGTCACTCCCATCACAGACCTCACCGCTGTCACACTAACCTCGTACATATCCTGTACCACTCTTACATACTTCTCTGACACTCCTGACTTCCTCATACATTACCACAACTCCTCTCTAGGCACCCTGTCATATGCTTTCTCTAAGTCTACAAAAACACAATGCAACTCCTTCTGACATTCTCTGTACTTCTCCATCAACACTCTCAGAGCAAACATTGCATCTGTAGTGCTCTTTCCCGGCATGAAACCATACTGCTGTTCACTAATCATCACGTCCCTTCTTAACCTAGCTTCCACTATTCTTTCCCATAACTTCATGCTGTGACTGATCAATTTAATCCCTCTGTAGTTACTACAGCTCTGCATATCACCCTTATTCTTAAAAATCAGTACCAAAACACTTTTTCTCCATTCCTCAGGCATTCTCTCACTTTCTAAGATTTCGTTAAACAATTTGGTTAAAAACTCCACTGCCATTTCACCTGAACACCTCCATGCTTCCACAGGTATGTCATCTGGGCCAGCAGCCTCTCCATTCTTCATTCTCTTCATAGCTATCCTTACTTCCTCCTTGCTAATCCATTGTACTTCATGATTCACTATCCCTACATCATCCAACCTTCTCTCCCTCTCATTCTCTTCATTCATCAACCCCTCAAAGTACTCTTTCCATCTCCTCAACAAACTCTCCTCGCTTGCGAGCATGTTTCCCTCATTATCCTTTATCACCTTTACCTGCTGCACATCTTTCCTAGCTCGGTCCCTCTGTCTAGCCAAATAGTACAGGTCCCTTTCTCCCTCCTTAGTGTCCAACCTTTCATACAACTCTTTATATGCCTTATCCTTAGCCTTTGCCACCTCTCTCTTTGCCATGCACCTCATCTCCTTATACTCCTGCCTACTTTCTTCATCTCTCTGACAATCCCACTTCTTCTTTGCCAACCTCTTTGCCTGTATACTCTTCTGTACTTTCTCATTCCACCACCATGTCTCCTTGTCGTCCTTCCTCTGTCCCGATGTGATACCAAGCACCTTTCTAGCCGTCTCCCTTACTAGCTCTGCTGTAGTTACCCAGCTATTTGGTAACTCTTCACTGCCACCCTGTGCCTGTCTTAACTCATCCCTGAACTCCACCTCACAATTAAACTTTTTCAATTTCCATCATTTGATCCTTGGTGCTGTCCTCACACTCCTCCTCCTCTTCTTGATCACCAACGTCATCCTACAAACCACCATCCTATGCTGCCTAACTACACTTTCTCTGGTCACCACTTTACAGTCTCCAGTCTCCTTCAAACTGGCCCTAAGATATAATCCACCTGTGTGCATCTTCCTCCACTCTTGTATGTCACCCTATGCTCCAATACTAAAATGATTTGTAAACCACCCTTTTGACATAAGTAAAGAATGCACACTGGTTGAATTAAATATCAAAAGACTTCCATTTGAGAAGGGAAAATAACAAGCAAAGACAGATGGCATGGACCACACAATATTAAGATGGTTCACATATAGACATAGTATGCAGCTGGGGATAAACTCAACTAACGTTTATAAGTTAAAGGCCATGTACAATAAGTCAAGGCAAAAGTCAATAAACAAATGCCGCCTAGAAAATGTCCATGTTTCTGTTCATAGAAGCTGTACCAGTAATGTCAAATGGAGTAGTACATGTCCTTCATATTGATTGCTGCTGCAATAGCCTTTGCTGTATGGGTTATATCCTGCCAAGGAAAACAGTCAGACAGCTTCCAAAGCTTCAGAGCACCTTCCACATGCCCAAACTGTCAAGCAGTTTGAGATGAGCTCACTAAAAGACAAGTTTTCGTGCAAAGCCCTTCAGAGATTTACTGCCACCAAACAGTACACTCCTCTGAGGCTTTCAAGGTTCAATGGTTGGATTGTGTTTTCCATTGCTGGTAGAGAAGTTCTCTTTTCTTCTATTTAATGATGTTTTATTATTTTCCTCCTCTGGTAAGTTAAATATAGGTGCATTGTGTTTTAATTGACTGTCTGGAGCACTCATTTTTTTCTGTCAGTTTTAAAACAGTGTAAACTAAGTAACAACATATTTTCTGTGGCGAACTTGTGTTTAACTTTCTGTTGCCACAGTGTTTGAAAGAGCTTTTTGCTGGTCTTCCACAGGTAATAGGCACCATTTGTGGCTTGTCCATGAAACAGATTGTTGGTCATATGGTCAGTCCTTCTTCCCGACACAAATAGAAAAAGATAAGCAAACGGTCTTTTCCACCACAACAGGATAACAGTTTGCCTCATCCACAGGTGGGCGACTGCTATGGCCATTTGTTGTTTCCCAGTAAACTCATTCCTCTGGCGCAGCATCTGCAGTCACTATGTACCAGGAATAGCCATGTCCTCTGTAGCTGTTGGGAATCCCCTCAGTGGGCAAGGGAGAACCATTCCTGTTGGTCCTGAGACAGGGAACAGGGAAGGTTTCTCTTTTGTTGTCAGAATGCTGTGTCCATCACCAGGGAATCAGTAGCTGCCATTAGTAATACATTGGCCTGATTCTTCCTGTCAAAAAGAAACAGAAAACCAAACATGTATCTACTTCTCCTCAAATTACTCTGGATAGGAGTAGTTTACTGGGAGGGGCTCAAGGTTTAACTCAGGCTATTGATCCTTCTTGTAAAGTAGTTTATGTTAAAAGAAAGAGGGCTGTCTCCTTTCCTGAAAAGATTCATATTCAGAATCTGAACAGGAAGATGCAGGGACAAATTCAGGGTTTTGTCTTCAGATTTCTGATTCAGAATCTCAGGACAGTTTACTTTCTGAGTCTTCCTGTGAGCAGGGGGGTGGGTCTCTTTCTCTGAGACTACTGCTAGGATGTCCCATGTTAACACTAGGAGAACACTAAGGTACCTCAGTTCCTTAGACAATACTATAGATTTTCCAGAACCTACACCCATTCCTCCTGTCCTGTCTGCTTTAGAGGATGTGTCTCTTACTGCCTGCAAATTTCGTTATAGTAAGACAGCTGTTTCTAAAAAGGCAGACAGGATGTATAAAGTTCCTCAGTCTTTTAAATTTGTATGCACTGTTCCCAAACCTGACCCAGCAGCTATAGCCATCTATATTCTTAAATGTGATACTTTTATACCTAATGGTATGAATTCTGAACTCAATTGGAGAGTTCTCCTTTAATTATGCTTGTGATTTTCTTTAATTTAATTTTTATTGAATAACTGATTGTGCTATTTATATGGAGTGTTTCTTTGAGTGTGTTTTCTCCTTTGAAGGCATTCTAGCTGAGATGTCAGAGTGAAGAGAGTGAATAAATACTGGACTCTATTGGGTTACTGGTCTTTTGGTTGTTTCTTTATTTTATTTTGTTTCAGTTGTGTATTATTTTCCTAAGATTTTGTTTGTCTGGACCTCATCATCAGTTCTCTGCCTTACTCTTTGAACTATCAGCTGTACAGAAGTGTTCACAAAGAGTCTAGCTCCAGTTACAACTCATTACAGGCTACAGGGTATCCACATATGCATATTTAGGTGACTTGCTTATCTTCGCTGAGTCTTCTTCATATTGTCAGAAATCTCCCTCTTGATTTAGAGATCTCTTGCACAAGCTGGGATTCCAAGAGAATATTCAAAAATCTTTCTAGACTCCAACACACAGGACTGTGTTCCTGAGATGTCAACTAGATACCTCAGTTCAAAGAGCTTTTCTTCCACAGGAAAAATCTTTATTAAGATCTATTTCTACGGTTTTCCACTCAAATGTTGGTCACTGCGAGGGAATACCTCAGGATTTTGGGTCTCATGACATCTATGGTTCTCATGATATCCCTGGCAAGACACCACATGAGAAAGATACAATGGCATCTGAAATGACTTTGGTCCCAGCATCAACACCCTTTAATTTTTCAGATCCCTGTACTATGGTTTGTCAGAAGAGAATTTCTTGGTGAAGACAACATTATTATTAAATCCATGTCACCCCTTCTCCCTCCCTGCTCAAAAGCAATCAGTCACCACAGATGCTTTGGACTTTGCATGGGGAGTAGTTTCAAGATGGATAAAAATGCAGGAGGTATGGGACATCAAGTTGAGATGCAAGCACATAAACAAAGACATGCTAGCCCTGATCAAGGCACTTGACTGTCTGAACCTTCTTTGATCCTCAGGAAATCTTTAAGTAGTTGCAGACAATACCCCAGTCATGTGGCATATCATCAAGCAAGGAGGAACTAAGCCATAACCCCTTTGCAGACTAATCATGTTAGCTTAGGATACAGCTTCACAGCACAGCCTCACAATACAGGCATTCTATCTTCCATCAGAGAAAAGCTGTATGACAAACCAGCTGAGTAGGATCAGGGCAGACCCTCATGAATTGAAACTAGTTCATGGGGTGCTGCACAATTTCACCAGTCTCTGTGGACCTCTTTCCCTACTCTCTGAACAACCAACTGGCAAAATTCTGTTCCAGGACTCCATGTGAGAAGGCCTAGAAGACAGATATCTTTTCTTTTCTTTGGACATTATTGTTCCTGTATGCCTTTTCACCCTTTCCACTAATATCTGGTGTACTTCGGAAGATCCATAAAGAATCCCCCAAGAGTATTGTGGTGATTCCCTTCTGGCCCAGGCAAACATGGTTCTCCCTTATTTTGGAAATGGCCAGGAGCAATTACCACAAACTTCCTCACAGAATGGATCTGCTCACACAAGAATGGGGGTGTTTGATACACCAAGAAAGAAGCCAGCAACTGGAAGCTGTAAACACTAATTTAATTAGTGAAACATATAAAGAATTCCAATAACAAAACAGACCGATTTCGGCTTTGGTTTTTACCTAGCCTTCATCAGTGCAAAATCACATAATAGATTGGAATCCATTATATAATACATCATAATTAGAAACAAAACATGATTGGTGAGCTCATGAATATGCATACAATATTTATAAATATTCATTAGGTCCAGGCTGAAATAATGCACCTAATTTTACTATCCATTTCTTTTCTTTTGCATTCAGTTTGATATGCCATCCTGATTTGTTGCTTCTATCATCTATTATTTTATCAATAATGGCAAAATGAAATTTGGCTGTGCTATGTTTGAGGGTGTGTTTATATAATGCATTACTGTCTCTTTTACATCTGACGTCACTCAGATGTTCAGATATGCGTATTCTAAAAGGTCTTGATGTTTGACCAATGTAAAAAGCATGACAACTACAGGAGGCCATATAGATAATCCAATCGGTGTTACAATTGGCAAAACACTTTATATCAAATATGTGACTGCTGTTGTTGCTGGAAAATTGTTTAGTTTTTAATACATATTTGCAATTAATACAGTGTCCACATGGCATACAGCCCATGAGTTTGTCTCCTGATATGGATGTCTGAATCATGTGCAGATTCCAAGATTCAGAATGATGTTTGTAATGGTTAAAGTAGGCACCCAAGTTTTTACCTTTTCTGAATGAAAATTATCATGTTTCAGATATGTGGCTGGGCAAAGCAGAATCTGCTAAATAAATCTATTGGTATTTCTACCATAGGTGGTTGTGAATCGTAAACTGTTATTACTCCGTGATTTATTCCTGTATCTGAGGAGATCATTACGATTAAGCTGAGAAGCATACTTACTGGCTGTAATAACATGACCCATGCTATAACCCCTTTGTTTGAACCCATCAGTCAAATCCTGGCGATAATCCTGAAAACTGCTGTCATCCGAGCAAATACGTCTCATTCTAGTGAACTGTGATTTTGGAATGTTCCTAGCTATATGTTTGGGATGAAAACTGGAGGCGTGGAGTAAGGTGTTATATTTGGGATATTTATGGAATACCTGTGTACTGAATGTATTGTCCATATTTCTTGTCACTAATACATCCAAATAGGTAATCCTGTGTTTATCATAATTGATGGTAAAGTGTAGGCCCCATTTGTTATCATTCAGATATTCAAAAAATTCGTTCAGGTATTCAATATCCGCCCTCCACACCATCCAGCAATCATCAAGATATCTACGCCAGATATCAATCTCAGCCAAATAGAGGTTGTGTGTATCATCATATATTATTTGATCTTCAATATATGCCATATATAAATCAGCATAAATGGGGCCAAAGGATGCCCCCATAGCAGTACCTTTAATCTCAAGGTAACATTGTTTCCCATAGAAAAATACATTTTGTGTAGAACATGTTCAGTCAGACATATCAGGAAAGTGTTAAAGCCAGGTTTATACATTTGTGATTTGTAGAGCCAGTATTCAATAGCATCCAGTCCAGCCCAATGTGGAATATTTGTATATAGTGCACTGACATCAAGGGTACATAACAACCAATCATCCTCTATTTGCATGTCATTGATTATGCCCAAAAATTCAGTGGTATCTTGGATCCTAGATCTCATCCACTTTAACAGGGGCTTTGGGGCTCGGGAAGTCTGTGGTGTGTGGTGTATCAATATCTGTACCAGAGGAAGATTCACCCTCTGAGGAATCTGTAAAAGTGTTTTGTTTCTTGAGAATGGTTCTCGGACGTTTTCGTCTAGGGGTTTGATTGGTATTCTTGTGGATACCCTCAAATCTAACATGTCTATTTTGTCTGAAAGGTTGGCCCTTCTCATAATCAGTCTGATCTCTTAAAAATTTTTTGATTTTCCTTTCCTTAAGTTGGTGTTCAAAACTAAGTAGGTCAGAGCTTAATTTGGTCAAAAAATTGTTAAAAAAAGGGTTCATCTTTATGTTGGTTACAATCATTGCATAGTTGTCATGCTTTTTACATTGGTCAAACATCAAGACCTTTTAGAATACGCATATCTGAACATCTGAGTGACATCAGATGTAAAAGAGCCAGTAATGCATTGTATAAACACACCCTCAAACATAGCACAGCCAAATTTCATTTCACCATTATTGATAAAATAATAGATGATAGAAGCAACAAATCAGGATGGCATATCAAACTGAATGCAAAAGAAAAGAAATAGTAAAATTAGGTGCATTATTTCAGCCTGGACTTAATGAATATTTATAAATATTGTATGCATATTCATAAGCTCACCAATCATGTTTTGTTTCTAATTATGATGTATTATATAATGGATTCCAATTTATTATGTGATTTTGCACTGATGAAGGTTAGGTAAAAACCAAAGCCAAAACCGGTCTGTTTTGTTATTGGAATTCTTTATATGTTTCACTAATTAAATTAGTATTTACAGCTTCCAGTTGCTGGCTTCTTTCTTGGTGGATCTATTATTTTTTGAGCCGTGCAATAGCTTCCGTGCAGGGGAAGGTTTTTGGCTGTGACACTTTGCATTTCCTGCTGGAAGTCTGTGGTTTGCTGTGCAGATGGATCTGTACCAAATTCTCTATTTAAATTATATATACTCAACTATTGTTTGAGCTCTTTTCAGGCTATATTACACTTGATTTTCCATCAAGTGGATATATTGAAGTTTTGGAACTTCCTTGAACTGCAGTTTTTTTGCTAGCGTTGTCGGAAGACCTAGGGTGACTTTTGCTTTCAGTTGGATTACCTCGTGGGCGACTGGTGACTTGTTGGGCAATTTTATCAGCTACAGCATTGAGGAACTATTGACTAAACTGTGGATGGTTGCTTGGCTCTTGTTTCACAATAATTACCAATTCTAATCTTCATGGAAATGGCGTTTTTCTTTGCATCCACTATTACATCATGGATGCTGTTTATATGTAACGCGCCAAGAAATACATTAAAAGCTGAGCTATTCAGCACAGTCAAGCTCATTTTTTCATAATTCTGGCCTTATTTGCAAAACATCCTAATGTTGGACTGGTGTTTGCTGTGAGTATTATTTTTACTTCAAGTCTATTTTTCGATCATACAGACATTTTACCAGTTTTATGGATGTCGGTGAATATATAACTACATATTTGAACAGTTTAGACCTCTTTGTTATTTATATGGTCTTTTTGGACAACACTATATCACTCATCAGGTCCGCATTTTTCAGCAAGGCGATTAGATTGTTTCTTAATACTTTGGACTTTTGGACTTATTTCTTTTAAATATCAGCCATTGGGACATTAGCATATTATGTTTCTAACTGTGCTTCTTGCTATCAACAAATGTTTAATACTATAAGGTCTGTGATGTTGGCCAAATAACATTGTTTCTTTTCGACATACATTTTTTGGTTATTTGATACATATAGGTTTGATTCTTTAACCAAACAACTCAGGTTTGGTACATGCTGGATTATTGTTTATCATCCAATGGTTTCTCTGTGGTTTTCTATGGTTTTTCTGTATACATTAGTCTGATAACCTAACCAATTCTTAGCTACTAGGGGTTTATAAAATATATTGTCCATGTATTGTCAATCATACTGTGGTTTCTAGAAAATATATTGGATTTAATTCCAACTATTTTTCAGGAACTCTTGTTGTTCCATATTTATTTTTTCTTGGGGTGAATCACAATTACAAACAGTTTTCTATTTTTCAGTCATTTGTAGACACACTCTTTTCAGGTTATATACTGACATAACAAAAAATTTTTACATTTTGGATTAAGCCATTCATTTTTTATTCTGAGGTTTGGATGACCCAATACAAATTTGTACATATTATCTCTTAGAAGCATACATTACAGGCATATAGTGGACATCTTTTGACTGTTATATGTTCCAATTATAACATATTATTCCTATTTTTACATATCAAATCCTTTTCATAGTTTCAATTTGTCACACTATTGGACTAATTGTTTTGTATGTTTTAGTCCTTCATTTTTACAAGTTAAGCTGGATAACATATTATCTACCTTATTATTTGTCCTAATTTTGGACATTTTTATACATATTGATTGTTGTCCTTGTTCCAAATAATACCATATTATACTACTGATAGAGGTCCATGGTTGGATTTTGTTTTTTATTACTTCACAACTACCACTATTGTCCTATTTTTTGGTATCTGGACGTGGCTCTTTATAGACACACATTTTTGTGATTTTCAATTTGTTCCAGTTAATCTAAATTTGAGGCCATTATTGTCCAGCATTCCAAATAACAAATAACTACAAATAACAGATAAATGATTTTTTCTTTGGATATATACATAAATATCTACATTTATTACAATAGGATGTGGTGTTGTGGATTTATTGCACAGTCGTCTAGTTGGACAACTGTTGTTTAATTTGGTATCGCACTTGCTTAATATTATATCACTCATTTTCAACATGGACCTGAATAGAATCCTTATTGGTCTCTCCTCTGACAAGGAGGATTTAGGGGTTTTTGGCATCGGACAACCATTCAATACTGTTAATTCAGGCAATACTGATCATCCTGAACTTATCTGTGAAAAATTGTTTCAGGACCTCAACAAAAACATGAAAAAATTAAGATCCAATGTGTGGCATTTGAAGTTATTTAAGGCCTATATGGCCAAGGGTATAACTCCCCGAGGTCTCAGGGTAAAAATTCAACCTTTGGTTACTGAGGCAGATGAACAATTAACCACAGCATGGTCTAATATACAACAGGAATGCTCCATGAAATTTGTTGAAACATTATCACATTACTATGAAAGGATTATTGATAAGGAAACACTGATTGTTAGCAAACTATGCAATGATTGTAACCAACAAAAAGATGAACCCTTTTTTAACAATTTTTTTGACCAAATTAAGCTCTGACCTACTTAGTTTTGAACACCAACTTAAGGAAAGGAAAATCAAAAATTTTTAAGAGATCAGACTGATTATGAGAAGGGCCAACCTTTCAGACAAAATAGACATGTTAGATTTGAGGGTATCCACAAGAATACCAATCAAACCCTTAGACGAAAACATCCGAGATCCATTCTCAAGAAACAAAACACTTTTACAGATTCCTCAGAGGGTGAATCTTCCTCTGGTACAGATATTGATACACCACACACCACAGACTCCCCGACCCCCAAACGTAACAACAGTGGGGCCCCTTTAGGCCCTACAAGAGGGGAGGCAGGAAACACAGAAAAAGTCAGAAGCTTACAGAATCTGATGGAACTATTGACCAACAAGTAAATGTACATGCTAATACTAATGTATTGAATATTTCTGATACTGTATTATCTGAATCACAAATTGCTCTACTAAATAAAGGCCTTTCTTTTATTCCCGTTTTTTTGTGTCTGAGGATATTTTTGCACAAGATATAATAGCATTTTGTAGATTAATTAACCTCAAATTATATTTTCAGGACAACCATGGACATGACTGTGTGACAGACAATTTCAAATACCATAGATCTACTTTTACTCCACCTATGCATCCTTGTGTTAGCCTTTTCCAACATAGTGTTCTCAAAGATCTACATTTTACATCCAACATGATTCCACCTATGTCAAATAATATTTCTCAGTTGGATTCTACGAGTCTAGTGGAATTAGTTGACAACAAACAACTGGTAATTATTTCTGCTGATAAAGGAGGTGCTGTTGTTGTTATGAACTGGTCTGATTATGATACTGAAGCTCACAGACAACTGGATGATGCTAAATACTACATGAAAATGCCATTAGATCCTACATTCATGTTCAAACAACAAATTGACACTTTTCTTAACTCAACAGTAGAAAATGGAATTATCACATCAAATGCTCTCAACCACCTGACCATTACTGATCCTGTCAGCCAATATATTTATTTTTTACCCAAAATTCACAAAGACCCTGTGCACCCACCGGGCAGGCCAATTGTAGCAGGAAATGGCTCTCTTACTGAACCCCTTTCAGAATTTCTCACAAAATATCTTAAGCCCCTGTTAAAGTGGGTGAGATCTAGGATCCAGGATACCACCGAATTTTTGGGCATAATCAATCACATGCAAATAGAGGATGATTGGCGGTTATGTACCCTTGATGTCAGTACACTATATCCAAATATTCCACATTGGGCTGGACTGGATGCTATTGAATACTGGCTCTACAAATCACAAATGTATAAACCTGGCTTTAACACTTTCCTGATATGTCTGACTGAACATGTTCTCACAAAAAAATTATTTTTCTATGGGAAACAATGTTACCTTCAAATTAAAGGTACTGCTATGGGGGCATCCTTTGCCCCCATTTATGCTGATTTATATATGGCATATATTGAAGATCAAATAATATATGATGATACACACAACCTCTATTTGGCTGAGATTGATATCTGGCGTAGATATCTTGATGATTGCTGGATGGTGTGGAGGGCGGATATTGAATACCTGAACGAATTTGTAGAATATCTGAATGATAACAAATGGGGCCTACACTTTACCATCAATTATGATAAACACAGGATTACCTATTTGGACGTATTAGTGACAAGAAATGTGGACAATACACTCAGTACACAGGTATTCCGTAAATATCCCAAATATAACACCTTACTCCACGCCCCCAGTTTTCATCCCAAACATATAGCTAGGAACATTCCAAAATCACAATTCATTAGAATGAGACGTATTTGCTCGGATGACAGCAGTTTTCAGGATTATCGCCAGGATTTGACTGACAGGTTCAAACAAAGGGGTTATAGCATGGGTCATGTTATTACAGCCAGTAATTATGCTTCTCAGCTTAATCGTAATGATCTCCTCAGATACAAGAATAAATCACGGAGTAATAACAGTTTGCGATTCACAACCACCTATGGTAGAAATACCAGTAGATTTATTGATATCATCAAACATCATTGGAACATTCTTTTAGCAGATTCTGCTTTGTCCAGCCACATATCTGAAACATGTTCATTTTCATTCAGAAAAGGTAAAAACTTGGGTGCCTACTTTAACCATTACAAACATCATTCTGAATCTAGGAATCTGCACATGATTCAGACATCCATATCAGGAGACAAACTCATGGGCTGTATGCCATGTGGACACTGTATTAATTGCAAATATGTACTAAAACCTAAACAATTTTCCAGCAACAACAGCAGTCACATATTTGATATAAAGTGTTTTGCCAATTGTAACACCGATTGGATTATCTATATGGCCTCCTGTAGTTGTCATGCTTTTTACATTGGTCAAACATCAAGACCTTTTAGAATACGCATATCTGAACATCTGAGTGATGTCAGATGTAAAAGAGCCAGTAATGCATTGTATAAACACACCCTCAAACATAGCACAGCCAAATTTCATTTCACCATTATTGATAAAATAATAGGTGATAGAAGCAACAAATCAGGATGGCATATCAAACTGAATGCAAAAGAAAAGAAATGGATAGCAAAATTAGGTGCATTATTTCATCCTGGACCTAATGAATATTTATAAATATTGTATGCATATTCATGAGCTCACCAATCATGTTTTGTTTCTAATTATGATGTATTATATAATGGATTCCAATCTATTATATGATTTTGCACTGATGAAGGCTAGGTAAAAACCAAAGCCGAAACCGGTCTGTTTTGTTATTGGAATTCTTTATATGTTTCACTAATTAAATTAGTGTTTACAGCTTCCAGTTGCTGGCTTCCTTCTTGGTGGATCTATTATTTTTTGAGCCGTGCAATAGCTTCCGTGCAGGGGAAGGTTTTTGGCGGTGTTTGATACACCCCAACATCAATCATCTTTGACTGCCTGAAAGCTAGGGTCTTAATTCCTTTTAAGCACCTGTTTTCTGAAGATGTGCAGCAGGTAATAATGTAGGCAAGAAAGCCTGCTACTAGAAAAGCATACATTAGCAAATGGAAATGGTTTTCTAGTTTGTGCCAACAACATAACTAACACCCATTTAGGGCTATTTGTTCTCTGGTTTCACAATATTTGTGTGAGTTACTATCCTACGGTCTTTCCAATTTCTTTATCAAGGTAGATTTCCTGGCCATTTCAGCATGTCTGTCCATGGATCTTCCTCTCTTGTCAAGGCAGTCACATATTAAAATGTTCTTGAAAGGGGTTTTGCATAACAGGCTTCCATGTAAATCAGTGGGCCCTCTTTGTTATCTTAATTTTGTGTTAGAGAAGCTAACACTTGCTCCATTTGAAACAGCTAATCTGGCTGACTTGAGGTTCTTAACTTGGAAAACAGTTTTACTGATTTCTCTGACTTCTGCAAGGTTATCTGAGTTGTAAGCTGTTATGATGAGTCAACCTTATCTCATTTTGCATAGGACAGGATTCTTTGAGAACTGATCAATCTTTTATGCTTAAAATGGTATCCCAGTTTACTTTAAGGGAAACAATCCATCTTCCAGTTTTTCTTTCCTGAACCAAAAAATGAGTGAGAAAGGAAACCATACCTTGGAGTTCCACAGACAACTCTGGCACGATTTTAACACAACTAAATCGTTCAGCTCTTTGAAACAAATTTTCATTTCTTGCAAAGTTAAGAAAGTGCAACCAGTGTTAAAACATACTATTTCCAAAGGGTTGTCTAAGGCTATTACCTTTTGTTATACTAATCATGACAAATTTATTCCAGGCAGAGTCATGGCCTACTCTACCAGGGCCTTGGCTTCATCCATGGCTTTTTGGAAAGGGCTGGATTCTAGACTGCTCCCTTCTTCCATTCCCTTGTTTGTTTGGCATGTTTTTTATATGGCAGTGTGTGGATATTTACTTTTTGTTCTTCCTAGCAATATCCTTTTCAGGGCATTTCTTCCATCTCTCTGCCGGGAAGAAAGCTCTGAAGGGCTTTGCACTCAAACTTGTCTTTTACTCAGATCATCTTGAGCTGTTTGACAGTTTGGGCACAGGAAGGTGTCCTGAAGCTTTGGAAGCTGGGCGGCATTATAGCATTATCAGGAAATAACCCATATTGCTAAGGATATTGCAGCAGTGATCATTTGAACATATACTGTTATGGTAAGCTCAACTTACACAACTGTACTTTCTGTAAACAGAACAAAATTAACCAGTATTTGTTACTCCCCTCAACAGAATGTTGCTAACCAATTTCTTCTGCCTCAACTTCAGCCCAAGCTGGAAAAGCTGCTCCTTTATGACACTTGCCCCAAGGACCTCACAAATGACAAAAAGATGCATCAGTGAAATGCTCATTTGCTCCTCTGCCTATCTCTTGTAAGTTAAAGTAACTGAACTCCTTCTGAAAGCCACTAAGCAGACAAGTCCAGCTATATGATATCAGTCCACAGGTATGATGACCAAGTACTTGAGTAATATAATAACTCATGGCTGAAAGTGGCATTCCATGAAGGAGGTCAGTGGGGTTAGGGTCTGTTTGTTCTTACTCTGAAAGGCAGAAACCACAAAGTGGATGCCCAGCTATGCAAAGAGCAAAGCCCTCAATGGAAAAAAAGTCAAATTATTAAGTGGTCTATCACTTGGTTTGCAACTGACCGGCAGTCAGACAAAAACAGATATGTCATGTGCAGGAGGAAAATCTGTCCTGAACATAGGTATGTTCCTCCAAAACAGGTCATCTAGTTGTATTTATTTATTTATTAGGAGGTTTTCTCTTCCGCTATAGTCTGGATAATGACACTATCTCCAACATGTAATTTGTAATCAACATTTATTATACATGCTGACACTTCCAGCTCACAATCTATTTTCTAAATTAATCAAGAAAACTTTCTATTGAGAATAAGATGCTTTAACCATGTTTCTCAGATGCCATGACTGCTGTACTCACGACTGCACCTCAGAGAATTCTATCCTTTTTAAAGAGGCTACAGTCCATACTGATGCCAGTATAGCATCCCCACGCACTGTATGGTGGTGAAGATAATAGTTTATTACATGGTTGTGCAGCAGGCTCAGGATTACTGTTATTATATCAAGCCTTTCAATGAGTGATGAGGATAGGAGACTCTATTACACTTTGCATTCTTTATGGGCTGCAGATTTCTTGCTTTCAGTAAATAACATTCTAAGATTAGTGATGATTCAACTTCAACTTTCTGGTTTAAAAGCCTGTGTTTGTGCTTGTTTCCCACCTTACCTGTAACTAGTCTAGTCCTGATATAGATACGCTGTATCCAGGACAGTTTGTAAGCTTCTGAGCCCCCCAAGCTTTTCTGTCTTGGAGGGAAGCCTCCTAGCTTATCAGTGGGAGTGGTTAGCACTAGGTAGCCTATCTACCACAAGAGGAGGGGTTTCTGGCCCAGAAATTGTAGTTTATTGAATGTTTGGACAGTTTTTCCATCCCTTTCAACTTTCTGGTTTAAAAGCCCGCATTTGCATGGGTTTGCACTTGTTTAAGCTCCGCTCACCAGCACCGAGCTGAAGTAAAGTATTACTGGTGCCAGAAAGTCTGCTCTTCACTTTTCCCTTAGATCTTGCTAGTTCTTTCTTTCTTGCACTTCAAATAGCCTAATCAATTTGCACTTCAACAGGTTTTTGTAGCAATTATAGCACTCCTAAGAGCTGTTAGCACTAGTCGTTCTTCAGGGAAATAGCTCCAGTACTTAGTAGTTATGACCACCCCTCCTGGCATGATTAAAGGGCAGTTCCCTGTGCTTTCTCCTATTAACCCGGTGCACTTGGGCATTCTAAGGCAGTCTAGCAACTGCCTCATGTACACAGACAACCCCCTCCACTTACCTCCCAACACTCAGACTTGTGAAAGATCCACTTATATCACCAAATTGGAAACTATGCACTCTCCAGCCAAGACCGGACTAGCTGGTCAAATGGAGATGGTCAACACCTGCACCACACCACATGGAGCACATAGCCCTCCAGAACACCCACTATTACAGCTCTCACATAAAAACATAAACCACACACCCACCTTCACTGAGGCACTCAACAGAAACTTACCCAAACAGCAGAGACCTCCAAGACAGAAACACACTCGACCACCACAACACACCACAAACCAAAGGACACACAGCTCACCTCCACAGTGTGCCCCTCAACCTAAGCTGCTAAGGCTAAACACCTTGCCCAATACACTAATCATAGGTGACTCAATACTGAGGCACACAGATGTCCCACTCACTAGGTTGAATAAGGAGAAGGTAACAGTCAGCTCTCTATCAGGTGCCAGAATCTAACACATGACACACGTACTCAGGTCACTCCACAACAAGTACAAGTATGACTCTGTCATTGTGCATGTGGGTGTAAATGATCTGACATACACGTCCCTGGACTACATGAAAAGACACATGGTGGAGCTCTCGGATTATGTGGCCCAGGCAGGTATGACACTAGCTCTGAACAGTATCTTATCATCACCAAGAATGATACCACAGTACAAACAAAAAATGATTGACTTCAACAATTGGCTAAGTTTCTGGTGTCATTCTAAGGGAATCCAGTATCTGTCTGCTTAGGATGACATGACCGACAGACTTCAATGCTTTGCCAGAGATGGCCTGCATCTGTCACCCCTGAGTTTCCGGGTACTGGCTATGGCTCTTGCCACCCGTATAGTGCCTTTTTAGGCGGTGCTCCAAAGACCAAATTTCCAGCTATACATAAATGCAATCTGAGGGTCATGCTGCTCAACGCTAGAAGTCTAAATTTCAAGATGCACTCACTCGAAGCACTCCTTAAAATGGAGAACATCGACATTTGTGCTGTAATGGAGACCTGGTTTAAAGCGGCAGAAAACACCCCTGCGCTACCAGGCTATAACTCATTCCACACCTGTCAGCCCCAAAACATGGACTGAAGCTCCAAAAGTGGTGGTGTCTCCATATTTATAAAGGATACGCACACCTCCACACTAGTAGCCCAGCATAACGCATCTGAGATACTTCAGGTACAACTAACATTGGGTAAAACTGGGATCCAGGTCATAGCCTGCTATAGGTCCCCAACCATGTCCCTAGACTCACTCCATGTTCCTAAGCACCCTGGAATCTAACAAGGTCCAAACCAACACTGCCATACTAGGAGATTTCAACTACCCCTCCATCAACTGGGAAAACTACTCAAGCACCAATGCATTGGCCCAACACTTCCTGCAATTCATCAATTCCAATGCCCTGGGCCAGCTCATTCTTACCCCTACTAGAGGAAGCAACATTCTTGACCTGGTTATTAATAACATGGGCAACCGCTGATCTACACCAGCGGTCAATTTCTCCCTGGTTAGATCCGATCACAAACTAATCACCATGGAAATCCACATCTCATCCACACCACCCGCAAAGGTATCCACCATGAAAAACTTCTCCAAAGTTGACTTTAGACTCCTAAAAACAGAGGTGGCTAACTTCATGGCACCCATACCAATGGAAAATAGACGCAGGACTACCAAATCATACACCAATGCACTGTATGAACACATACATAAATGCATGGAACTAGCCATACCCAACAGAGCCAAGATGCTCTCCTCCAAAAAAAGGAAACAAGTCTGGTGGTCCCCATGCCATTAATAAACTCTACAACAGAAGGAAGAACCTGCTGCAGAAAAAGGTAAAGCCCCAAGACTGGAAAAATTCCCTTATTAGCCTCAACAAAAAGTTGAGATCCCTCATCAAAATTTCCAAAGCCAGTTATGAAGGCAGAATTGTGACAGACACTAAAAACAACAACAAAGCCTTCTTCAGTTATATCAAAAATATCCATAGCAATACCCAGATATGCTCTGAGTTACTGCACAATGGTACCTCCTATATTGAGCCAACAGATATTGTCAACATACTGGCCGACGGATTCAGTGCCATCTTTATCCCTCTCTCCCCCCTAAAGGACCAATCTCAATACTGGAAGAATGCCAGGCACCCTGCATTACTGCAGCACAGTTTAAAGCTGCACTGTCTAAGGCCGAGAATACAGCTTCCATGGGACCCAACAATATCCCTGGCTATGTTCTACATGAATTACAAAGTGAACTGGCACCACATCTGTATGCTCTGTTCACTCACAGGCTCTCCCCAGGCTTTGTCCCTACCGAATGGTGTACTGCTACAGTCATCCCTCTCCATAAAGGTGGAGAGACTACAGACCCTGGAAATCATCACCCAATTAGCCTGACGAGTCTGATATATAAGGCTATGGAGTGCATCATCATGGACCTAATTATCAAGGATATAGGAAATCTCCAGATTCTAGATCCCACGCAATTTAGTTTTATGAAAGGGAGATCATGCCTGCTCAAACTGGTTGACTTCTTTGAGTCAGTCACCAGAGCTGTGGATGAAGGTAAGGCAGTTCATACAGCCTACCCCGATCTGGTCAAGGCTTACAATACCATTCTTCACTCAGGAATTATTGATAAACTCACCAAACTAGGCATCAACCCCTATATTGTTAGGTGGGTTGCAAACTGGCTCACAGATAGAACACATTGTGAAAGTAGTGGACTCCAAGTCAGCCTGCCGACCAGTCCTGGATCCTCTCCTGTTTAGCATCTACTTCTCAGAAGTCCAGGCCAACACAGAGGGACTCTTGTTGATCAAATTTGAAGACGAATGCAAGCTGGGAGCCATTTTTAACTCCCCAAGTGATGCAGACATCCTACAGAAAGGCCTCACTGTGACCAACGACTGGTGTCAAAACCATGGCTTTAAGCTTTATGCCAAAAAATGAGTCTCCATCTCCTTGGAGAAAAACTCAGTTCCCACTAATTACCACATCGATGGGAGCCCACTGAACACTGAAGGTGTTATAAGAGAACTGGGTACACAGGTTGACAGCAACCTTTCCTTCGACCACCACATTGCCACTGTGCTCAGAAAGTCCTTCTATGTGGCACATCTCATTAGCAAGGGTGTTGCATCCAGGAAGAAAGAGGTCATGATTTCTCTTTCTACTCTTCCCCTCATTAGACCAATCAGAGTATAATGTCCAATTTGGCAGGTACCTCACTAGACACCTGCAACAGCTGGGGAGGACACAAAAGTACCTCACAAAGAGGATCCTAGACCTTAAACACATGTCCTTGGACAGACTCAAAGAACTCCAGCTATTTTCTGTCTCATATCGCCTACTTAGAGGCGATCTCTGCTTGACTTACAAAACCATGTCTGACCCGGCTCTGTTAGAAATGCTACATCTAAAGAAATCCCAATCCCTCCGCAGCACACACTGCAGAGACCTCAACCTAATTACCACAATCAACAGAACATGCTGAAGGGACAGGTTCATAACACAGAGACTGCCCATGCTCTGGAATAGACTTCCCATACATGTCAAGCAGAACACCTCACTAGCCCTCTTCAAGAGAAATCTTGATGAGTGGATGGGAAATAGAAAGTTCACTCCAGGGATCACTCCAGTGACTCTACTTGATAGAGGCAATGGGAACTAACAATAGGCGGCACAATGCAAGGGCACTTCTAAGGGCTAGGCTTGTAAAGGCCCCAAGGCCATTAGCCTAGTACACACCTATGAACCTATGACTGACTAGTATAGTATGATTCTGTTCTACAATATATGTTTTCCAAGAACTGTCACAGTGATGCATAGCAGTAACACAATAACCTCTAAGAACAATACTGAATATTGTAGTTCTCCAAAGGCTGCAGCAGACAGTGGCTAACAGTATGCAGATTTTGCAGTTTTACATAGGTTATATAGCTATTCAGAATAAATGAAGGCTACAGCACCTTTAAGGAAAAAGAGAAGTAGTAAAGATGGTAGCTGATGTTTTTTTTTTTTGCAAAGAAGATGGAGAAATGTACTTGTGTAGGGATTGTGCAATGTCTAATAAATACTAAAGTGAGTGTACTGTTTGAGAAGTAGGGAGATAAAGATGTAGAAGGTTGGGCAGGTGTTTAGATATTTAAGAAAAGGTGGGGATAAAACCTGGTAAGTGTAAGAGACGAATACATTTTGCAGTGTTTTAAAGAATAGGTTGGATGGGGATACACGGAATACACCTGAGTACAAACAATGAGCTTGGTCCAGCCACCCTGCAGCAGAACAGAGAAACGAAGACTGTTATAACAGTATTAACTGTACAGTAGAATTTCAGGCATGTTGAATTGGCATAGTAATAAGATAAACATTAGCTACTTTATACTATAGTAAAACCTAAGTGAGTCTGTGCAGAGTTATTCCCTGGAATGGAAATGGTTACTCATCAATCATTCTGTTCAGAGGGACCTTGTAGTCTAAAGGGCTTGAATTAAGTCCCCTAAATGTAGATTACTCAATGGGCAGGTAACAATTACAAGGCAAGGTCAGCAGCAGAGGAAAATTCAGGAGGGAAGGTAAAGGGATGATGACTGAAAAACTGATGGGAGGATGATGTCTCAAGACAACAACAGGATTTCAAAAAAATAAACGGAGTAGAATAGGCATGCAGCATGTCATTTCAGCTGTACTCTACAGTGGAATGGAACAAGTAAATGTCCATAGTCACCTGTAAATTTGTAAAGCCTTTCATATACTACTAATAACAGAGAAAAACTAACTGAAAACAGAAATTGTAGGACAATACTGAGATTCTAATGATGATTAGGGGTGGACAGACTGAGCATGATTACATGCTATGAGTGAAAAATATCAACTGCAGATATTCTTTTCTTTATGTGTGAATTTATTGTAAATACATTTTGGAAACAGATATCATTTATTATCTGGCTTTGTCAACTTTATATGGTATATAATACTGGAGTAATAAGGCACTGGCAAGACTACATAACTGATGATCATATCTTTTCTAGGTGCACACTACATATCAGCTATTATGGTGCAGGGTTGTGAACAGGTACAATCTTAGAATACCAGCTTCCTTTATTTGAAATGAAACAACTTTATAGATCATAGTTAGCAGAGCTTTCAAAGTAGTACCAGATCTGAATATATTTTTTTATTCTGAAATGCTTGTACCATCAGAAACAAGCACACCAAACTTTCATAGCAAACCATGAGCATTCTGACATTACTGTCATAGCAGAATCTTGAAAGAGTAACGACAATCTGTCCAGGATACATCAAATATGAATGCAAACATGACAATAATAGAGGTGGTGGACTACTATTCCTTATGCAATTCAGTACATATTCTGGTCTTGTTTTTATTAATAACCCACCCTGAAATCATGGTTGTAGATCTATAATTGGATCCAAAAAAGACATTAGTTTTGTCTTGTGTTACAGAGCACCATGTATGAAGGACTCCAAACACAAGGGATTTATTAAATGCTTAGAAATGTTACTCAAACATCCCAGGGACATACTTCTGGGGGATTTTAACTTCCCTGAAATTAAGTAGTCCTCTGCAAAAGCAGGCTTTTGTTTTTCTTAATCTCTTCTGGAGGCCAAAACTTTTCATGTTTTATTTTTTTTTCAGAACTAGTAGAAGAAAGCAAAAGAGGTGAAAATGTGCTCACTCTGGCAGCATTTAACTCTCTGTAACTAGTCACTGAGGTAAAAGTTGGTGTAACCTTAGAGTTGTCAGACCAAAATACGATAAAATTCATAATAAAGTCAACACATTTAAAACATACTCAAAAAAAGAACACTTATGGTAAATTAAATTATACTCAGATAAGGACAGATTTAAAAAGCATGAATCAAAAGGAGGAATACGAAACAAAGAAGTTACAGAGATATTTTGTTGTACTGACAGCTGTACTTAAAAGTAACAGAGTTAAAAGGAAGACATTTCTAAAGTGTTGGTACTTTAAGCTAATACAACTTTATAAAAGAAAGAAAAAGAGCTCATGAGCTTTATCAGAAACATTTAACTACGAAACTTAAGACTAAACATAATAAGGTCTTAAAGGAATCCAAACATGAACTCTATAAGAAAAAAGCAAAATATCAAAATAGAATGGTAAGCATATAAAAAGGATTACTACAGTTATATTAACTTGCACAGAAAATTAAAACAAAATACAGTTTTATCAATAACAATAGATGGTTCATTTCTGACAAAGGCTAAACAACAGATGCATTTAATCCATGTTTCTTAAATACTGAGAAATCCATGAATGCAGGAGCATAGAACTAACATGACATGATCTATGCCCTGTCACTAATACATTGTCAATAGATAAGGCACTAGAAAAGATCCTGTGAGATATCTGCATGGGCTCAGGTCATACAACAGCAGTTATGACTTTTAATCTCAGAAATGAATTAAGCCCATTTTTTTGTTTCCTATATTTAACATACTACTTAGCAAATGGAAGAAATCACTTAAATCACCAAACAATAAGAAAGGGAAGACCTGGATATCAATAATTACTGTCCAGTAAGCTTAGCATCCCTTCTAGGCAAGAGTTTTGAATGAAGCTCATTACACTTGACAGAAAATGAAACCTGGGTCATAGATTAACATAATCTTAACCAGCATTGCTTTATTATAAGATGGACTACATTAACAAATATGATGGAATTTTAAGAAAAGTAACATTGGCTGTAGATATGGGTTTAAAATGTGGAATAATGCCTCTTGAAATGGAAAAGCCTTTGATTGCTTGTTCCATGTTTCAATATGTAAATTCTTAGTACATTTTCAATACAATAGTTGGATCAGGAGTTATCTGACAGCAGTTAGCCCATTTTAATACAGGGCTTTTATCTGAGACTGCACCTATCTCTTGTGTTGTACCACAGTGGTCAGTACTTGACCCTGTGTTATTTAATCTGTTTTTTGCCACCGTAACCACTAAGTCATACCAGTTAAACACTCAGATGACAGTCATTGGTTTTGTTATTTCTATTGACCAGGACTTTGAAACAATAAATAACTACCTTAGTGCTATCTGCTGGTGGGCATCAGAACGTGCCAAGCCATCATCTTCAGTACAGATCACGTAAATTAATGTTTTATCAAACTGTCAATAAAAAAGCCAATAATACTGTATCAAACAACTCTAGAGATTTTGTTACAAAATAAAGACATGGGGATCATAATACCTGATAAATGTTTATTTTCCCCTCAGTTAGACATCATAGTTAATAAAGCTATAAAACAAGTGAATAGAATATGACCAGTTCTATTAAGACCTAAATATGTCCTATTTAGGAATTTAATAATCCATTTCGCATCTATACTAAAGGACAACTTACTCATCTACAGCCAGTCCAGTAAAGATTTACCAATAAAATTACACTTGTGGGAAACATGCCATATACGGAAAGGTCTGAAAAGTTGCACCTTTGTTCCATATAGTACAGGTATTTGTGAGGTAATCTAATCCTGAAGCTTTTAAGTTATCATTAAAATCTGGAATGTATTTAACTCATCTAAAGCAGACAGACACAGCAATTTGAAGTACAGTTTAAAAAAAATTTAAGACAAATACAAGAAAATACCAACATATGTGTAAAATGTTTAGTGCTAGAAGCCAAATACATTATCACCACACTTACTTCAGCAATTAAATAAACCATTTTAAACAGTGATGGTAAGTGACATCAACATACAGATGGAATTTTCAGTTGCTGAACAACAAACAAAGGCCGGCCTAGTATGGGCATTTGTGCTTCCCTACGTTGGAAGCTGAGTAGCAGTTTTATTTCTGCCTCCTTAGAATCCCAAAGCTTTTACTAGTAACCAGTGATCATTGATGGGAATCAGACACAAGAGGAAGATAAACAAAGAGTATGTTGCTTACTGCTATCTGTTCATAAACCAGCAAACAGCAAATGGTGCAACAGCAAAATGCTCACGTTTGTGAAACAAAGCAGCATTAGAAGGGTCACAAAATCCAGCTCATGATCTGGCTGCCATGAAGAAAAACAGATTAAATGAAGCAGGACTGAAAGGGTTACAGAAGCTAACTTACAATGGGCGAGTTTCAAAACAGATGAAAATGCAAGTAATGAATATGATCCATTGAGCTTTATATTCTAACAGTAGCCAAGTAAAGATACATTCTGGGTTTCAGGTTTGCATTGTTTAGTAGGTGCAAAAGTTATGTTCAGTCTAGCAAACAGACTACACATAGCACTGTTTATAGAGAGTAGCAAGGTTCACAACCTCCTGTCTTAATAACAAGTTTAGATAAAAACTGCTACATGACTACAGTTCAAATTCCTCTAAAAGTATATATAGCTCCTTAAAGTTCTTCATAAATAATGAAGATACAGTGAAATGCTGGCCTGCAATTCCAACTTCCTGTATTGCTAGCCTGTAAATAATTTATTGTGATAACACAACATTAACAAAGTAAAGTTTTGTGGACAAGCAAAGCTCACACAAAGAAAGCTGTTTTACTACATCTTAAGTTAGGAAGACAAACTAAGTTGGGGTTGGGTAGTAAGTTGTGGAGTACAGGCTATGAAGGCTGCCAGCACAGGCAGATATAATTTTGTAGTTAATTATATGTCATTGTAAATATTAATATAATCCACAGGCTTGTTTTACAAATGTAAGAAAACTGTGTTATATGCTGAATTTCAAAAATGCAACCACAGTGCACCCTGCTGGAAGGAAGCTGTTAAGTAAAGAATTACAACTGTGTTTGATCTCAAGCTCACAGACAGATGCCTGGGCTAGCAAATTATTTCTATTGTTATTAAGACAGAGATAATTGATAGATTTTACATGTAAAAGTGTCTTGTATTGCTGTAGTTTTCTGGCCAGGTGCAGTTTACAAAGAAATGTAAATTCTGAGTTTCTGCTAGCCTGACAATTAAAGAAGAAGTGATAAAAATTATGTAATGCGAAATGACTCAGCAGTACTGGGTATTATCAATTTAAGCTTTCTCAGAGAGAAATATTGAGCATTTAGGATTTTGTCTGAAGCTGACAACAACTCACCAGCACTTTGCCTTGTAAGTTAAGTTATTTAGAACATAGTTTCTCTTAGAGTTAGATAGGAATTTAGCCAGATTTGTCTAGCTGTTTTCTATATTTATGTCAGATTATCCTACAATATTGTTTTAAAGTTTCTGTGATTTCTGAACTCTTGATTAGCACTGCGTTGAATTGATGAATTTGTCTTGTGCTTTTATTAGTTATTATTAAATAGTTTTAAACCTTTCAACTGTGGCTGTTTTGTAAAGAGATAATTTAAGCTCTAGAGTACTTGCATGTATTTGGTGATACTGTCCAAGCCACTCCAATAGTCTTGCTGCTCACTCACACTTATTATTTGGATAACAGTAATATTACACAGTGAAATTGGTCACCCTTTGGAAAGGGCCTTATAGTAGCTGATATTAGTGGTTGCTGGCAGTCAGTACTACCTTATAGTCTAGGTAGAAAAGGTGCACAGCTGGAAGACTTGTGCCAGCCTTCCCCAGGAGTGTCTGTGTGTTTGTATACAAATCAAATCTTAAAGTGTGTGTGTGTGTGTGTGTGTGTGTGTGTGTGTGTGTGTGTGTGTGTGTCACCACTAGTCTGAGATCTGGACCCTATAGCTGTGCCAGTGGGGAGTCTTATTGGGGATCTGGAGAGAAAGGGAGAAACCAGCTCCAGACTGATTGTGATCTCTGTGTGCTCTTTAGGGAAACTGTACTTTACTGTGTGTGTACTTGTTATCCTACCAATGTGGATGCCCCTCACTGGTGGACTGAGAATCCTTGATTACTGGGCCAGTGCATGGGCATCACACAGGCTAACAGAGCTAGTGAAAAGTTACACACAGGAAGTTACAGAAGAAAAGCAGGCATCAAAGCATTTAATAATGTTAAAGAATAATACAGTGACAAAGTAACGACAAAGTAAAGAAAATGAGATTATCAAGAAACCCCGCTAGGGCATCAGAATGAAGATTAACTAGAAGAACAATCAATGAGAATGAAACTGAACTGTAGAGCAGGAAACTGATGTATACAAACAGGACCATGTTACTGAGGCAGCTAAAGCTGGACAGGCAAGACAGCTGAGCACCAGGTACAAAGTACTCATTAAACTAGTAGTCAAATCAAACAGGTTCAGGCCTTTAAAGTCTCATCTAAAAAGTGCATTTAACTGACATAGTAACAGCAGTGCCAGGAAATGAAGACACAACCTAATCTAAGTGGCCCAACTGTACAAGACAGAAATGTCACAGGAGAAAGTATAAACAATAGTCACAACAGGACGAAGTAACAGGTCAAGCAGCACTGTTTGTCTCATAATATATTTAATTACATGATTCTTATTTATGTCTGTATGAACGCATATAGGTTATTCCTACTGAAAGAATTTAAAACACCCCAATGTTGTTGTCCTGCCATTCTGTACAACTTAGAAACACCCCCAGTTCACTCTTTATAACAAAAACCATGATTTATTCCACATACTACAAGGTTGGCATTTTATTCGTTAACAGAAGTAGTGCTAGTTGGTATTTATTCCCAATGAAGGGTCATCATGCACAAACTGAACAGTTCCAATCAGAGACATTCGTTTGCTACAAAGGAAATTAATGCAGACTGTTGGCTTAAACACAGTATTTCTCCTCTCCAGGGATGTAATCAAACATTGGTTTTGTTGTATTCAGGTTAGAGAGATGGCTAAAATGAGCAAAGTGGTAAAAGTACTCTAGTTAACACAATTGTTATGGCTATCAGTATGAGTAACCTCACACACAGCAAGCACATCTAAAATCGTAACAGTTTTGCTGCATGTCAAATGCCCCAGCCTACAAAATGCCTAATGTTGTTGTTTGTCTTTCGGCTTTTTCACGGTAAGGGGTCGCCACAGCGGAACTCCGGTCCGCTAATGATTGGCAGTAGATTTTTACGAAACACTGAGGTGCCAGCTCGATGCCCAACCTTCAACAAAGGGATGCCCATTTACGCACGCATGTCTTTCGAATGCTACCCAACCGCGGGGAGGACATGCAGACTCCACACAGAAGGCACTCCCAAGCCAAGCCGAGAATCGAAGGGAGAACCTCTTTCTGTGAGGTAACAACGCTACCGCCGTACCACTGCTGAATACCTAATGTAATGGGTATAAATAAGAACCAAAGCATTACACCATTTACAAAACAAAAACATCATTACATTCTAGAACTGCGTGTGTAACATTAAAATCCTAAGCTGCCCATGTGAGTAGCAAACAGACAAGCTCAGCTGCACACACAATAAAGTAAATGACAGACAAGTGTGTAAGTTACAATAAACCATGCAATAATAGGTCCAATCTGCAAAATATGCATCATGTCTAGAAATTTCTGAGTTGAGAATCACTAGAAAAACAGCCAGATTTAATGCTAGCTACATGATAAAGATCTTAAACAGAAATATAGAACACTGCAATGTAGAAACCAAATGCTTCCAAAGAAAAGAAAATGAACACATGCCAAATGGCCGCTTGTAGACTTTACAAACACTTTGTCCATAAGCTTGCAATTTCTAAAGCATTTTCACACCGGTTGTACAAGATCAACATAAGAGCAGATCAAATATTAATAAATAACGCATCTAAATTACATTTCAGGCTAATTTTAGAACAGGTCACTTCCCAGTACTGGCATTTCAGAGAGGTTATTAGATAAAGAGTAAGGTTTAATCATCGTTTTTTTCAGCATTACAGCTGGCAAGTGCTTTTTGCATCATTATGCATTACATACAACATTTAAGATAGTTTCTAAAAAATAAAATAAATAGACAAAACAGCATTTCATTAAATGGAATTGTTATACCTAATACAAAAACTATTTTAAGTTTCAATGTTGTCTTACAGCAGTACTGGATATATTGTACAACACATGCATTTCTAGGACAAATCCGTATAGTCTGAATCTTCAAATGATACAGATTTGTTGTCTAAACAGAGGAAACTACTGCTATAGCACACAGTTTCATGAAAAATGTTGTGAGGTGCAAGGGCACACAGAATCTGCTTTTGCAGTTTAGGACAAACATGCTGTATGCCCCACTTTTACCTAAATTTACTTATTTAGTATTCACACTCTTACCAGCTCTATGCAGCGAAACAAATCTGCCCATTTATCTGTGGTTGGTTTCAATAAAACTGAAGGATGACACTTTAAATATGCCAACAGAGTAACTGATGTTTCTCAGCTAATTATAATGCATTCAGCCTGACAGAAGTTACAAGTCTGCATCTGTACAGGCAACTCTTGTTTTGCCAAAGCACCTTTCTTTTAATAAGTTTCTGTCATCAGATTTAATAAACAGTCCAAGAAGCACTTTCAGATGCATTCCAGCTTTGTCTGGCACAATTTTACATGTTCATTTCCCCCATCTGTTACCTGAATCCAAGGCCATCTGTCATTTTCCGCTGAAGACCACGCATTCACAAGGCCCTTCTTATTCAGTCTGGCAAAATAAGGATACCACTTCTGCAGGCCAAAAAAAGCTTGATGCGTTGATGATGCAGTAATCTGCTGGTTCGATATAATTCCTCCCTCCATCCCAAGTGGACCAGAGCACTCTGTATGGAAATTCAGAAGGAATACTAATTTAGCTACATTACATGACAGAATGCAGTCACTAAAACATATTAACCTCACTGATAAATGAAAATAAGTAATATGACTATGCTCAAACTCATTTTCTGAACACCTGACAGCTGTAAGTGCAAGCAAACGGCCACTGATTCTTGCCACCTTAGCCACACTCAGTATTAGCTGTGTTTCAATATCTACTATTCAAGCCACTGATTTAAATAGGGTTAAAGCTTTCTTTAATTGTATTTAGCAATCATTTATTTTCAGAATTTTAGCTCAAAATACTTAAGAGCAGCAAAGCAGGAAAAATGGACACTTACTTAAATAATTTTCTTTACAGCTACATATAGAAAACAAAATCAACTAATTTGCAAGTAAGCACAATAAACAGACAGCACACTTACAACACTGAATAGGCGAGCCTCAGATTGAGAAACCACAGACTGCTACTTGGCTACATGCTTGGAAACATCATTCATGTAAAAATTAACTCCCTACTTTTAAAATGTACACTTTTTTGAAATATTGACAGTATTATCTGGACAACCATCTCTATACACTCAGAAAACCTGGCATATACATTGCCAAGAATGTGCATAAAAACATCTGTGAGGATAACTCAGATACTTCATATGTAAAATTTTACATATGGATTCCATGCATTTTGTTGAATGTGCATCTGGCCGACAAACACAGGAGGTGGCATTTAATGTCAATGGTACGGATGCCCACATGATCCAAATGTGGAGGCTGTATTTTATCAGGACAGTTAAGTGACACTGGAGTGGGTTAGAGGGTTTGTGAATTTCTTAGTGAGTTTGGGTTAGGGTCAAGGATAGGTGTTGTATGTTTGTATGCAAGTATGTGTATTTTAAGGTAAGGGTAAGGCTTAGGTAAGGGGACAGATTAGTTAGTGTGCGTTTTTAGGTTTGTGAGTGTCTTGTGAAGTGGCAGGTATTACAGAAGGATTTTATTAAGGTAAGGTGTAGGGTTACGGTTGGGGGGGAAGGGGCAGGGTTAGGGTTCTCACCTATTACTAATGTGCTGCAGGGAGGCACAGCCTTAATAACCTTATCATAATGAAATTCTTCCTGTAACAATGCCACTATTCAGTCAAATTTTAGGCTAGTGTTATGGGGGGGAGATTATTGTTCAGATTAGGAAAAAATTAGTATTCCATTGTCCATCTTTTTTGTTTGACATTTAGTTTCTTTGAAATTATGTTTTCATTGACATTAACTACAACTATAGTTGATCATATATAATATATATATATATATATATATATATATATATATATATATATATATATAGATGGATTTCCTTTTAAATTTCAAATTACCAGAATCTTGAATCGCAAAATGTTGAGACCAGAATAGTGAAAGTTCATTTCACTGAAAGATTACATTATCGAGTTTTAGTATGCCATAATTATGTTAAGTTTTGTGTGGTATGCCGTTATGGTGTTGTCGTGTATAGGAAGTAGTATTGCAGCTGTAAGGTGTTGATAGAGTGAAACTTCGGTTAGGTATGAAATATATTTGTCTTTCAAGAGGAGGTGTGGAGGAATTGTTATAGGTAATGTTGTTTTTTTCATTTATTAAGTGGTATATTGGTAAGGAAGGTCTGTGTGTATATTTGTGTATGTGACTATGTTGACATACATTGTGGAACGGTATATTTACAGTTTTCTCCACTGTAGTGCAATCTCAGAGTTGCTTTATTAATTTAGCAGGTGGTGTGGGGAGTGCAGGGAGTCTTCTCCCTGCTTAAGTGTAAAGAATTAGACAGGTATCTGCTTTAAGTGATATTTTGTGTTACGGTAGTTTCAAGTTTCAGCAAAATAAAGTTTCGCTATTTTGTGTCGACATTTTGCGATATGGGATATTGATAATTTGAAAGTAACCCCATTTATATGTGTGTGTGTGTGATGGTGTATTTTTATATATATATATATATATATACACATATGGTTCCACTTTATCGCGAAATACTGAAATCTCAAATTTCAGTATCCCAAGACCATAAAGTTGAACTTTCTAAATGCCGAAACCCCAAAACCGTGAAACACAAAATCACGAACATAAACACACCATACACCACACAACACATACATCATACAACCCACACTACAACAAATCAACAAACAAAACACACACAAACATAAAAACACAAACCAACAAACTATACTTCATATAAGCAGGGGGGCAAGCCACCTTGCACCCCAGCCCTCATTTACATATACTAACTCCGAGATCGCACCAAACATAAAAAGCAAACTCACCACTACACACTCTACAGTATCCTCGCACACACACACACACACTCACACATCACAAATATACAAACACCACCACTTTTAACACTTAAACACTCATACTTTTACCTGCCTAACCCATTCATAAAACTTCCAAACACACTCACATACACTGAAACACATACCTAAAACACAACAAAATACCCATTTACTTTAGATACCAGCTAAATCGACACATTACACGATATATCCTGCACACACTACATCCAGTGTCAAATACTGGAACACCATAACAGCGAATGTGACATTTCCGGATTCGCGCTTATGGAGTTTCGGGATTTTGAAAATTCCACTTTATGGTCTCGAGATACTGAAATTTGAGATTTCAGAATTTTGAGATTATAAAGTGGAACTATATATATATATATATATATATATATATATATATATATATACATGCATATAGATTAGGGTTATGTAGTATATTTTTATTGTTAGTTCATGCTAATTGCCTGTAAAAAAGGATGTAATGGGGAGCTTTTCTCTCTGAGCCTAAGAAATAAATGTGACCAAGTGGAAGAACATTCCGTACCTATTAAATGTATAAGTTACTGTGTTAATCTTACTGCCGCCACAACCACAACAGCATGCATTCGGTGCATAGACAGGACAGCAGTAACAGGGAAAGCATACACTGCAGAGATGTAAACAACTGCACAAAATACTGGTAGAAGACCAAATATTAAAGAGTATTATGTTCCTGTAACTAATGTGTTTTGTATATGAGATATGGTTATCAACAAATTCACCTTCAGTGTGGAGAAAAACATAGTTCTAAAGGTGAATCTTAACATTCACAAGACGTACACATAAGTCGCTGTGATTAGACAGCCACAATCATAATTCTGTGTAGTGCATGGAACTTTATCTGCACTGTGTACTACTGGTCACAGAAAAAAGTGTAGAAGCGTGAACTTTCACTCAGCCACACAAACAGAAAGCAGAAGAGAAGTGTTAGCCTAAAGAAAAAATAACTATGAAAATTGTTAGTTCATTTTGCTTCATTTTTTTATAGTGAAAAGTGCATAACACCTTTTAAAGCTATGAAAATGCTTCAGCCACTATTTTTCTGTGGATGCAGTTATGCTCTAGGATAAGACTAGATCCTAACAGTGTAGAATGGTGCTTAACAGACTTTGTTAAGCCCTTTATTATGTTAAAAATGTGTTTAACCAAGCTGCCTTTTTCCCAAGCCAAGAGCAATATTATGGTACTCCGTGCATTACAAAAGGATTATTTTCATCTACTTAACATGTGAAATAGTGTGCAAGCAATTTTAATATTCACAGCAAATGAGCAATAGTTTTTTAGCCATAGGTATATATACTAGACATACCTCACTTCTGAATATTTCTTATTTTGCCAAAAATAAATATATTTTCAGGCAAAATCAGTACAAAAGTGTTTCTGTAACCTAGACATGTCTTGCAAATTCTTTTTGCTCATTAGCAAGTTTCTGTCAAATGGCATTGCCCTGTGTTAGGATGGATAAAACCTGCATGAAAAGGCTAAGTGACCTTAAATCATCAATCATATTGGTGCTATGTGTCTCCTGTCCTCTAATGATGTATACGCAGGAAAAAGACACAGCCTGCTTGATGTCACCAATACATAACAGTGACATTTAAGTATTGAAAATAATCTGCATTCTAAAAATCCTTTACACAGCTTATCTGCCTTTTGTATAAAATTGTGTTAATTCCATGGCCTTTTTATGCTGAGAATCTAGCTCTCACTCCAGTGACAGAAAATATAGTATAACTAGATTTTGTTTTATTTTAGTTTGTTCCAGAAACATTGTATATACAGAATCCTTTATTAAACTTTCTTGTGTAAAATTAATACACAGAAAATCTTCTGTAAGAGGCTTCAATAAGGTATTCACAACTGAGCTTTATCTGGCTTCCCAATGCAATGCTGAATTCTAATGCAGTTTCTTATACCTCTCAACTGCTGTGATTTAGGCACAGAGTTATGATTTTGGCTCTCAGATTTAGCCTTGCTCCACCTAGATTTACAAGGCTCGTCATAAAGGTAGACTCATTTATGGCTATATAATTTATTAAATACATAAACTAAGCCTATACAAAGATTCACTATCACCAGCATTACAGGGTCTGATACATAAAGGCCCTCAATTGTGAAAAATAAGAAATGTATCATCTTTCTAATTCTCTGCTATGATTTTTTTAGAGGTTAGTACTATATTTTTAATGCTCATGGGTTGAGAGGTATGCTGCTCCCACCCCTTCAAGACAAAACCAAAAGTTAACAATGGGCAGGGGATAAACTTTTTGGCATACATTCATATACCCTTGTCAGTACAAACTGTGCATTTTACAAACTCAGCATTAAAATGGTAGAACTAGAGATAAAAAAATCTACGCTGCTCCATTAACAGAGAAAAATCTACGCTGCTCCATTACCAGAAAAAAAAATCTACGCTGCTCCATTAACAGGAAAAAGAGAAGCTAAAGTAATATGGCAACAAGTTCTACAGTTCGTCAAGCTTTCAGACTAACAGGACTCCTTTGTTATGAGTTATGCAATTTAAAGGTGTATATTTCAGTATGGCAAAAGAGAAACTTGAGCAAGCTTGCATTCCCCATGTAAAGGATGCCCAGAATACCCAGCAGTCCACTCCCTATATAAAGGATGTCCAGAATATCCAACTGCCCATTCCCTATGTAAAGGATGTCCAGAATATCCAACTGTCCATTCCCTATGTAAAGGATGTCTAGAATACCTAACTGTCCCTTACATGTATAAAGGATCTCTGGAATACCTGACTGTCCATTTCCTGTGTAAAGGATGTCCGGAATATCACAGCCATCCTTAGCTCTGCCCTATACCACCATTATTAACTGAATACACTTTCAAATGATAAATGCCGCTAACCAATGGCATTCTCTTCAAAGCAAACATTAAGACAGTTTACAACTTCTGTTGTTAATCCTCAAACCAGACCAGAACACTGTCATTTTGAGTTTATTTGTACAAAGCAAACAATTGTTGCAATCCAAAATGAGCTTGCAATGATGGGATTATTGTTTCAAAAGATCCACTGTAGTTTCCTACCTAGGATTTATAAAATAATATATTACGTTAATGCCATTTCAGTAGCAAATGTAGCATTTCATATCATTTTCTTCTGATCAAAACAAAGCCAGTAATAACCTTCTTAGTGATGAACACAACTGATGCTTGATTTATTTCACTTACTGATGTGCTCGTAACTTCCACAAGGACATGATGTCAGCAAGCTGCTGCTCCCACCCTTCAGGAAGCACTCTGTTGTTGGCTCCCCACCTTGAGATGCTTCATGTGCTTGTGCACACCCCACCCCAACCCCCAGGACAGGCGTGCCCCTGACAGTGCCTCAGATGCCAAGCCACTAAACAAACCTTGGTCACTTTGGCCATAGTCAAGGCTTTATCTTGTGATGCCACAGCTCTGGATGCACGTTTGTTTTTTTTTTTTAAGTCTGACTTGTGGAGCTAAACTTACACACCACGAAAAATTTATAATCTGTTTTGCTTGTTCTTCCTACTCCTGTCATGTTATGCAGTTGTGCTCCTATTCCCCCAGAACTTCATTTGGAAACAATGGTGCAGTGAAGGGAGCCAATGCCATCAAATGCAACACCTTACAAAATGCAGTAAATGATGAGGAAGGATTTAGACCACAAAGAAACGTGTTCTATAGCTGTATTCTTCACATTCTTAAATATTATGTCTTTCTTTTTAACACTACAAAGTGATCAACAGAGATCTTAGAAGATTTTGAAAAGAGATTTAACAGAAAGTTCTGAAGTTTCATTTTGCACAAACAGCTGGCCTGCCCCAGCTTGCAACCTAAGTATTTACACTTCCTCAGATACTCTATTAACAGACATTGGCAAGATAATAAACCTTGTTACTGGTTTATTACTTCCTTCCTTATGAATTATTTTCATTACTTTGCATTAGGTAAGTCAGCTTCTAAAAGGCTCTTGACTGGTTGTTTTCCTTAGTAACAAAATTCAAAAAACAGGTCCATGAAAACATCTTCTACTGGGTAAGAGTACTCTAACATTCATGCAGTATGCTTCTTGATTTAATAATGGTGAGTGGGTCAGGCCTATTATTATTATTGCCTGTTTTCAGGTGGAATCATGCTTTTTTATGCTGAGGTTAGTTGTAGAGGAGGAGATATTGCTGATAAAGTGGGAGGGATGAGGAGCACGGATAAGATGTCTTTGTTCAGAAAATGAGTGTGTAAAGAAAATCATTGTTGTTCGGAAGTTAGTGTACAGAGAAAATCAATGTAAATGCTCATGAAAGTTAAGAGGGGTAAAAAACAGAATGAGTGATGAAATAAGGGCAACATTATCAGTACCACAATGGATAGGACAGATTTAACTGTCCAAATGGAAAAGACTTTAAAAACTGGTAAAAGCATGTCCTGAAAAAAGACATGTAGTTGGTCTACAGTGTGGACTAATAAACGGCCTCTGCAACAACTGGTCAGGGGAAAAGTATTTCAAAGGCATGAGTATCACACCAGAACTGGCAGGTTACTGAGGAAAGACAGATGAGGAAAACTAAACCCGGTCAAGCTCTATTTAATGGGGATAAAATGAAGAGAGATAAGACATCAGTGTTTAGATGCTTATGGGAAGTACCAGGGACAGAAATAATCACATGTAACACTAAAGCTGACTGTTGTGGATTCAAGCCCCTGGATATCAGTAGACCTTTAAAATAAATAAGAATAGGAATGGTTAGAAATCAGCTTTTACACAAAAAGAGCAAGATAAAATAAATGCAGTGAAGTAAAAAAAGAGAGACAGAGGCATTTAATGGCAATTTCATCAGAAATTTCAGCTAGTGCTGGCAAAATCGACATTTCAACAATGCTATGACAAATAAATGCTAAAAGAAATGCAGGAAAATTATGATCCAAGACCTTAGTGGACAATTTGACTGAAGATGTGATTGCCTTTTTCACACAGTGTCCATTTTAATTGAAGATGTGAAATTACAATTAGGAATGCACTGTGAAAACATTACAAATTGCAGTTCCAATTTTTGATGAGGAACGGTAATGAACTGAGAGTAGACAAAAAAAGTACAGCTGGATGTTAGTGAAAGGAAACTGATGAATGTTTTAAACAGTGTATATGTAGGCAAGCCACCAAAAATCATATTTTAAAGATGGAGAGGATGTTTATTCTATAATCAGATGTTTTCTGTGTAAACAAATGTGACATTTTAGAAGGTCATGCTTACTTTATCTGAATTAGAATAAAGTATATTTGAGGAGTGTCTCTACCACAATAAAGTAAGTGAAACAGATTTTAAATGAATAGTTGAAAACCAAAAAATAACACAAATAATTAAAGAAAAGATAGTGTTGCAACAGAAAAAAAAGATATGTATGACAAGAGAAATAAAAAAAATGTTAAATGATGTACATACTAGTCTGAGTATGGATTCAGAGAATGGAGGCTTTATAGAACAAAGACAATTAAAGCAATTTAAGCAAAGAGTGCAAAGCAAAGTCCCTACCTTTTAAAATGTTACAACTGGATTTGGTTTATGAAATATGTAAATAGGAAGAAAGAGGATGTTAGGGTTAATAAGTAATGTTGAATGGGCTCCATGTCCATCTAGCATATCATAAAACTGAATCATAAAAAGAGATACCAAAGGTACTCACTTATGGTACTTATTTTAATGTTAGAGCAGCTTGGAGAACTAAGTTTTCATTAAACGTTAGGTAAATGACTAGCAAAGGTGTTCAGGGAGGGCAAAGTTGTAGTTCCACAGATTTCATCTAAAGATGCTCTTTGGGGAAAAAACCTGTTGAAATAACAGCAGCTCTAGCTGAGTACACTTTAGGCAAGCCTGCTAACTCCTCCTCATACTTCCTTGTGATAGACAGTGAGATACAAGGTGCCAAACACTGCTCAGTCATCATGAGATACAAGGAGCCAAACACTGCTCAGTCATTTTGAGATACAAGGAGCCAAACACTGCTCAGTCATCATGAGATACAAGGAGCCAAACACTGCTAAGTCAGTCTGAGATAAAAGGAGCCAACCACTGCTCAGTCATTATGAGACACAAGGAGCCAAACACTGCTCAGTTATTATGAGACACAAGGAGCCAAACACTGCTCAATCATCATGAGATACAAAGAGCCAAACACTGCTCAGTCATTTTGAGATACAAGGAGCCAAACACTGCTCAGTCATCATGAGATACAAGGAGCCAAACACTGCTCAGTCATCATGAGATACAAGGAGCCAAACACTGCTCAGTCATCCTGAGATACAAGGAGTCAAACACTGCTCAGTCATCATGAGATACAAGGAGCCAAACACTGCTCAGTCATCATGAGATACAAGGAGCCAAACACTGCTCAGTCATCATGAGATACAAGGAGCCAAACACTGCTCAGTCATCCTGAGATACAAGGAGTCAAACACTGCTCAGTCATCATGAGATACAAGGAGCCAAACACTGCTCAGTCATCATGAGATACAAGGAGCCAAACACTGCTCAGTCATTTTGAGATACAAGGAGCCAAACACTGCTCAGTCATCATGAGATACAAGGAGCCAAACACTGCTAAGTCAGTCTGAGATAAAAGGAGCCAACCACTGCTCAGTCATTATGAGACACAAGGAGCCAAACACTGCTCAGTTATTATGAGACACAAGGAGCCAAACACTGCTCAGTCATCATGAGATACAAGGAGCCAAACACTGCTCAGTCATCATGAGATACAAGGAGCCAAACACTGCTCAGTCATCATGAGATACAAGGAGCCAAACACTGCTCAATCATCATGAGATACAAGGAGCCAAACACTGCTCAGTCATCATGAGATACAAGGAGCCAAACACTGCTCAGTCATCATGAGATACAAGGAGCCAAACACTGCTCAGTCATCCTGAGATACAAGGAGTCAAACACTGCTCAGTCATTATGAGATACAAGGAGCCAATCACTGCTCAGTCATCATGAGATACAAGGAGCCAAACACTGCTCAGTCATTATGAGATACAAGGAGCCAAACACTGCTCAGTCATCATGAGATACAAGGAGCCAAATACTGCTCAGTCATTATGAGATACAAGGAGCCAATCACTGCTCAGTCATTATGAGATACAAGGAGCCAAACACTGCTCAGTCACTATTAGATACAAGGAGCCAAACACTGCTCAGTTATTATTTGCCTTAGTTTCTGTGACCCAAAAGAAATGGCTTTTTATCTGTTTCTCAAAGCCTTGGTCCTGTTCACATAACACATAACTTGCCTGTTGATATCCATATAGTTCAGCATTCTATCTTTAGTTAGAATATCTGCAGAATACTGCAAGACCAATAAACAGAGACAACCTAGATTTGGTAATAATCCTTTGCAAAAAAAAAAAGGTGGACTCTTCCTTAAAGAAACAATATCTTTATGGAAAACCAAGTACAGAGTGTTGACAAATAAGGCACTTAATTGAGAGCCTATTAAATGAATTAAAAGCAATTAAGAAAAGGGTCTGCTACATCAAAAACTCAAATGTACAGATATTGCTGATTTAAATACAGAAAGAGTTTTTTTTCTCCACAATGAAGTATAAATCCCAAGCAGTAGAGACAAAGGCTTGCCTGCTAGCAGTGGATGAATGGACACCTGCAGTAACCTACTGTCAGGTGCGCAGGCTAGTGACTAGTGAAGTGGACAGGCATTTGGATACCCACATGGAGAACATGGAGTGCATTCTGGGGTAACTTGGGGAGTCATTCGACTGATGAGCTGCAGCCACTAGACCTGCAGGGGTGCAACAGCTATGCTGGTGTATGATGCCTGAGTATGGTAATCTTTAGCAGTCTGGCAGTCAGCCATGCCAGCAGTTCACTCTATCCCCTTCTCACTGTCACCACTCCCCTCCTGTGTCCTTCCCAGTACTTTGCTCACTGCGCATTCCTCCCCTTCAATACTTGCCTGCCTTGTCTGTGTGTGCCCATCCTTAGTACAACCCATCTTCAGTATATACAACAACCCTGTCTGTCAGTGTACATGTTCCATGTTTGCCTGGCTGCACCCTCTACCATTATTTTCTCACCATACCATCCAAAACCATCCCTTTTTGCGTTTGACAAGTTGACATTCAACAACTTGTCTGTAACCTGTATATGTATGTATATATGTGTGTGTGTGTGTGTGTGTGTGTAGTAGGGTTCCATTCATTGCACTAAATTCTAAGTTTTGTTAAAAATGAATGCATTGTTTTGTCAAATTGCCAATTCATGTTACACTGAAAGCAATGAGCATGGCTTACAATGAAATCTGTGGACAGAGGAGTTAGAGAAGTTTATCCTTATCCCTGATGCATGCAGTCTCAAAGGTTAGTATACTGAAGAGTCATGAAAGTGTTATGATTGCATGCAAAATTTGCCTCCCCCTGTAAGAACACTGTTTTATGTATGATCTTCAGTGGCTCAGGATGTTGCGGTACTGGTTTTGTCAAGGTGTTCCCATTAAACTTTGCTTCACTGGACCAATAGAATCTTGTATAAACATAATATACACACAGACACAAACATATATATGATATACCGAAACATATATAAACAAGCATTTAACAATTAATTAATTTGTGTATATATATATATATATATATATATATATATATATATATATGTATATATATATATATAAACGTGAAAAACACTGGAACATGAAATTCTTCTAAACGAAATTTAAAGTTTGTGCTGCTTAACAATGGGAGTCAACATGATACTGGAATCATTGCAAGGATTCCTTGCCATGGAGGATGCTGACATTTGTGCAGTCACTGAAACCTACATCAAAGCTGCAGAGAGTACCCCAGCCTTACCAGGCTACTCATCCTACCATGCATTCAGACCCCAAATGGAGGGCTGCAAAGCCAAAGGAGGTGGAGTTTTAATATTTATCAAAGACATACACACCTCCATGCTGGCCAAACAGTATGACACACAGGAGATACTCCAAATGCAGTTAACTGTTGAAAAAAACACCTATTCAAATCATAGTTACAGACCCCCAACCATGACTCAGGACACCCACTCCACATACCTGGATTTACTTGAGTCCATCACGATTCAACCCTTTACCATGATGCTGGGTGACTGCAACTACCCAACCGTAGAGTGGAAGACCTATTCTAGCTCAAACGTGAACTCCCAGAGATTGCTCGACTTTGTCAATGCCAATGCATTGGAACAGCTGGTCAACACCCCATGAGAGGTGAAAATATCATGGAGCTCGTAATAACCAACATGATTAGCCACTGTAGCACCCCTGCAGTATCCTCCTCCTTGGTAAGATCTGACCATAAAGCAATCACTTTTCAAAGTCACCATCTCCCCTGACCCTGCCCTCCCCATCAGGGTCAAACAAAAAAACTTTACCAAAGGTGACTATAATCACCTGAGAGCAGGTACATGCCACCATCCCTTCAGTTGGAACTAGCACTAATGTACAAGGCTAAACCAAAAAACTATATGAGCACCTACATATATAGCAGTAAGAGACAGGACCAAATCATCTTCCACAAGGAAGAGTAAACCTGTCTGGTGGACAGCAGCAATAAACAAACTCTATAATAAAAGGAAAAAAATTACTATCCAGGACCAAGAAGGCGCAAGTGCCAAGTTGGAACCAATCTCTCATTTGCCCAAATAAGCAGCTAAGGTCAGCGGTGAAATCCTCTAAGGCTAACTCTGAGTCCAAATTGGCGACATCCACTAAGGACAATCACAAGGCCTACTTCACATACGTCTGCAATCTCAAATGTAACACCCAAATCTGCTCTGAACTGGTGGTCAAGAACACCACATACACAAAAGTCATAGATATAGACAACCTGCTGGCAGAAGGTTCAGTGAAATCTACAGCCCCTGTCCCCCATCAATAAACCAGAACATCTCCAGCACCTGCACCCCTCCTCCCATCACCAGGGAGCAGGTCTTTAATGCCCCAGCCTTGATGGAGTTGCTGCATATCTGTAAGTCAAACTAAGCTCACGCAACCCACATGTAAGGCCTCAACCTGGTCAGAGAAAATTAACAGAATTTGTTGTCAGGATAGACTTGTGTTCCAAAGACTCTGCCATCTGTTTAACAGACTCCCACTCCATGTCAAGCAGAGTACATCACTAGCCCTCTTTAAGAGGAACCTGGACAGGTGGATGGGAAACAGACAATAAACCTCTGGGATCCTACCTGCTGGATAGGGGAAACAGGTGCTGACTTTGTGGGAACATGGGTGAAATTCTTGGCTAGGCTTAAAAGGGCCTCCAAGTCAATAGCCTAGTATCATGCTATAAACCTATGAAATGTATTCTCATTCTTATTCAAGAACAAATGCTGTTGCATAAATAGACACTGCAGATCAGACCAGGGTCATTCCCTATATCTGCTACTGAAATCTTGCCAAAGCGAGGTACTTCTAAAAAAGTTTTACCATTTATAGAGTTGTTTACTCCTTTACATTAAGTTTCTTCTTCTCTTCTGGCCTTCCTTCAGAATTTTCTACAGAAGTGTAAGTGCATAAACCCATTTATTCAGAAACACTGTTAACATAAATCTGTCCATTTTATCACTGTTTATCCACATCCTGTTTGTGTCACCGTTTATTTACTGTCTCTGTCACTGACTGGACTGGAGCTAAGCAACACTGACAAAAATGATTAATCCAGAAGTGTAGCTCCATGCATTTCATACTGCTAAACTTTAGCCTCTATTCCACTCCCCAACCAGTGTAGTAATTTAAAAAAGCCATAAAGAAGCAATCTAGATAAAAAAAAACTGCCTGGTGCCCTTAAAACCAGCACAGCAATGGACATAAATACTGCTAACATACAATCACATATTTTGTTAAGCTCTGCAATGATAAATCTTGAGACAGCTCTTCAGTAATCTTTCCTGCCCAGAAAGGAAACTAAACTGAAATCAAATGTTTTTAAACTTCATCTATGACACAAAATCCATAGACTGCTTCATCTGTCAAACTTGCCAACGTTTTTTCATCGTCTTATAAATATAATTTCTAACACAATTTATAATGGTCACATGCTTAAAAATGATTAGCAAGACAGACAGCATTGAAACATATCTGCTAAGACTAGTAAGGACATGGGATTCATCTGCTGGATTTCAACGTAAATAACATCGGTGCATTATTATCTATTACTGCAGCTTCAGTTTTCTTCCAACACCCCAAAACATGCAGGTGGGTAAACTGCCGAACCTTCAAACTGCCTGTAGGTGTGTCTGTGTGTGTACTGTTAC